>NW_027671947.1:0-600000 GCF_964165515.1 Mesoplodon bidens | reverse complement strand
ATTAGATTCCCTAGGCCATCCATCAGATGTTGGAATAATCAGGTGCAAGGCAGAAAATATACAAAAAACTGGAATTGAAACAAGGAATAAGGATGATTTCAAAGACTGGTACGATCTCTAAAACATTTTTAAAGTACATGTCATTGATAAAGCTAAATACTCATAGGTTGTGTAATACAACAGATTCATCATTGAGAAGAGTGATATTATGCTGTTTTGAAATGTATGGCAGGTCAGATTTTCTGCCTAAATATATAAGAAGGTTTCTCTAAAAAATACACATTATTTCAAAGACTTATAAGCTGTGAAATAAGTTAAGGGTATTTCAAATGGCTTGTCTGCAAAGAAAGGGGAGATGTAGGGAATCACAGAAAGTCGAGGAGAAAATAGGTCAATACATACATTGCTATATGGTGAACTAAGCCTTAGGCCAGCAACAATGTAGAGGACCTGACCCTTAGAAACTTACAAGTAAGCTGAAATCTTCAAAAGTTCAAATCTTTAAGAGTAAAAAGATTTATGAAAATGAATTACAAAGTGTTTTCATGGACATCAGAAGATCAAAACAATAAACCCTGAGAATATAGAAAACAGATAAATAAAGATATGAGCAGAACTTAATACCACAGAAAATGTATAAAATTCAGGTGATCTAGTAAGTCCAAAGAATATTCTTTGACAAGCTTTGAAAGACCCAGTTTGATTAATGAAAACCAAAACATAATTAAAGAATAAAGAGAAAGAATCAGGACAATGTTATAGGAGAGAATATCTGAAATGCCAGTAAATTTAAACATTTGTGTAAACTAAACCATTTCCTATCTCCTAAAGTTTACCAAAACTGACACAAGAGGAAATCATTTAAGGTCATCATCTCTGCCCTTGGCATTCTCAGAATAACCTGGCCTCAGAATGCAGCATCTGTAGTCCATGGTAACCTGCGGAGAGGGGGCGTGGCTGAGGGAGGTTGGAACACTGCCCTCACTGAGGGAGTGGGTGTGGCCATCTCTGCTGTGACTGAACAAAGGTCAGGGGAGCAGGGGGCCCACGGCAGGGCCCTCAGAGCCCAGCAGGCCCAGTGGGGTGTCACAAGCATTTAGGCCCAGGACAAAGGGCGCCTTCTTTGTCTGCACAGCTGCCCAAACTCTCACCTTTCCACTCAAGCCTCCCTATTACTTGAAGTGTGGGTGGAACCTGTCCGCGCACTACGCCTCCCTGCAAAGCTAACCATAGGTCTGGGCATCATAGGTTCCTGACAGGTGACTGAAGTTCGCAGGCAGACGTTTCGTGGGACACACACGGGGAGCCTCCTGCCAGGGCCACAGGCCGCCCAACGCCACTACCCCAGATCGGGGACAGCAAAGCAGTCCTGACTGTGTCCCTGCCTCTAGAGGGAGTAGTGAAACAACACTTGTAGAAAACGGGGTCCGCGCGGGCAACTCATTGGAGGGACACAAAAAAACCTTTGCCGACTTTCTGCTGAAGCTTACGAGCGTTCACACCTAAGCCTCTTACGAAGTCAGCTGTTTAGCTAAACATGAGCTCATGATCTAAATTTACACAATAATGAAGAAATCAGCTACAAGGGGAGACAAGCAGCAAAAACAATCAATACCAGAATTAGATTCCCTAGGCCATCCATCAGATGTTGGAATAATCAGGTGCAAGGCATAAAATATACACAAAACTGGAATTGAAACAAGGAACAAGGATGATTTCAAAGACTGGTATGATCTCTAAAACATTTTTAAAGTACATGTCATTGATAAATCTAAATACTCAAAGGTTGTGTAATACAACAGATTCATCATTGTGAAGAGTGAAATTATGCTGTTTTGTAATCTATGGCAGGTCAGATTTTCTGCCTAAATATATAAGAAGGTTTCTCTAAAAAATACACAGTATTTCAAAGACTTATAAGCTGTAAAATAAGTTAAGGGTATTTCAAATGGCTTGTCTGCAAACAAAGGGGAGATGTAGGGAATCACAGAAAGTCGAGGGGAAAATAGGTCAATATACACTTTAATATATTGTGAACAAGCCTTAGGCCAGCAACAATCTAGAGGACCTGATCCTTAGAAACTTACAAGTAAGCTGGAATTTTCAAAAGTTCAAATCTTTATAAGTAAAAAGATTTATTAAAATGAGTAGCCAAGTGTTTTAATTGACATCAGTAGATCAAAACAATAAACTCTGAGAACATAGAATAAAGATAAAGATATGAGCAGAACTAAATACAACGGAAAACTTATAAAATTCAGGAGATGTAGTAAGTCCAAAGAATATTCTTTGACAAGATTTAAAAGACACAGTTTGATTAAGAAAAACAAAAACGTAAGTAAAGTATATACAGAAAGAATCAGGACAATGTTATAGCAGAGAATATCTGAAATGCCAGTAAATTTGAACATTTGTGTAAACTGAACCATTTCCTAGCTCCTAAAGTTTACCAAAACTGACACAAGAGGAAATCATTTAAGCTCATCATGTCTGCCCTTGGCATTCTCAGAACGCCCTGGCCTCAGAATGCAGCATCTGTAGTCCATGGTAACCTGTGAAGAGGGGGCGGGGCTGAGGGTGGTTGGAACACTGCCCTCCCTGAGGGAGTGGGTGTGGCCATCTCTGCGGTGACTGAACAAAGGGCAGGGGAGCAGGGTGCCCAAGGCAGGGCCCTCAGAGCCCGGCAGGCCCAGTGGGGTGTCACAAGCATTTAGGCCCAGGCCAAAGGGCGCCTTCTTTGTCTGCACAGCTGCCCAAACTCTCACCTTTCCACTTAGGCCACCCTCTTACTTGAAGTGTGTGTGGAACCTGTCCGCGCAGTAAACCTCGCAGCACAGCTAACCATTTTTCTGGGCTTCGTAGCTTCCTGCCATGTGAACGAAGTTCACAGGCTGATGGGTCACTGCGACACACGTGGAGAGGCTCCTGCCCGGGCCACAGGCCGCCCACTGCCACTGCCCAAGATCGTGGGGCGCAAAGCTGCCCTGACTGAGGCCGTGCCTCTAGAGGGAGTAGTGGACCAACACTTGTAGAAAACGGGGTCCTCGCGGGCAACTCATTGGAGGGACACAAATAAATGTTTTCGGACTTTCTGATGAAGCTTACGAGTGTTCACACCTAAGCCTCTTACAAGGTCAGATGTTTAGCTAAACATGAGCTCATGATCTAAATTTACACAATAATGAAGAAATCAGCTACAGGGGGAGACAGTCAGCAAAAACAATCAATACCAGAATTAGATTCCCTAGGCCATCCATCAATCTATGGAATAATCAGGTGCAAGGCAGAAAATATACATAAAACTGGAAATGAAACAAGGAACAAGGATGTTTTCAAAGACTGGTAGGATCTCTAAAACATTTTTAAATACATGTCATTGATAAAGCTAAATACTCAAAGGTTGTGTAATACAACAGATTAATGAATGAGAAGAGTGAAATTATGCTGTTTTTAAAACTATGGCAGGTCAGATTTTCTGCCTAAATATATAAGAAGATTTCTCTAAAAAATACACATTATTTCACAGACTTATTGGCTGTGAAATAAGTTAAGGGTATTTCAAATGGCTTGTCTGCAAAGAAAGGTGAGATGTAGGAAATCACAGAAAGTCGAGGGGAAAATAGGTCAATATATACTTTGCTATATTGTGAACTAAGACTTAGGCCAGCAACAATGTAGAGGACCTGACCCTTAGAAACTTACAAGTAAGCTGGAATATTAAAAGGTTCTAATCTTTAAAAGTAAAAAGATTTATTAAAATGAATAACCAAGTGTTTTAATTGACATCAGAAGATCAAAACAATTAACCCTGAGAACATACAAAACAGATAAATAAAGATATGAGCAGAACTTAATACAACAGAAAACGTATAAAATTCAGGTGAGGTAGTAAGTCCAAAGAATATTCTTTGAAAAGATTTAAAGGACAGATTTTGATTAAGGAAAACAAAAATATAAATAAAGAATATACAGAAAGAATCAGGACAATGTTATAGCAGAGAATATATGAAATGCCAGTAAATTTGAACATTTCTGTAAAGTGGACCATTTCCTAGCTCCTAAAGTTTACCAAAACTGACACAAGAGGAAATCATTTAAGGTCATCATGTCTGCCCTTGGCATTCTCGGAACGCCCTGGCCTCAGAATGCAGCATCTGTAGTCCATGGTAACCTGCGGAGAGGTGGCCGGGCTGAGGGAGGTTGGAACAATGCCCTCACTGAGGGAGTGGGTTTGGCCATCTCTGCTGTGACTGAACAAAGGGCAGGAGAGAAGGGGGCCAAGAGCAGGGCCCTCAGAGCCCGGCAGGACCAGTCGGATGTCACAAGCATTTAGGCCCATGTGAAAGGGCGCCTTCTTTGTCTGCACAGCTGCCCAAACTCTCACCTTTCCACTCAGGCCGCCCTCTTACTTGAAGTGTGTGTGGAACCGGTCCGCACAGTACACCTTGCTGCACAGCTGACCATAGGTCTGGGCATCGTAGATTCCTGCCAGGTTACCGGAGTTCGCAGGCAGATTGGTCGTGGGACATACGCGGGGAGCCTCCTGCCCGGGCCACTAGCCGCCAAAAGCCACTACCCAAGATCGGTGGCAGCAAAGCAGTCCTGTCTGAGTCCCTGCCTCTAGAGAGAGTATTGGACCAACACTTGTAGAAAACGGGGTCCTCGTGGGGAACTCATTGGAGGGACACAAATAAATCTTTGCTGACTTTCTGATGAAGCTTAGGAGCGTTCACACCTAACCCTCTTACAAAGTCATCTGTTTAGCTAAACATGAGCTCATGATCTAAATTTACACAATAGTGAAGAAATCAGCTACAAGGGGAGACAATCAGCAAAACAATCAATACCAGAATTAGATTCCCTAGGCCATCCATCAGATGTTGGAATAATCACGTGCAAGGCAGAACATATACAGAAAACTGGAGTTGAAACAAGGAAAAAGGATGATTTCAAAGACTGGTATGATCTGTGAGACATTTTTAAAGTACATGTCATTGATAAAGCTAAATACTCAAAGGTTGTGTAATGCAACAGATTCATCATTGAGAAGAGTGAAATTATGCTGTTTTGAAATCTATGGCAGGTCAGATTTTCTGCCTAAATATATAAGAAGTTTTCTCTAAAAAGTACACATTATTTCAAAGACTTATAAGCTGTGAAATAAGTTAAGGGTATTTCAAATGGCTTGTCTGCAAAAAGGAGAGATGTAGGGAATCACAGAAAGTTGAGGGGAAAATAGGTCAATATACACTTTGCTATACTGTGAACTAAGCCTTAGGCCAGCAACAATGTAGACCACCGGACCCTTAGAAACTTACAAGTAAGCTGGAATATTCAAAAGTTCAAATATTTTTAAGTAAAAAGATTTATTAAAATGAATAACCACGTGTTTTAATTGACATCAGAAGATCAAAACAATAAACTGTGAGAACATAGAAAAAAGATAAATAAAGATATGAGCAGAACTTAATACAACAGAAAACGTATAAAATTCAGGTGAGGTAGTAAGTCCAAAGAATATTATTTAACAAGATTTAAAAGACACACTTTGATTAAGGAAAACCAAAACATAAGTAAGGAATATACAGAAAGAATCAGGACAATGTTATAGCAGAGAATATATGAAATGCCAGTAAATTTGAACATTTCTGTAAAGTGGACTATTTCCTAGCTCCTAAAGATTACCAAAATTGACACAAGAGGAAATCATTTAAGGTCATCATGACTGCCCTTGGCATTCTCGGAAAGCCGTGGCCTCAGAATGCAGCATCTGTAGTCCATGGGAACCTGCGGAGAGGGGGCTGGGCTGAGGGAGGTTGAAACACTGCCCTCACTGAGGGAGTGGGTGTGGCCATCTCTGCTGTGACTGAACAAAGGTCAGGGGAGCAGGGGTCCCAGGGCAGTGCCCTCAGAGCCCGGCAGGCCCAGTGGGGTGTCACAACCATTTAGGCCCAGGACAAAGGCCGCCTTCTTTGTCTGCACAGCTGCCCAAACTCTCACCTTTCCACTCAAGCCTCCCTATTACTTGAAGTGTGGGTGGAACCTGTCCGCGCACGACGCCTCGCTGCAAAGCTAACCATAGGTCTGGACATCATAGGTTCCTGACAGGTGACCGAAGTTCGCAGGCAGACGCTTCGTGGGACACACACGGGGAGCCTCCTGCCAGGGCCACAGGCCGCCCAACGCCACTACCACAGATCGGGGACAGCAAAGCAGTCCTGACTGTGTCCCTGCCTCTAGAGGGAGTAGTGAAACAACACTTGTAGAAAACGGGGTCCGCGCGGGCAACTCATTGGAGGGACACAAAAAAACCTTTGCCGACTTTCTGCTGAAGCTTACGAGCGTTCACACCTAAGCCTCTTACAAAGTCAGCTGTTTAGCTAAACATGAGCTCATGATCTAAATTTACACAATAATGAAGAAATCAGCTACAAGGGGAGACAAGCAGCAAAAACAATCAATACCAGAATTAGATTCCCTAGGCCATCCATCAGATGTTGGAATAATCAGGTGCAAGGCATAAAATATACACAAAACTGGAATTGAAACAAGGAACAAGGATGATTTCAAAGACTGGTATGATCTCTAAAACATTTTTAAAGTACATGTCATTGATAAATCTAAATACTCAAAGGTTGTGTAATACAACAGATTCATCATTGTGAAGAGTGAAATTATGCTGTTTTGTAATCTATGGCAGGTCAGATTTTCTGCCTAAATATATAAGAAGGTTTCTCTAAAAAATACACAGTATTTCAAAGACTTATAAGCTGTAAAATAAGTTAAGGGTATTTCAAATGGCTTGTCTGCAAAGAAAGGGGAGATGTAGGGAATCACAGATAGTCGAGGGGAAAATAGGTCAATATACACTTTACTATATTGTGAACAAGCCTTAGGCCAGCAACAATCTAGAGGACCTGATCCTTAGAAACTTACAAGTAAGCTGGAATTTTCAAAAGTTCAAATCTTTATAAGTAAAAAGATTTATTAAAATGAGTAGCCAAGTGTTTTAATTGACATCAGTAGATCAAAACAATAAACTCTGAGAACATAGAAAAAAGATAAAGATATGAGCAGAACTAAATACAACGGAAAACTTAGAAAATTCAGGTGATGTAGTAAGTCCAAAGAATATTCTTTGACAAGATTTAAAAGACACAGTTTGATTAAGAAAAACAAAAACGTAAGTAAAGAATATACAGAAAGAATCAGGACAATGTTATAGCAGAGAATATCTGAAATGCAAGTAAATATGAACATTTGTGTAAACTGAACCATTTCCTAGCTCCTAAAGTTTACCAAAACTGACACAAGAGGAAATCATTTAAGCTCATCATGTCTGCCCTTGGCATTCTCCGAACGCCCTGGCCTCAGAATGCATCATCTCTAGTCCATGGTAACCTGCACAGAGGAGGCGGGGCTGAGGGTGGTTGGAACACTGCCCTCACTGAGGGAGTGGGTGTGGCCATCTCTGCGGTGACTGAACAAAGGGCAGGGGAGCAGGGTGCCCAGGGCAGTGCCCTCAGAGCCCGGCAGGCCCAGTGGGGTGTCACAAGCATTTAGGCCCAGGCCAAAGGGCGCCTTCTTTGTCTGCACAGCTGCCCAAACTCTCACCCTTCCACTCAGGCCACCCTCTTACTTGAAGTGTGTGTGGAACCTGTCCGCGCAGTACACCTCGCTGCAAACCTAACGTAAGGTCTGGGCATCGTAGCTTCCTGCCAGGTGACCGAAGTTCGCAGGCAGATGGGTCGTGGTACAGACGCTGGGAGCCTCCTGCCCGGGGCACACACGCCGCCAAAAGCCACTACCCCAGATCGGTGGCAGCAAAGCAGTCCTTCTGAGTCCCTGCCTCTAGAGGGAGTATTGGACCAACACTTGTAGAAAACGGGGTCCTCGGGGTGAACTCATTGGAGGGACACAAATAAATCTTTGCCGACTTTCTGCTGAAGCTTACGAGCGTTCACACCTAAGCCTCTTACAAGGTAATCTGTTTAGCTAAACATGAGCTCATGATCTAAATTTACACAATAATGAAGGAATCAGCTACAAGCGGAGAAAAGCAGCAAAAACAATCAATACCAGAATTAGATTCCCTAGGCCATCCATCAGATGTTGGAATAATCAAGTGCAAGGCAGAAAATATACAAAAAACTGGAACTGAAACAAGGAAGAAGGATGTTTTCAAAGACTGGTAGGATCTCTAAAACATTTTTAAAGTACATGTCATTGATAAAGCTAAATACTCAAAGGTTGTGTAATACAACAAATTCATCATTGAGAAGAGTGATATTATGCTGTTTTGAAATGTATGGCAGGTCAGATTTTCTGCCTAAATATATAAGAAGGTTTCTCTAAAAAATACACATTATTTCAAAGACTTATAAGCTGTGAAATAAGTTAAGGGTATTTCAAATGGCTTGTCTGCAAAGAAAGGGGAGATGTAGGGAATCACAGAAAGTCGAGGGGAAAATAGGTCAATACATACATTGCTATATGGTGAACTAAGCCTTAGGCCAGCAACAATGTAGAGGACCTGACCCTTAGAAACTTACAAGTTAGCTGAAATCTTCAAAAGTTCAAATATTTATAAGTAAAAAGATTTATGCAAATGAATATCCAAGTGTTTTAATTGACATCAGAAGATCAAAACAATAAACCCTGAGAACATAGACAAAAGATAAATAAAGATATGAGCAGAACTTAATACAACAGAAAACTTATAAAATTCAGGTGAGGTAGTAAGTCCAAAGAATATTATTTGACAATATTTAAAAGACACACTTTGATTAAGGAAAACCAAAACATAATTTAAGAATATACAGAAAGAATCAGGACAAAGTTATAGCAGAGAATATATGAAATGCCAGTAAATTTGAACATTTCTGTAAAGTGGACCATTTCCTAGCTCCTAAAGTTTACCAAAATTGACACAAGAGGGAATCATTTAAGGTCATCATGACTGCCCTTGGCATTCTCGGAACGCCCTGGCCTCAGAATGCAGCATCTGTAGTCCATGGGAACCTGCGGAGAGGGTGCGGGGCTGAGGGAGGTTGGAACACAGCCCTCAATTAGGGAGTGGGTGTGGCCATCTCTGCTGTGACTGAAGAAAGGGCATGGGAGCAGGGGGCCAACTGCCGGGCCCTCAGAGCCCGGCAGGCCCAGTGGGGTGTCACAAGCATTTAGGCCCAGGACAAAGGGCGCCTTCTTTGTCTGCACAGCTGCCCAAACTCTCACCTTTCCACTCAAGCCTCCCTATTACTTGAAGTGTGGGTGGAACCTGTCCGCGCACTACGCCTCCCTGCAAAGCTAACCATAGGTCTGGGCATCATAAGTACCTGACAGGTGACCGAAGTTCGCAGGCAGACGTTTCGTGGGACACACACGGGGAGCCTCCTGCCAGGGCCACAGGCCGCCCAACGCCACTACCCCAGATTGGGGACAGCAAAGCAGTCCTGACTGTGTCCCTGCCTCTAGAGGGAGTAGTGAAACAACACTTGTAGAAAACGGGGTCCGCGCGGGCAACTCATTGGAGGGACACAAAAAAACCTTTGCCGACTTTCTGCTGAAGCTTACGAGCGTTCACACCTAGGCCTCATACAAAGTCAGCTGTTTAGCTAAACATGAGCTCATGATCTAAATTTACACAATAATGAAGAAATCAGCTACAAGGGGAGACAAGCAGCAAAAACAATCAATACCAGAATTAGATTCCCTAGGCCATCCATCAGATGTTGGAATAATCAGGTGCAAGGCATAAAATATACACAAAACTGGAATTGAAACAAGGAACAAGGATGATTTCAAAGACTGGTATGATCTCTAAAACATTTTTAAAGTACATGTCATTGATAAATCTAAATACTCAAAGGTTGTGTAATACAACAGATTCATCATTGTGAAGAGTGAAATTATGCTGTTTTGTAATCTATGGCAGGTCAGATTTTCTGCCTAAATATATAAGAAGTTTTCTCTAAAAAATACACAGTATTTCAAAGACTTATAAGCTGTAAAATAAGTTAAGGGTATTTCAAATGGCTTGTCTGCAAAGAAAGGGGAGTTGTAGGGAATCACAGAAAGTCGAGGGGAAAATAGGTCAATATACACTTTACTATATTGTGAAAAAGCCTTAGGCCAGCAACAATCTAGAGGACCTGATCCTTAGAAACTTACAAGTAAGCTGGAATTTTCAAAAGTTCAAATCTTTATAAGTAAAAAGATTTATTAAAATGAGTAGCCAAGTGTTTTAATTGACATCAGTAGATCAAAACAATAAACTCTGAGAACATAGAAAAAAGATAAAGATATGAGCAGAACTAAATACAACGGAAAACTTATAAAATTCAGGAGATGTAGTAAGTCCAAAGAATATTCTTTGACAAGATTTAAAAGACACAGTTTGATTAAGACAAACAAAAACGTAAGTAAAGAATATACAGAAAGAATCAGGACAATGTTATAGCAGAGAATATCTGAAATGCCAGTAAATTTGAACATTTGTGTAAACTGAACCATTTCCTAGCTCCTAAAGTTTACCAAAACTGACACAAGAGGAAATCATTTAAGCTCATCATGTCTGCCCTTGGCATTCTCAGAACGCCCTGGCCTCAGAATGCAGCATCTGTAGTCCATGGTAACCTGTGCAGAGGGGGCGGGGCTGAGGGTGGTTGGAACACTGCCCTCCCTGAGGGAGTGGGTGTGGCCATCTCTGCGGTGACTGAACAAAGGGCAGGGGAGCAGGGTGCCCAGGGCAGGGCCCTCAGAGCCCGGCAGGCCCAGTGGGGTGTCACAAACATTTAGGCCCAGGCCAAAGGGCGCCTTCTTTGTCTGCACAGCTGCCCAAACTCTCACCTTTCCACTTAGGCCACCCTCTTACTTGAAGTGTGTGTGGAACCTGTCCGCGCAGTAAACCTCGCAGCACAGCTAACCATTTTTCTGGGCTTCGTAGCTTCCTGCCATGTGAACGAAGTTCACAGGCTGATGGGTCACTGCGACACACGTGGAGAGGCTCCTGCCCGGGCCACAGGCCGCCCACTGCCACTGCCCAAGATCGTGGGGCGCAAAGCTGCCCTGACTGAGGCCGTGCCTCTAGAGGGAGTAGTGGACCAACACTTGTAGAAAACGGGGTCCTCGCGGGCAACTCATTGGAGGGACACAAATAAATCTTTTCGGACTTTCTGATGAAGCTTACGAGTGTTCACACCTAAGCCCCTTACAAGGTCAGATGTTTAGCTAAACATGAGCTCATGATCTAAATTTACACAATAATGAAGAAATCAGCTACAGGGAGAGACAGTCAGCAAAAACAATCAATACCAGAATTAGATTCCCTAGGCCATCCATCAGTCTATGGAATAATCAGGTGCAAGGCAGAAAATATACATAAAACTGGAAATGAAACAAGGAACAAGGATGTTTTCAAAGAGTGGTAGGATCTCTAAAACATTTTTAAATACATGTCATTGATAAAGCTAAATACTCAAAGGTTGTGTAATACAACAGATTAATGAATGAGAAGAGTGAAATTATGCTGTTTTGAAAACTATGGCAGGTCAGATTTTCTGCCTAAATATATAAGAAGATTTCTCTAAAAAATACACATTATTTCACAGACTTATTGGCTGTGAAATAAGTTAAGGGTATTTCAAATGGCTTGTCTGCAAAGAAAGGTGAGATGTAGGAAATCACAGAAAGTCGAGGGGAAAATAGGTCAATATATACTTTGCTATATTGTGAACTAAGACTTAGGCCAGCAACAATGTAGAGGACCTGACCCTTAGAAACTTACAAGTAAGCTGGAATATTAAAAGGTTCTAATCTTTAAAAGTAAAAAGATTTATTAAAATGAATAACCAAGTGTTTTAATTGACATCAGAAGATCAAAACAATTAACCCTGAGAACATAGAAAAAAGATAAATAAAGATATGAGCAGAACTTAATACAAGAGAAAACGTATAAAATTCAGGTGAGGTAGTAAGTCCAAAGAATATTCTTTGAAAAGATTTAAAGGACAGATTTTGATTAAGGAAAACAAAAATATAAATAAAGAATATACAGAAAGAATCAGGACAATGTTATAGCAGAGAATATATGAAATGCCAGTAAATTTGAACATTTCTGTAAAGTGGACCATTTCCTAGCTCCTAAAGTTTACCAAAACTGACACAAGAGGAAATCATTTAAGGTCATCATGTCTGCCTTGGCATTCTCGGAACGCCCTGGCCTCAGAATGCAGCATCTGTAGTCCATGGTAACCTGCGGAGAGGTGGCCGGGCTGAGGGAGGTTGGAACAATGCCCTCACTGAGGGAGTGGGTTTGGCCATCTCTGCTGTGACTGAACAAAGGGCAGGAGAGAAGGGGGCCAAGAGCAGGGCCCTCAGAGCCCGGCAGGCCCAGTCGGATGTCACAAGTGTTTAGGCCCAGGCGAAAGGGCGCCTTCTTTGTCTGCACAGCTGCCCAAACTCTCAACTTTCCACTCAGGCCGCCCTCTTACTTGAAGTGTGTGTGGAACCGGTCCGCACAGTACACCTTGCTGCACAGCTGACCATAGGTCTGGGCATCGTAGATTCCTGCCAGGTTACCGGAGTTCGCAGGCAGATTGGTCGTGGGACATACGCGGGGAGCCTCCTGCCCGGGCCACCAGCCGCCAAAAGCCACTACCCAAGATCGGTGGCAGCAAAGCAGTCCTGTCTGAGTCCCTGCCTCTAGAGAGAGTATTGGACCAACACTTGTAGAAAACGGGGTCCTCGTGGGGAACTCATTGGAGGGACACAAATAAATCTTTGCCGACTTTCTGATGAAGCTTAGGAGCGTTCACACCTAACCCTCTTACAAAGTCATCTGTTTAGCTAAACATGAGCTCATGATCTAAATTTACACAATAGTGAAGAAATCAGCTACAAGGGGAGACAATCAGCAAAACAATCAATACCAGAATTAGATTCCCTAGGCCATCCATCAGATGTTGGAATAATCACGTGCAAGGCAGAACATATACAGAAAACTGGAGTTGAAACAAGGAACAAGGATGATTTCAAAGACTGGTATGATCTGTGAGACATTTTTAAAGTACATGTCATTGATAAAGCTAAATACTCAAAGGTTGTGTAATGCAACAGATTCATCATTGAGAAGAGTGAAATTATGCTGTTTTGAAATCTATGGCAGGTCAGATTTTCTGCCTAAATATATAAGAAGTTTTCTCTAAAAAGTACACATTATTTCAAAGACTTATAAGCTGTGAAATAAGTTAAGGGTATTTCAAATGGCTTGTCTGCAAAAAGGAGAGATGTAGGGAATCACAGAAAGTCGAGGGGAAAATAGGTCAATATACACTTTGCTATACTGTGAACTAAGCCTTAGGCCAGCAACAATGTAGACCACCGGACCCTTAGAAACTTACAAGTAAGCTGGAATATTCAAAATTCAAATATTTTTAAGTAAAAAGATTTATTAAAATGAATAACCAAGTGTTTTAATTGACATCAGAAGATCAAAACTATAAACTGTGAGAACATAGAAAAAAGATAAATAAAGATATGAGCAGAACTTAATACAACAGAAAACGTATAAAATTCAGGTGAGGTAGTAAGTCCAAAGAATATTATTTAACAAGATTTAAAAGACACACTTTGATTAAGGAAAACCAAAACATAAGTAAGGAATATACAGAAAGAATCAGGACAATGTTATAGCAGAGAATATATGAAATGCCAGTAAATTTGAACATTTCTGTAAAGTGGACTATTTCCTAGCTCCTAAAGATTACCAAAATTGACACAAGAGGAAATCATTTAAGGTCATCATGACTGCCCTTGGCATTCTCGGAAAGCCGTGGCCTCAGAATGCAGCATCTGTAGTCCATGGGAACCTGCGGAGAGGGGGCTGGGCTGAGGGAGGTTGAAACACTGCCCTCACTGAGGGAGTGGGTGTGGCCATCTCTGCTGTGACTGAACAAAGGTCAGGGGAGCAGGGGTCCCAGGGCAGTGCCCTCAGAGCCCGGCAGGCCCAGTGGGGTGTCACAAGCATTTAGGCCCAGGACAAAGGGCGCCTTCTTTTTCTGCACAGCTGCCCAAACTCTCACCTTTCCACTCAGGCGCCCTATAACTTGAAGTGTGGGTTGAACCGGTCCGCGGAGTACACCTCGCTGCAAAGCTAACCATAGGTCTGGGCATCTTAGGTTCCTCCCAGGTGACCGAAGTTGACAGGCAGACGGGTCGTTGGACACACACGGGGAGCCTCCTGCCCGGGCCACTGGCCGCCCAAAGCCTCTACACCAGATCGGGGGCAGCAAAGCAGTCCTGACTGTGTCACTGCCTCTAGAGGAGGTACTGGACCAAACTTGTAGAAAACGGGGTCCACGCGGGCAGCTCATTGGAGGGACACAAATAAATATTTGCCGACTTTCTGCTGAAGCTTACGAGCGTTCACACCTAAGCCTCTTACAAAGTCAGCTGTATAGCTAAACATGAGCTCATGATCTAAATTTACACAATAATGAAGAAATCAGCTACAAGGGGAGACAAGCAGCAAAAACAATCAATACCAGAATTAGATTCCCTAGGCCATGCATCAGATGTTGGAATAATCAGGTGCAAGGCAGAAAATATACAAAAAACTGGAATTGAAACAAGGAATAAGGATGATTTCAAAGACTGGTACGATCTCTAAAACATTTTTAAAGTACATGTCATTGATAAAGCTAAAT
Source organism: Mesoplodon bidens (assembly GCF_964165515.1). Taxonomy (NCBI): domain Eukaryota; kingdom Metazoa; phylum Chordata; class Mammalia; order Artiodactyla; family Ziphiidae; genus Mesoplodon; species Mesoplodon bidens. The sequence continues at coordinate 585,295 of NW_027671947.1, read as the reverse complement.
ACTCAAAGGTTGTGTAATACAACAGATTCATCATTGAGAAGAGTGATATTATGCTGTTTTGAAATGTATGGCAGGTCAGATTTTCTGCCTAAATATATAAGAAGGTTTCTCTAAAAAATACACATTATTTCAAAGACTTATAAGCTGTGAAATAAGTTAAGGGTATTTCAAATGGCTTGTCTGCAAAGAAAGGGGAGATGTAGGGAATCACAGAAAGTCGAGGGGAAAATAGGTCAATACATACATTGCTATATGGTGAACTAAGCCTTAGGCCAGCAACAATGTAGAGGACCTGACCCTTAGAAACTTACAAGTAAGCTGAAATCTTCAAAAGTTCAAATCTTTATAAGTAAAAAGATTTATGAAAATGAATATCCAAGTGTTTTAATTGACATCAGAAGATCAAAACAATAAACCCTGAGAACATAGACAAAAGATAAATAAAGATATGAGCAGAACTTAATACAACAGAAAACTTATAAAATTCAGGTGAGGTAGTAAGTGCAAAGAATATTATTTGACAATATTTAAAAGACACACTTTGATTAAGGAAAACCAAAACATAATTAAAAAATATACAGAAAGAATCAGGACAAAGTTATAGCAGAGAATATATGAAATGCCAGTAAATTTGAACATTTCTGTAAAGTGGACCATTTCCTAGCTCCTAAAGTTTACCAAAATTGACACAAGAGGGAATCATTTAAGGTCATCATGACTGCCCTTGGCATTCTCGGAACGCCCTGGCCTCAGAATGCAGCATCTGTAGTCCATGGGAACCTGCGGAGAGGGTGCGGGGCTGAGGGAGGTTGGAACACAGCCCTCAATTAGGGAGTGGGTGTGGCCATCTCTGCTGTGACTGAAGAAAGGGCATGGGAGCAGGGGGCCAACTGCCGGGCCCTCAGAGCCCGGCAGGCCCAGTGGGGTGTCACAAGCATTTAGGCCCAGGACAAAGGGCGCCTTCTTTGTCTGCACAGCTGCCCAAACTCTCACCTTTCCACTCAAGCCTCCCTATTACTTGAAGTGTGGGTGGAACCTGTCCGCGCACTACGCCTCGCTGCAAAGCTAACCATAGGTCTGGGCATCATAAGTTCCTGACAGGTGACCGAAGTTCGCAGGCAGACGTTTCGTGGGACACACACGGGGAGCCTCCTGCCAGAGCCACAGGCCGCCCAACGCCACTACCACAGATTGGGGACAGCAAAGCAGTCCTGACTGTGTCCCTGCCTCTAGAGGGAGTAGTGAAACAACACTTGTAGAAAACGGGGTCCGCGCGGGCAACTCATTGGAGGGACACAAAAAAACCTTTGCCGACTTTCTGCTGAAGCTTACGAGCGTTCACACCTAGGCCTCTTACAAAGTCAGCTGTTTAGCTAAACATGAGCTCATGATCTAAATTTACACAATAATGAAGAAATCAGCTACAAGGGGAGACAAGCAGCAAAAACAATCAATACCAGAATTAGATTCCCTAGGCCATCCATCAGATGTTGGAATAATCAGGTGCAAGGCATAAAATATACACAAAACTGGAATTGAAACAAGGAACAAGGATGATTTCAAAGACTGGTATGATCTCTAAAACATTTTTAAAGTACATGTCATTGATAAATCTAAATACTCAAAGGTTGTGTAATACAACAGATTCATCATTGTGAAGAGTGAAATTATGCTGTTTTGTAATCTATGGCAGGTCAGATTTTCTGCCTAAATATATAAGAAGGTTTCTCTAAAAAATACACAGTATTTCAGAGACTTATAAGCTGTAAAATAAGTTAAGGGTATTTCAAATGGCTTGTCTGCAAAGAAAGGGGAGATGTAGGGAATCACAGAAAGTCGAGGGGAAAATAGGTCAATATACACTTTACTATATTGTGAACAAGCCTTAGGCCAGCAACAATCTAGAGGACCTGATCCTTAGAAACTTACAAGTAAGCTGGAATTTTCAAAAGTTCAAATATTTATAAGTAAAAAGATTTATTAAAATGAGTAGCCAAGTGTTTTAATTGACATCAGTAGATCAAAACAATAAACTCTGAGAACATAGAAAAAAGATAAAGATATGAGCAGAACTAAATACAACGGAAAACTTATAAAATTCAGGAGATGTAGTAAGTCCAAAGAATATTCTTTGACAAGATTTAAAAGACACAGTTTGATTAAGAAAAACAAAAACGTAAGTAAAGAATATACAGAAAGAATCAGGACAATGTTATAGCAGAGAATATCTGAAATGCCAGTAAATTTGAACATTTGTGTAAACTGAACCATTTCCTAGCTCCTAAAGTTTACCAAAACTGACACAAGAGGAAATCATTTAAGCTCATCATGTCTGCCCTTGGCATTCTCAGAATGCCCTGGCCTCAGAATGCAGCATCTGTAGTCCATGGTAACCTGTGAAGAGGGGGCGGGGCTGAGGGTGGTTGGAACACTGCCCTCCCTGAGTGAGTGGGTGTGGCCATCTCTGCGGTGACTGAACAAAGGGCAGGGGAGCAGGGTGCCCAGGGCAGGGCCCTCAGAGCCCGGCAGGCCCAGTGGGGTGTCACAAACATTTAGGCCCAGGCCAAAGGGCGCCTTCTTTGTCTGCACAGCTGCCCAAACTCTCACCTTTCCACTTAGGCCACCCTCTTACTTGAAGTGTGTGTGGAACCTGTCCGCGCAGTAAACCTCGCAGCACAGCTAACCATTTTTCTGGGCTTCGTAGCTTCCTGCCATGTGAACGAAGTTCACAGGCAGATGGGTCACTGCGACACACGTGGAGAGGCTCCTGCCCGGGCCACAGGCCGCCCACTGCCACTGCCCAAGATCGTGGGGCGCAAAGCTGCCCTGACTGAGGCCGTGCCTCTAGAGGGAGTAGTGGACCAACTCTTGTAGGAAACGGGGTCCTCGCGGGCAACTCATTGGAGGGACACAAATAAATCTTTTCGGACTTTCTGATGAAGCTTACGAGTGTTCACACCTAAGCCTCTTACAAGGTCAGATGTTTAGCTAAACATGAGCTCATGATCTAAATTTACACAATAATGAAGAAATCAGCTACAGGGGGAGACAGTCAGCAAAAACAATCAATACCAGAATTAGATTCCCTAGGCCATCCATCAATCTATGGAATAATCAGGTGCAAGGCAGAAAATATACATAAAACTGGAAATGAAACAAGGAACAAGGATGTTTTCAAAGAGTGGTAGGATCTCTAAAACATTTTTAAATACATGTCATTGATAAAGCTAAATACTCAAAGGTTGTGTAATACAACAGATTAATGAATGAGAAGAGTGAAATTATGCTGTTTTGAAAACTATGGCAGTTCAGATTTTCTGCCTAAATATATAAGAAGATTTCTCTAAAAAATACACATTATTTCACAGACTTATTGGCTGTGAAATAAGTTAAGGGTATTTCAAATGGCTTGTCTGCAAATAAAGGTGAGATGTAGGAAATCACAGAAAGTCGAGGGGAAAATAGGTCAATATATACTTTGCTATATTGTGAACTAAGACTTAGGCCTGCAACAATGTAGAGGACCTGACGCTTAGAAACTTACAAGTAAGCTGGAATATTAAAAGGTTCTAATCTTTAAAAGTAAAAAGATTTATTAAAATGAATAAACAAGTGTTTTAATTGACATCAGAAGATCAAAACAATCAACCCTGAGAACATAGAAAAAAGATAAATAAAGATATGAGCAGAACTTAATACAACAGAAAACGTATAAAATTCAGGTGAGGTAGTAAGTCCAAAGAATATTCTTTGAAAAGATTTAAAGGACAGATTTTGATTAAGGAAAACAAAAATATAAATAAAGAATATACAGAAAGAATCAGGACAATGTTATAGCAGAGAATATATGAAATGCCAGTAAATTTGAACATTTCTGTAAAGTGGACCATTTCCTAGCTCCTAAAGTTTACTAAAACTGACACAAGAGGAAATCATTTAAGGTCATCATGTCTGCCCTTGGCATTCTCGGAACGCCCTGGCCTCAGAATGCAGCATCTGTAGTCCATGGTAACCTGCGGAGAGGTGGCCGGGCTGAGGGAGGTTGGAACAATGCCCTCACTGAGGGAGTGGGTTTGGCCATCTCTGCTGTGACTGAACAAAGGGCAGGAGAGAAGGGGGCCAAGAGCAGGGCCCTCAGAGCCCGGCAGGCCCAGTCGGATGTCACAAGCATTTAGGCCCAGGCGAAAGGGCGCCTTCTTTGTCTGCACAGCTGCCGAAACACTCACCTTTCCACTCAGGCCGCCCTCTTACTTGAAGTGTGTGTGGAACCGGTCCGCACAGTACACCTTGCTGCACAGCTGACCATAGGTCTGGGCATCGTAGATTCCTGCCAGGTTACCGGAGTTCGCAGGCAGATTGGTCGTGGGACATACGCGGGGAGCCTCCTGCCCGGACCACCAGCCGCCAAAAGCCACTACCCAAGATCGGTGGCAGCAAAGCAGTCCTGTCTGAGTCCCTGCCTCTAGAGAGAGTATTGGACCAACACTTGTAGAAAACGGGGTCCTCGTGGGGAACTCATTGGAGGGACACAAATAAATCTTTGCCGACTTTCTGATGAAGCTTAGGAGCGTTCACACCTAACCCTCTTACAAAGTCATCTGTTTAACTAAACATGAGCTCATGATCTAAATTTACACAATAGTGAAGAAATCAGCTACAAGGGGAGACAATCAGCAAAACAATCAATACCAGAATTAGATTCCCTAGGCCATCCATCAGATGTTGGAATAATCATGTGCAAGGCAGAAAATATACAGAAAACTGGAGTTGAAACAAGGAACAAGGATGATTTCAAAGACTGGTATGATCTGTGAGACATTTTTAAAGTACATGTCATTGATAAAGCTAAATACTCAAAGGTTGTGTAATGCAACAGATTCATCATTGAGAAGAGTGAAATTATGCTGTTTTGAAATCTATGGCAGGTCAGATTTTCTGCCTAAATATATAAGAAGTTTTCTCTAAAAAGTACATATTATTTCAAAGACTTATAAGCTGTGAAATAAGTTAAGGGTATTTCAAATGGCTTGTCTGCAAAAAAGGAGAGATGTAGGGAATCACAGAAAGTCGAGGGGAAAATAGGTCAATATACACTTTGCTATACTGTGAACTAAGCCTTAGGCCAGCAACAATGTAGACCACCGGACCCTTAGAAACTTACAAGTAAGCTGGAATATTCAAAAGTTCAAATCTTTTTAAGTAAAAAGATTTATTAAAATGAATAACCAAGTGTTTTAATTGACATCAGAAGATCAAAACAATAAACTCTGAGAACATAGAAAAAAGATAAATAAAGATATGAGCAGAACTTAATACAACAGAAAACGTATAAAATTCAGGTGAGGTAGTAAGTCCAAAGAATATTATTTAACAAGATTTAAAAGACACACTTTGATTAAGGAAAACCAAAACATAAGTAAGGAATATACAGAAAGAATCAGGACAATGTTATAGCAGAGAATATATGAAATGCCAGTAAATTTGAACATTTCTGTAAAGTGTACCATTTCCTAGCTCCTAAAGTTTACCAAAATTGACACAAGAGGAAATCATTTAAGGTCATCATGACTGCCCTTGGCATTCTCGGAAAGCCGTGGCCTCAGAATGCAGCATCTGTAGTCCATGGGAACCTGCGGAGAGGGGGCTGGGCTGAGGGAGGTTGAAACACTGCCCTCACTGAGGGAGTGGGTGTGGCCATCTCTGCTGTGACTGAACAAAGGTCAGGGGAGCAGGGGTCCCAGGGCAGTGCCCTCAGAGCCCGGCAGGCCCAGTGGGGTGTCACAAGCATTTAGGCCCAGGACAAAGGGCGCCTTCTTTTTCTGCACAGCTGCCCAAACTCTCACCTTTCCACTCAGGCGCCCTATAACTTGAAGTGTGGGTTGAACCGGTCCGCGGAGTACACCTCGCTGCAAAGCTAACCATAGGTCTGGGCATCTTAGGTTCCTCCCAGGTGACCGAAGTTGACAGGCAGACGGGTCGTTGGACACACACGGGGAGCCTCCTGCCCGGGCCACTGGCCGCCCAAAGCCTCTACACCAGATCGGGGGCAGCAAAGCAGTCCTGACTGTGTCACTGCCTCTAGAGGAGGTACTGGACCAAACTTGTAGAAAACGGGGTCCACGCGGGCAGCTCATTGGAGGGACACAAATAAATCTTTGCCGACTTTCTGCTGAAGCTTACGAGCGTTCACACCTAAGCCTCTTACAAAGTCAGCTGTATAGCTAAACATGAGCTCATGATCTAAATTTACACAATAATGAAGAAATCAGCTACAAGGGGAGACAAGCAGCAAAAACAATCAATACCAGAATTAGATTCCCTAGGCCATCCATCAGATGTTGGAATAATCAGGTGCAAGGCAGAAAATATACAAAAAACTGGAATTGAAACAAGGAATAAGGATGATTTCAAAGACTGGTACGATCTCTAAAACATTTTTAAAGTACATGTCATTGATAAAGCTAAATACTCATAGGTTGTGTAATACAACAGATTCATCATTGAGAAGAGTGATATTATGCTGTTTTGAAATGTATGGCAGGTCAGATTTTCTGCCTAAATATATAAGAAGGTTTCTCTAAAAAATACACATTATTTCAAAGACTTATAAGCTGTGAAATAAGTTAAGGGTATTTCAAATGGCTTGTCTGCAAAGAAAGGGGAGATGTAGGGAATCACAGAAAGTCGAGGAGAAAATAGGTCAATACATACATTGCTATATGGTGAACTAAGCCTTAGGCCAGCAACAATGTAGAGGACCTTACCCTTAGAAACTTACAAGTAAGCTGAAATCTTCAAAAGTTCAAATCTTTATAAGTAAAAAGATTTATGAAAATGAATATCCAAGTGTTTTAATTGACATCAGAAGATCAAAACAATAAACCCTGAGAACATAGACAAAAGATAAATAAAGATATGAGCAGAACTTAATACAACAGAAAACTTATAAAATTCAGGTGAGGTAGTAAGTCCAAAGAATATTATTTGACAATATTTAAAAGACACACTTTGATTAAGGAAAACCAAAACATAATTAAAGAATATACAGAAAGAATCAGGACAAAGTTATAGCAGAGAATATATGAAATGCCAGTAAATTTGAACATTTCTGTAAAGTGGACCATTTCCTAGCTCCTAAAGTTTACCAAAATTGACACAAGAGGGAATCATTTAAGGTCATCATGACTGCCCTTGGCATTCTCGGAACGCCCTGGCCTCAGAATGCAGCATCTGTAGTCCATAGGAACCTGCGGAGAGGGTGCGGGGCTGAGGGAGGTTGGAACACAGCCCTCAATTAGGGAATGGGTGTGGCCATCTCTGCTGTGACTGAAGAAAGGGCATGGGAGCAGGGGGCCAACTGCCGGGCCCTCAGAGCCCGGCAGGCCAAGTGGGGTGTCACAAGCATTTAGGCCCAGGACAAAGGGCGCCTTCTTTGTCTGCACAGCTGCCCAAACTCTCACCTTTCCACTCAAGCCTCCCTATTACTTGAAGTGTGGGTGGAACCTGTCCGCGCACTACGCCTCGCTGCAAAGCTAACCATAGGTCTGGGCATCATAAGTTCCTGACAGGTGACCGAAGTTCGCAGGCAGACGTTTCGTGGGACACACACGGGGAGCCTCCTGCCAGAGCCACAGGCCGCCCAACGCCACTACCACAGATTGGGGACAGCAAAGCAGTCCTGACTGTGTCCCTGCCTCTAGAGGGAGTAGTGAAACAACACTTGTAGAAAACGGGGTCCGCGCGGGCAACTCATTGGAGGGACACAAAAAAACCTTTGCCGACTTTCTGCTGAAGCTTACGAGCGTTCACACCTAGGCCTCTTACAAAGTCAGCTGTTTAGCTAAACATGAGCTCATGATCTAAATTTACACAATAATGAAGAAATCAGCTACAAGGGGAGACAAGCAGCAAAAACAATCAATACCAGAATTAGATTCCCTAGGCCATCCATCAGATGTTGGAATAATCAGGTGCAAGGCATAAAATATACACAAAACTGGAATTGAAACAAGGAACAAGGATGATTTCAAAGACTGGTATGATCTCTAAAACATTTTTAAAGTACATGTCATTGATAAATCTAAATACTCAAAGGTTGTGTAATACAACAGATTCATCATTGTGAAGAGTGAAATTATGCTGTTTTGTAATCTATGGCAGGTCAGATTTTCTGCCTAAATATATAAGAAGTTTTCTCTAAAAAATACACAGTATTTCAAAGACTTATAAGCTGTAAAATAAGTTAAGGGTATTTCAAATGGCTTGTCTGCAAAGAAAGGGGAGATGTAGGGAATCACAGAACGTCGAGGGGAAAATAGGTCAATATACACTTTACTATATTGTGAACAAGCCTTAGGCCAGCAACAATCTAGAGGACCTGATCCTTAGAAACTTACAAGTAAGCTGGAATTTTCAAAAGTTCAAATCTTTATAAGTAAAAAGATTTATTAAAATGAGTAGCCAAGTGTTTTAATTGACATCAGTAGATCAAAACAATAAACTCTGAGAACATAGAAAAAAGATAAAGATATGAGCAGAACTAAATACAACGGAAAACTTATAAAATTCAGGAGATGTAGTAAGTCCAAAGAATATTCTTTGACAAGATTTAAAAGACACAGTTTGATTAAGAAAAACAAAAACGTAAGTAAAGAATATACAGAAAGAATCAGGACAATGTTATAGCAGAGAATATCTGAAATGCCAGTAAATTTGAACATTTGTGTAAACTGAACCATTTCCTAGCTCCTAAAGTTTACCAAAACTGACACAAGAGGAAATCACTTAAGCTCATCATGTCTGCCCTTGGCATTCTCAGAACGCCCTGGCCTCAGAATGCAGCATCTGTAGTCCATGGTAACCTGTGCAGAGGGGGCGGGGCTGAGGGTGGTTGGAACACTGCCCTCCCTGAGGGAGTGGGTGTGGCCATCTCTGCGGTGACTGAACAAAGGGCAGGGGAGCAGGGTGCCCAGGGCAGGGCCCTCAGAGCCCGGCAGGCCCAGTGGGGTGTCACAAACATTTAGGCCCAGGCCAAAGGGCGCCTTCTTTGTCTGCACAGCTGCCCAAACTCTCACCTTTCCACTTAGGCCACCCTCTTACTTGAAGTGTGTGTGGAACCTGTCCGCGCAGTAAACCTCGCAGCACAGCTAACCATTTTTCTGGGCTTCGTAGCTTCCTGCCATGTGAACGAAGTTCACAGGCAGATGGGTCACTGCGACACACGTGGAGAGGCTCCTTCCCGGGCCACAGGCCGCCCACTGCCACTGCCCAAGATCGTGGGGCGCAAAGCTGCCCTGACTGAGGCCATGCCTCTAGAGGGAGTAGTGGACCAACACTTGTAGAAAACGGGGTCCTCGCGGGCAACTCATTGGAGGGACACAAATAAATGTTTTCGGACTTTCTGATGAAGCTTACGAGTGTTCACACCTAAGCCTCTTACAAGGTCAGATGTTTAGCTAAACATGAGCTCATGATCTAAATTTACACAATAATGAAGAAATCAGCTACAGGGGGAGACAGTCAGCAAAAACAATCAATACCAGAATTAGATTCCCTAGGCCATCCATCAATCTATGGAATAATCAGGTGCAAGGCAGAAAATATACATAAAACTGGAAATGAAACAAGGAACAAGGATGTTTTCAAAGACTGGTAGGATCTCTAAAACATTTTTAAATACATGTCATTGATAAAGCTAAATACTCAGAGGTTGTGTAATACAACAGATTAATGAATGAGAAGAGTGAAATTATGCTGTTTTGAAAACTATGGCAGGTCAGATTTTCTGCCTAAATATATAAGAAGATTTCTCTAAAAAATACACATTATTTCACAGACTTATTGGCTGTGAAATAAGTTAAGGGTATTTCAAATGGCTTGTCTGCAAAGAAAGGTGAGATGTAGGAAATCACAGAAAGTCGAGTGGAAAATAGGTCAATATATACTTTGCTATATTGTGAACTAAGGCCAGCAACAATGTAGAGGACCTGACGCTTAGAAACTTACAAGTAAGCTGGAATATTAAAAGGTTCTAATCTTTAAAAGTAAAAAGATTTATTAAAATGAATAACCAAGTGTTTTAATTGACATCAGAAGATCAAAACAATTAACCCTGAGAACATAGAAAAAAGATAAATAAAGATATGAGCAGAACTTAATACAACAGAAAACGTATAAAATTCAGGTGAGGTAGTAAGTCCAAAGAATATTCTTTGAAAAGATTTAAAGGACAGATTTTGATTAAGGAAAACAAAAATATAAATAAAGAATATACAGAAAGAATCAGGACAATGTTATAGCAGAGAATATATGAAATGCCAGTAAATTTGAACATTTCTGTAAAGTGGACCATTTCCTAGCTCCTAAAGTTTACCAAAACTGACACAAGAGGAAATCATTTAAGGTCATCATGTCTGCCCTTGGCATTCTCGGAACGCCCTGGCCTCAGAATGCAGCATCTGTAGTCCATGGTAACCTGCGGAGAGGTGGCCGGGCTGAGGGAGGTTGGAACAATGCCCTCACTGAGGGAGTGGGTTTGGCCATCTCTGCTGTGACTGAACAAAGGGCAGGAGAGAAGGGGGCCAAGAGCAGGGCCCTCAGAGCCCGGCAGGACCAGTCGGATGTCACAAGCATTTAGGCCCATGTGAAAGGGCGCCTTCTTTGTCTGCACAGCTGCCCAAACTCTCACCTTTCCACTCAGGCCGCACTCTTACTTGAAGTGTGTGTGGAACCGGTCCGCACAGTACACCTTGCTGCACAGCTGACCATAGGTCTGGGCATCGTAGATTCCTGCCAGGTTACCGGAGTTCGCAGGCAGATTGGTCGTGGGACATACGCGGGGAGCCTCCTGCCCGGGCCACCAGCCGCCAAAAGCCACTACCCAAGATCGGTGGCAGCAAAGCAGTCCTGTCTGAGTCCCTGCCTCTAGAGAGAGTATTGGACCAACACTTGTAGAAAACGGGGTCCTCGTGGGGAACTCATTGGAGGGACACAAATAAATCTTTGCTGACTTTCTGATGAAGCTTAGGAGCGTTCACACCTAACCCTCTTACAAAGTCAGCTGTTTAGCTAAACATGAGCTCATGATCTAAATTTACACAATAGTGAAGAAATCAGCTACAAGGGGAGACAATCAGCAAAACAATCAATTCCAGAATTAGATTCCCTAGGCCATCCATCAGATGTTGGAATAATCATGTGCAAGGCAGAAAATATACAGAAAACTGGAGTTGAAACAAGGAACAAGGATGATTTCAAAGACTGGTATGATCTGTGAGACATTTTTAAAGTACATGTCATTGATAAAGCTAAATACTCAAAGGTTGTGTAATGCAACAGATTCATCATTGAGAAGAGTGAAATTATGCTGTTTTGAAATCTATGGCAGGTCAGATTTTCTGCCTAAATATATAAGAAGTTTTCTCTAAAAAGTACACATTATTTCAAAGACTTATAAGCTGTGAAATAAGTTAAGGGTATTTCAAATGGCTTGTCTGCAAAAAAGGAGAGATGTAGGGAATCACAGAAAGTCGAGGGGAAAATAGGTCAATATACACTTTGCTATACTGTGAACTAAGCCTTAGGCCAGCAACAATGTAGACCACCGGACCCTTAGAAACTTACAAGTAAGCTGGAATATTCAAAAGTTCAAATCTTTTTAAGTAAAAAGATTTATTAAAATGAATAACCAAGTGTTTTATTTGACATCAGAAGATCAAAACAATAAACTCTGAGAACATAGAAAAAAGATAAATAAAGATATGAGCAGAACTTAATACAACAGAAAACGTATAAAATTCAGGTGAGGTAGTAAGTCCAAAGAATATTATTTAACAAGATTTAAAAGACACACTTTGATTAAGGAAAACCAAAACATAAGTAAGGAATATACAGAAAGAATCAGGACAATGTTATAGCAGAGAATATATGAAATGCCAGTAAATTTGAACATTTCTGTAAAGTGGACCATTTCCTAGCTCCTAAAGTTTACCAAAATTGACACAAGAGGAAATCATTTAAGGTCATCATGACTGCCCTTGGCATTCTCGGAACGCCGTGGCCTCAGAATGCAGCATCTGTAGTCCATGGGAACCTGCGGAGAGGAGGCTGGGCTGAGGGAGGTTGGAACACTGCCCTCACTGAGGGAGTGGGTGTGGCCATCTCTGCTGTGACTGAACAAAGGTCAGGGGAGCAGGGGTCCCAGGGCAGTGCCCTCAGAGCCCGGCAGGCCCAGTGGGGTGTCACAAGCATTTAGGCCCAGGACAAAGGGCGCCTTCTTTTTCTGCACAGCTGCCCAAACTCTCACCTTTCCACTCAGGCGCCCTATAAATTGAAGTGTGGGTTGAACCGGTCCGCGGAGTACACCTCGCTGCAAAGCTAACCATAGGTCTGGGCATCTTAGGTTCCTCACAGGTGACCGAAGTTGACAGGCAGACGGGTCGTTGGACACACACGGGGAGCCTCCTGCCCGGGCCACTGGCCGCCCAAAGCCTCTACACCAGATCGGGGGCAGCAAAGCAGTCCTGACTGTGTCACTGCCTCTAGAGGGAGTACTGGACCAAACTTGTAGAAAACGGGGTCCACGCGGGCAGCTCATTGGAGGGACACAAATAAATCTTTGCCGACTTTCTGCTGAAGCTTACGAGCGTTCACACCTAAGCCTCTTACAAACTCAGCTGTTTAGCTAAACATGAGCTCATGATCTAAATTTACACACTAATGAAGAAATCAGCTACAAGGGGAGACAAGCAGCAAAAACAATCAATACCAGAATTAGATTCCCTAGGCCATCCATCAGATGTTGGAATAATCAGGTGCAAGGCAGAAAATATACAAAAAACTGGAATTGAAACAAGGAATAAGGATGATTTCAAAGACTGGTACGATCTCTAAAACATTTTTAAAGTACATGTCATTGATAAAGCTAAATACTCATAGGTTGTGTAATACAACAGATTCATCATTGAGAAGAGTGATATTATGCTGTTTTGAAATGTATGGCAGGTCAGATTTTCTGCCTAAATATATAAGAAGGTTTCTCTAAAAAATACACATTATTTCAAAGACTTATAAGCTGTGAAATAAGTTAAGGGTATTTCAAATGGCTTGTCTGCAAAGAAAGGGGAGATGTAGGGAATCACAGAAAGTCGAGGAGAAAATAGGTCAATACATACATTGCTATATGGTGAACTAAGCCTTAGGCCAGCAACAATGTAGAGGACCTGACCCTTAGAAACTTACAAGTAAGCTGAAATCTTCAAAAGTTCAAATCTTTAAGAGTAAAAAGATTTATGAAAATGAATTACAAAGTGTTTTCATGGACATCAGAAGATCAAAACAATAAACCCTGAGAATATAGAAAAAAGATAAATAAAGATATGAGCAGAACTTAATACCACAGAAAATGTATAAAATTCAGGTGATCTAGTAAGTCCAAAGAATATTCTTTGACAAGCTTTGAAAGACCCAGTTTGATTAAGGAAAACCAAAACATAATTAAAGAATAAAGAGAAAGAATCAGGACAATGTTATAGGAGAGAATATCTGAAATGCCAGTAAATTTAAACATTTGTGTAAACTAAACCATTTCCTATCTCCTAAAGTTTACCAAAACTGACACAAGAGGAAATCATTTAAGGTCATCATCTCTGCCCTTGGCATTCTCAGAATGACCTGGCCTCAGAATGCAGCATCTGTAGTCCATGGTAACCTGCGGAGAGGGGGCGTGGCTGAGGGAGGTTGGAACACTGCCCTCACTGAGGGAGTGGGTGTGGCCATCTCTGCTGTGACTGAACAAAGGTCAGGGGAGCAGGGGGCCCACGGCAGGGCCCTCAGAGCCCGGCAGGCCCAGTGGGGTGTCACAAGCATTTAGGCCCAGGACAAAGGGCGCCTTCTTTGTCTGCACAGCTGCCCAAACTCTCACCTTTCCACTCAAGCCTCCCTATTACTTGAAGTGTGGGTGGAACCTGTCCGCGCACTACGCCTCCCTGCAAAGCTAACCATAGGTCTGGGCATCATAGGTTCCTGACAGGTGACTGAAGTTCGCAGGCAGACGTTTCGTGGGACACACACGGGGAGCCTCCTGCCAGGGCCACAGGCCGCCCAACGCCACTACCCCAGATCGGGGACAGCAAAGCAGTCCTGACTGTGTCCCTGCCTCTAGAGGGAGTATTGAAACAACACTTGTAGAAAACGGGGTCCGCGCGGGCAACTCATTGGAGGGACACAAATAAATCTTTGCCGACTTTCTGCTGAAGCTTACGAGCGTTCACACCTAAGCCTCTTACAAAGTCAGCTGTTTAGCTAAACATGAGCTCATGATCTAAATTTACACAATAATGAAGAAATCAGCTACAAGGGGAGACAAGCAGCAAAAACAATCAATACCAGAATTAGATTCCCTAGGCCATCCATCAGATGTTGGAATAATCAGGTGCAAGGCAGAAAATATACACAAAACTGGAATTGAAACAAGGAACAAGGATGATTTCAAAGACTGGTATGATCTCTAAAACATTTTTAAAGTACATGTCATTGATAAATCTAAATACTCAAAGGTTGTGTAATACAACAGATTCATCATTGTGAAGAGTGAAATTATGCTGTTTTGTAATCTATGGCAGGTCAGATTTTCTGCCTAAATATATAAGAAGGTTTCTCTAAAAAATACACAGTATTTCAAAGACTTATAAGCTGTAAAATAAGTTAAGGGTATTTCAAATGGCTTGTCTGCAAAGAAAGGGGAGATGTAGGGAATCACAGATAGTCGAGGGGAAAATAGGTCAATATACACTTTACTATATTGTGAACAAGCCTTAGGCCAGCAACAATCTAGAGGACCTGATCCTTAGAAACTTACAAGTAAGCTGGAATTTTCAAAAGTTCAAATCTTTATAAGTAAAAAGATTTATTAAAATGAGTAGCCAAGTGTTTTAATTGACATCAGTAGATCAAAACAATAAACTCTGAGAACATAGAAAAAAGATAAAGATATGAGCAGAACTAAGTACAACGGAAAACTTAGAAAATTCAGGTGATGTAGTAAGTCCAAAGAATATTCTTTGACAAGATTTAAAAGACACAGTTTGATTAAGAAAAACAAAAACGTAAGTAAAGAATATACAGAAAGAATCAGGACAATGTTATAGCAGAGAATATCTGAAATGCAAGTAAATATGAACATTTGTGTAAACTGAACCATTTCCTAGCTCCTAAAGTTTACCAAAACTGACACAAGAGGAAATCATTTAAGCTCATCATGTCTGCCCTTGGCATTCTCCGAACGCCCTGGCCTCAGAATGCATCATCTCTAGTCCATGGTAACCTGCGCAGAGGAGGCGGGGCTGAGGGTGGTTGGAACACTGCCCTCACTGAGGGAGTGGGTGTGGCCATCTCTGCGGTGACTGAACAAAGGGCAGGGGAGCAGGGTGCCCAGGGCAGTGCCCTCAGAGCCCGGCAGGCCCAGTGGGGTGTCACAAGCATTTAGGCCCAGGCCAAAGGGCGCCTTCTTTGTCTGCACAGCTGCCCAAACTCTCACCCTTCCACTCAGGCCACCCTCTTACTTGAAGTGTGTGTGGAACCTGTCCGCGCAGTACACCTCGCTGCAAAGCTAACGTAAGGTCTGGGCATCGTAGCTTCCTGCCAGGTGACCGAAGTTCGCAGGCAGATGGGTCGTGGTATAGACGCTGTGAGCCTCCTGCCCGGGGCACACACGCCGCCAAAAGCCACTACCCCAGATCGGTGGCAGCAAAGCAGTCCTTCTGAGTCCCTGCCTCTAGAGGGAGTATTGGACCAACACTTGTAGAAAACGGGGTCCTCGGGGTGAACTCATTGGAGGGACACAAATAAATCTTTGCCGACTTTCTGCTGAAGCTTACGAGCGTTCACACCTAAGCCTCTTACAAGGTAATCTGTTTAGCTAAACATGAGCTCATGATCTAAATTTACACAATAATGAAGGAATCAGCTACAAGCGGAGAAAAGCAGCAAAAACAATCAATACCAGAATTAGATTCCCTAGGCCATCCATCAGATGTTGGAATAATCAAGTGCAAGGCAGAAAATATACAAAAAACTGGAACTGAAACAAGGAAGAAGGATGTTTTCAAAGACTGGTAGGATCTCTAAAACATTTTTAAAGTACATGTCATTGATAAAGCTAAATACTCAAAGGTTGTGTAATACAACAAATTCATCATTGAGAAGAGTGATATTATGCTGTTTTGAAATGTATGGCAGGTCAGATTTTCTGCCTAAATATATAAGAAGGTTTCTCTAAAAAATACACATTATTTCAAAGACTTATAAGCTGTGAAATAAGTTAAGGGTATTTCAAATGGCTTGTCTGCAAAGAAAGGGGAGATGTAGGGAATCACAGAAAGTCGAGGGAAAAATAGGACAATACATACATTGCTATATGGTGAACTAAGCCTTAGGCCAGCAACAATGTAGAGGACCTGACCCTTAGAAACTTACAAGTTAGCTGAAATCTTCAAAAGTTCAAATCTTTATAAGTAAAAAGATTTATGCAAATGAATATCCAAGTGTTTTAATTGACATCAGAAGATCAAAACAATAAACCCTGAGAACATAGACAAAAGATAAATAAAGATATGAGCAGAACTTAATACAACAGAAAACTTATAAAATTCAGGTGAGGTAGTAAGTCCAAAGAATATTATTTGACAATATTTAAAAGACACACTTTGATTAAGGAAAACCAAAACATAATTAAAGAATATACAGAAAGAATCAGGACAAAGTTATAGCAGAGAATATATGAAATGCCAGTAAATTTGAACATTTCTGTAAAGTGGACCATTTCCTAGCTCCTAAAGTTTACCAAAATTGACACAAGAGGGAATCATTTAAGGTCATCATGACTGCCCTTGGCATTCTCGGAACGCCCTGGCCTCAGAATGCAGCATCTGTAGTCCATGGGAACCTGCGGAGAGGGTGCGGGGCTGAGGGAGGTTGGAACACAGCCCTCAATTAGGGAGTGGGTGTGGCCATCTCTGCTGTGACTGAAGAAAGGGCATGGGAGCAGGGGGCCAACTGCCGGGCCCTCAGAGCCCGGCAGGCCCAGTGGGGTGTCACAAGCATTTAGGCCCAGGACAAAGGGCGCCTTCTTTGTCTGCACAGCTGCCCAAACTCTCACCTTTCCACTCAAGCCTCCCTATTACTTGAAGTGTGGGTGGAACCTGTCCGCGCACTACGCCTCGCTGCAAAGCTAACCATAGGTCTGGGCATCATAAGTTCCTGACAGGTGACCGAAGTTCGCAGGCAGACGTTTCGTGGGACACACACGGGGAGCCTCCTGCCAGGGCCACAGGCCGCCCAACGCCACTACCCCAGGTTGGGGACAGCAAAGCAGTCCTGACTGTGTCCCTGCCTCTAGAGGGAGTAGTGAAACAACACTTGTAGATAACGGGGTCCGCGCGGGCAACTCATTGGAGGGACACAAAAAAACCTTTGCCGACTTTCTGCTGAAGCTTACGAGCGTTCACACCTAGGCCTCTTACAAAGTCAGCTGTTTAGCTAAACATGAGCTCATGATCTAAATTTACACAATAATGAAGAAATCAGCTACAAGGGGAGACAAGCAGCAAAAACAATCAATACCAGAATTAGATTCCCTAGGCCATCCATCAGATGTTGGAATAATCAGGTGCAAGGCATAAAATATACACAAAACTGGAATTGAAACAAGGAACAAGGATGATTTCAAAGACTGGTATGATCTCTAAAACATTTTTAAAGTACATGTCATTGATAAATCTAAATACTCAAAGGTTGTGTAATACAACAGATTCATCATTGTGAAGAGTGAAATTATGCTGTTTTGTAATCTATGGCAGGTCAGATTTTCTGCCTAAATATATAAGAAGTTTTCTCTAAAAAATACACAGTATTTCAAAGACTTATAAGCTGTAAAATAAGTTAAGGGTATTTCAAATGGCTTGTCTGCAAAGAAAGGGGAGATGTAGGGAATCACAGAACGTCGAGGGGAAAATAGGTCAATATACACTTTACTATATTGTGAACAAGCCTTAGGCCAGCAACAATCTAGAGGACCTGATCCTTAGAAACTTACAAGTAAGCTGGAATTTTCAAAAGTTCAAATCTTTATAAGTAAAAAGATTTATTAAAATGAGTAGCCAAGTGTTTTAATTGACATCAGTAGATCAAAACAATAAACTCTGAGAACATAGAAAAAAGATAAAGATATGAGCAGAACTAAATACAACGGAAAACTTATAAAATTCAGGAGATGTAGTAAGTCCAAAGAATATTCTTTGACAAGATTTAAAAGACACAGTTTGATTAAGAAAAACAAAAACGTAAGTAAAGAATATACAGAAAGAATCAGGACAATGTTATAGCAGAGAATATCTGAAATGCCAGTAAATTTGAACATTTGTGTAAACTGAACCATTTCCTAGCTCCTAAAGTTTACCAAAACTGACACAAGAGGAAATCATTTAAGCTCATCATGTCTGCCCTTGGCATTCTCAGAACGCCCTGGCCTCAGAATGCAGCATCTGTAGTCCATGGTAACCTGTGCAGAGGGGGCGGGGCTGAGGGTGGTTGGAACACTGCCCTCCCTGAGGGAGTGGGTGTGGCCATCTCTGCGGTGACTGAACAAAGGGCAGGGGAGCAGGGTGCCCAGGGCAGGGCCCTCAGAGCCCGGCAGGCCCAGTGGGGTGTCACAAACATTTAGGCCCAGGCCAAAGGGCGCCTTCTTTGTCTGCACAGCTGCCCAAACTCTCACCTTTCCACTTAGGCCACCCTCTTACTTGAAGTGTGTGTGGAACCTGTCCGCGCAGTAAACCTCGCAGCACAGCTAACCATTTTTCTGGGCTTCGTAGCTTCCTGCCATGTGAACGAAGTTCACAGGCAGATGGGTCACTGCGACACACGTGGAGAGGCTCCTGCCCGGGCCACAGGCCGCCCACTGCCACTGCCCAAGATCGTGGGGCGCAAAGCTGCCCTGACTGAGGCCGTGCCTCTAGAGGGAGTAGTGGACCAACACTTGTAGAAAACGGGGTCCTCGCGGGCAACTCATTGGAGGGACACAAATAAATCTTTTCGGACTTTCTGATGAAGCTTACGAGTGTTCACACCTAAGCCCCTTACAAGGTCAGATGTTTAGCTAAACATGAGCTCATGATCTAAATTTACACAATAATGAAGAAATCAGCTACAGGGAGAGACAGCCAGCAAAAACAATCAATACCAGAATTAGATTCCCTAGGCCATCCATCAGTCTATGGAATAATCAGGTGCAAGGCAGAAAATATACATAAAACTGGAAATGAAACAAGGAACAAGGATGTTTTCAAAGAGTGGTAGGATCTCTAAAACATTTTTAAATACATGTCATTGATAAAGCTAAATACTCAAAGGTTGTGTAATACAACAGATTAATGAATGAGAAGAGTGAAATTATGCTGTTTTGAAAACTATGGCAGGTCAGATTTTCTGCCTAAATATATAAGAAGATTTCTCTAAAAAATACACATTATTTCACAGACTTATTGGCTGTGAAATAAGTTAAGGGTATTTCAAATGGCTTGTCTGCAAAGAAAGGTGAGATGTAGGAAATCACAGAAAGTCGAGGGGAAAATAGCTCAATATATACTTTGCTATATTGTGAACTAAGACTTAGGCCAGCAACAATGTAGAGGACCTGACCCTTAGAAACTTACAAGTAAGCTGGAATATTAAAAGGTTCTAATCTTTAAAAGTAAAAAGATTTATTAAAATGAATAACCAAGTGTTTTAATTGACATCAGAAGATCAAAACAATTAACCCTGAGAACATAGAAAAAAGATAAATAAAGATATGAGCAGAACTTAATACAACAGAAAACGTATAAAATTCAGGTGAGGTAGTAAGTCCAAAGAATATTCTTTGAAAAGATTTAAAGGACAGATTTTGATTAAGGAAAACAAAAATATAAATAAAGAATATACAGAAAGAATCAGGACAATGTTATAGCAGAGAATATATGAAATGCCAGTAAATTTGAATATTTCTGTAAAGTGGACCATTTCCTAGCTCCTAAAGTTTACCAAAACTGACACAAGAGGAAATCATTTAAGGTCATCATGTCTGCCTTGGCATTCTCGGAACGCCCTGGCCTCAGAATGCAGCATCTGTAGTCCATGGTAACCTGCGGAGAGGTGGCCGGGCTGAGGGAGGTTGGAACAATGCCCTCACTGAGGGAGTGGGTTTGGCCATCTCTGCTGTGACTGAACAAAGGGCAGGAGAGAAGGGGGCCAAGAGCAGGGCCCTCAGAGCCCGGCAGGCCCAGTCGGATGTCACAAGCGTTTAGGCCCAGGCGAAAGGGCGCCTTCTTTGTCTGCACAGCTGCCCAAACTCTCACCTTTCCACTCAGGCCGCCCTCTTACTTGAAGTGTGTGTGGAACCGGTCCGCACAGTACACCTTGCTGCACAGCTGACCATAGGTCTGGGCATCGTAGATTCCTGCCAGGTTACCGGAGTTCGCAGGCAGATTGGTCGTGGGACATACGCGGGGAGCCTCCTGCCCGGGCCACCAGCCGCCAAAAGCCACTACCCAAGATCGGTGGCAGCAAAGCAGTCCTGTCTGAGTCCCTGCCTCTAGAGAGAGTATTGGACCAACACTTGTAGAAAACGGGGTCCTCGTGGGGAACTCATTGGAGGGACACAAATAAATCTTTGCCGACTTTCTGATGAAGCTTAGGAGCGTTCACACCTAACCCTCTTACAAAGTCATCTGTTTAGCTAAACATGAGCTCATGATCTAAATTTACACAATAGTGAAGAAATCAGCTACAAGGGGAGACAATCAGCAAAACAATCAATACCAGAATTAGATTCCCTAGGCCATCCATCAGATGTTGGAATAATCACGTGCAAGGCAGAACATATACAGAAAACTGGAGTTGAAACAAGGAACAAGGATGATTTCAAAGACTGGTATGATCTGTGAGACATTTTTAAAGTACATGTCATTGATAAAGCTAAATACTCAAAGGTTGTGTAATGCAACAGATTCATCATTGAGAAGAGTGAAATTATGCTGTTTTGAAATCTATGGCAGGTCAGATTTTCTGCCTAAATATATAAGAAGTTTTCTATAAAAAGTACACATTATTTCAAAGACTTATAAGCTGTGAAATAAGATAAGGGTATTTCAAATGGCTTGTCTGCAAAAAGGAGAGATGTAGGGAATCACAGAAAGTCGAGGGGAAAATAGGTCAATATACACTTTGCTATACTGTGAACTAAGCCTTAGGCCAGCAACAATGTAGACCACCGGACCCTTAGAAACTTACAAGTAAGCTGGAATATTCAAAATTCAAATATTTTTAAGTAAAAAGATTTATTAAAATGAATAACCAAGTGTTTTAATTGACATCAGAAGATCAAAACAATAAACTGTGAGAACATAGAAAAAAGGTAAATAAAGATATGAGCAGAACTTAATACAACAGAAAACGTATAAAATTCAGGTGAGGTAGTAAGTCCAAAGAATATTATTTAACAAGATTTAAAAGACACACTTTGATTAAGGAAAACCAAAACATAAGTAAGGAATATACAGAAAGAATCAGGACAATGTTATAGCAGAGAATATATGAAATGCCAGTAAATTTGAACATTTCTGTAAAGTGGACTATTTCCTAGCTCCTAAAGATTACCAAAATTGACACAAGAGGAAATCATTTAAGGTCATCATGACTGCCCTTGGCATTCTCGGAAAGCCGTGGCCTCAGAATGCAGCATCTGTAGTCCATGGGAACCTGCGGAGAGGGGGCTGGGCTGAGGGAGGTTGAAACACTGCCCTCACTGAGGGAGTGGGTGTGGCCATCTCTGCTGTGACTGAACAAAGGTCAGGGGAGCAGGGGTCCCAGGGCAGTGCCCTCAGAGCCCGGCAGGCCCAGTGGGGTGTCACAAGCATTTAGGCCCAGGACAAAGGGCGCCTTCTTTTTCTGCACAGCTGCCCAAACTCTCACCTTTCCACTCAGGCGCCCTATAACTTGAAGTGTGGGTTGAACCGGTCCGCGGAGTACACCTCGCTGCAAAGCTAACCATAGGTCTGGGCATCTTAGGTTCCTCCCAGGTGACCGAAGTTGACAGGCAGACGGGTCGTTGGACACACACGGGGAGCCTCCTGCCCGGGCCACTGGCCGCCCAAAGCCTCTACACCAGATCGGGGGCAGCAAAGCAGTCCTGACTGTGTCACTGCCTCTAGAGGAGGTACTGGACCAAACTTGTAGAAAACGGGGTCCACGCGGGCAGCTCATTGGAGGGACACAAATAAATCTTTGCCGACTTTCTGCTGAAGCTTACGAGCGTTCACACCTAAGCCTCTTACAAACTCAGCTGTTTAGCTAAACATGAGCTCATGATCTAAATTTACACAATAATGAAGAAATCAGCTACAAGGGGAGACAAGCAGCAAAAACAATCAATACCAGAATTAGATTCCCTAGGCCATCCATCAGATGTTGGAATAATCAGGTGCAAGGCAGAAAATATACAAAAAACTGGAATTGAAACAAGGAATAAGGATGATTTCAAAGACTGGTACGATCTCTAAAACATTTTTAAAGTACATGTCATTGATAAAGCTAAATACTCATAGGTTGTGTAATACAACAGATTCATCATTGAGAAGAGTGATATTATGCTGTTTTGAAATGTATGGCAGGTCAGATTTTCTGCCTAAATATATAAGAAGGTTTCTCTAAAAAATACACATTATTTCAAAGACTTATAAGCTGTGAAATAAGTTAAGGGTATTTCAAATGGCTTGTCTGCAAAGAAAGGGGAGATGTAGGGAATCACAGAAAGTCGAGGGGAAAATAGGTCAATACATACATTGCAATATGGTGAACTAAGCCTTAGGCCTGCAACAATGTAGAGGACCTGACCCTTAGAAACTTACAAGTAAGCTGAAATCTTCAAAAGTTCAAATCTTTATAAGTAAAAAGATTTATGAAAATGAATATCCAAGTGTTTTAATTGACATCAGAAGATCAAAACAATAAACCCTGAGAACATAGACAAAAGATAAATAAAGATATGAGCAGAACTTAATACAACAGAAAACTTATAAAATTCAGGTGAGGTAGTAAGTGCAAAGAATATTATTTGACAATATTTAAAAGACACACTTTGATTAAGGAAAACCAAAACATAATTAAAAAATATACAGAAAGGATCAGGACAAAGTTATAGCAGAGAATATATGAAATGCCAGTAAATTTGAACATTTCTGTAAAGTGGACCATTTCCTAGCTCCTAAAGTTTACCAAAATTGACACAAGAGGGAATCATTTAAGGTCATCATGACTGCCCTTGGCATTCTCGGAATGACCTGGCCTCAGAATGCAGCATCTGTAGTCCATGGTAACCTGCAGAGAGGGGGCGTGGCTGAGGGAGGTTGGAACACTGCCCTCACAGAGGGAGTGGGTGTGGCCATCTCTGCTGTGACTGAACAAAGGGCAGGGGAGCAGGGGGCCCACGGCAGGGCCCTCAGAGCCCGGCAGGCCCAGTGGGGTGTCACAAGCATTTAGGCCCAGGACAAAGGGCGCCTTCTTTGTCTGCACAGCTGCCCAAACTCTCACCTTTCCACTCAAGCCTCCCTATTACTTGAAGTGTGGGTGGAACCTGTCCGCGCACTACACCTCGCTGCAAAGCTAACCATAGGTCTGGACATCATAGGTTCCTGAGAGGTGACCGAAGTTCGCAGGCAGACGTTTCGTGGGACACACACGGGGAGCCTCCTGTCAGGGCCACAGGCCGCCCAACGCCACTACCCCAGATCGGGGACAGCAAAGCAGTCCTGACTGTGTCCCTGCCTCTAGAGGGAGTAGTGAAACAACACTTGTAGAAAACGGGGTCCGCGCGGGCAACTCATTGGAGGGACACAAAAAAACCTTTGCCGACTTTCTGCTGAAGCTTACGAGCGTTCACACCTAAGCCTCTTACAAAGTCAGCTGTTTAGCTAAACATGAGCTCATGATCTAAATTTACACAATAATGAAGAAATCAGCTACAAGGGGAGACAAGCAGCAAAAACAATCAATACCAGAATTAGATTCCCTAGGCCATCCATCAGATGTTGGAATAATCAGGTGCAAGGCATAAAATATACACAAAACTGGAATTGAAACAAGGAACAAGAATGATTTCAAAGACTGGTATGATCTCTAAAACATTTTTAAAGTACATGTCATTGATAAATCTAAATACTCAAAGGTTGTGTAATACAACAGATTCATCATTGTGAAGAGTGAAATTATGCTGTTTTGTAATCTATGGCAGGTCAGATTTTCTGCCTAAATATATAAGAAGATTTCTCTAAAAAATACACATTATTTCACAGACTTATTGGCTGTGACATAAGTTAAGGGTATTTCAAATGGCTTGTCTGCAAAGAAAGGTGAGATGTAGGAAATCACAGAAAGTCGAGGGGAAAATAGGTCAATATATACTTTGCTATATTGTGAACTAAGACTTAGGCCAGCAACAATGTAGAGGACGTGACGCTTAGAAACTTACAAGTAAGCTGGAATATTAAAAGGTTCTAATCTTTAAAAGTAAAAAGATTTATTAAAATGAATAACCAAGTGTTTTAATTGACATCAGAAGATCAAAACAATCAACCCTGAGAACATAGAAAAAAGATAAATAAAGATATGAGCAGAACTTAATACAACAGAAAACGTATAAAATTCAGGTGAGGTAGTAAGTCCAAAGAATATTCTTTGAAAAGATTTAAAGGACAGATTTTGATTAAGGAAAACAAAAATATAAATAAAGAATATACAGAAAGAATCAGGACAATGTTATAGCAGAGAATATATGAAATGCCAGTAAATTTGAACATTTCTGTAAAGTGGACCATTTCCTAGCTCCTAAAGTTTACCAAAACTGACACAAGAGGAAATCATTTAAGGTCATCATGTCTGCCCTTGGCATTCTCGGAACGCCCTGGCCTCAGAATGCAGCATCTGTAGTCCATGGTAACCTGCGGAGAGGTGGCCGGGCTGAGGGAGGTTGGAACAATGCCCTCACTGAGGGAGTGGGTTTGGCCATCTCTGCTGTGACTGAACAAAGGGCAGGAGAGAAGGGGGCCAAGAGCAGGGCCCTCAGAGCCCGGCAGGCCCAGTCGGATGTCACAAGCATTTAGGCCCAGGCGAAAGGGCGCCTTCTTTGTCTGCACAGCTGCCCAAACTCTCACCTTTCCACTCAGGCCGCCCTCTTACTTGAAGTGTGTGTGGAACCGGTCCGCACAGTACACCTTGCTGCACAGCTGACCATAGGTCTGGGCATCGTAGATTCCTGCCAGGTTACCAGAGTTCGCAGGCAGATTGGTCGTGGGACATACGCGGGGAGCCTCCTGCCCGGGCCACCAGCCGCCAAAAGCCACTACCCAAGATCGGTGGCAGCAAAGCAGTCCTGTCTGAGTCCCTGCCTCTAGAGAGAGTATTGGACCAACACTTGTAGAAAACGGGGTCCTCGTGGGGAACTCATTGGAGGGACACAAATAAATCTTTGCCGACTTTCTGATGAAGCTTAGGAGCGTTCACACCTAACCCTCTTACAAAGTCATCTGTTTAGCTAAACATGAGCTCATGATCTAAATTTACACAATAGTGAAGAAATCAGCTACAAGGGGAGACAATCAGCAAAACAATCAATACCAGAATTAGATTCCCTAGGCCATCCATCAGATGTTGGAATAATCATGTGCAAGGCAGAAAATATACAGAAAACTGGAGTTGAAACAAGGAACAAGGATGATTTCAAAGACTGGTATGATCTGTGAGACATTTTTAAAGTACATGTCATTGATAAAGCTAAATACTCAAAGGTTGTGTAATGCAACAGATTCATCATTGAGAAGAGTGAAATTATGCTGTTTTGAAATCTATGGCAGGTCAGATTTTCTGCCTAAATATATAAGAAGTTTTCTCTAAAAAGTACATATTATTTCAAAGACTTATAAGCTGTGAAATAAGTTAAGGGTATTTCAAATGGCTTGTCTGCAAAAAAGGAGAGATGTAGGGAATCACAGAAAGTCGAGGGGAAAATAGGTCAATATACACTTTGCTATACTGTGAACTAAGCCTTAGGCCAGCAACAATGTAGACCACCGGACCCTTAGAAACTTACAAGTAAGCTGGAATATTCAAAAGTTCAAATCTTTTTAAGTAAAAAGATTTATTAAAATGAATAACCAAGTGTTTTAATTGACATCAGAAGATCAAAACAATAAACTCTGAGAACATAGAAAAAAGATAAATAAAGATATGAGCAGAACTTAATACAACAGAAAACGTATAAAATTCAGGTGAGGTAGTAAGTCCAAAGAATATTATTTAACAAGATTTAAAAGACACAGTTTGATTAAGGAAAACCAAAACATAAGTAAGGAATATACAGAAAGAATCAGGACAATGTTATAGCAGAGAATATATGAAATGCCAGTAAATTTGAACATTTCTGTAAAGTGGACCATTTCCTAGCTCCTAAAGTTTACCAAAATTGACACAAGAGGAAATCATTTAAGGTCATCATGACTGCCCTTGGCATTCTCGGAAAGCCGAGGCCTCAGAATGCAGCATCTGTAGTCCATGGGAACCTGCGGAGAGGGGGCTGGGCTGAGGGAGGTTGAAACACTGCCCTCACTGAGGGAGTGGGTGTGGCCATCTCTGCTGTGACTGAACAAAGGTCAGGGGAGCAGGGGTCCCAGGGCAGTGCCCTCAGAGCCCGGCAGGCCCAGTGGGGTGTCACAAGCATTTAGGCCCAGGACAAAGGGCGCCTTCTTTTTCTGCACAGCTGCCCAAACTCTCACCTTTCCACTCAGGCGCCCTATAACTTGAAGTGTGGGTTGAACCGGTCCGCGGAGTACACCTCGCTGCAAAGCTAACCATAGGTCTGGGCATCTTAGGTTCCTCCCAGGTGACCGAAGTTGACAGGCAGACGGGTCGTTGGACACACACGGGGAGCCTCCTGCCCGGGCCACTGGCCGCCCAAAGCCTCTACACCAGATCGGGGGCAGCAAAGCAGTCCTGACTGTGTCACTGCCTCTAGAGGAGGTACTGGACCAAACTTGTAGAAAACGGGGTCCACGCGGGCAGCTCATTGGAGGGACACAAATAAATCTTTGCCGACTTTCTGCTGAAGCTTACGAGCGTTCACACCTAAGCCTCTTACAAACTCAGCTGTTTAGCTAAACATGAGCTCATGATCTAAATTTACACAATAATGAAGAAATCAGCTACAAGGGGAGACAAGCAGCAAAAACAATCAATACCAGAATTAGATTCCCTAGGCCATCCATCAGATGTTGGAATAATCAGGTGCAAGGCAGAAAATATACAAAAAACTGGAATTGAAACAAGGAATAAGGATGATTTCAAAGACTGGTACGATCTCTAAAACATTTTTAAAGTACATGTCATTGATAAAGCTAAATACTCATAGGTTGTGTAATACAACAGATTCATCATTGAGAAGAGTGATATTATGCTGTTTTGAAATGTATGGCAGGTCAGATTTTCTGCCTAAATATATAAGAAGGTTTCTCTAAAAAATACACATTATTTCAAAGACTTATAAGCTGCGAAATAAGTTAAGGGTATTTCAAATGGCTTGTCTGCAAAGAAAGGGGAGATGTAGGGAATCACAGAAAGTCGAGGAGAAAATAGGTCAATACATACATTGCTATATGGTGAACTAAGCCTTAGGCCAGCAACAATGTAGAGGACCTGACCCTTAGAAACTTACAAGTAAGCTGAAATCTTCAAAAGTTCAAATCTTTATAAGTAAAAAGATTTATGAAAATGAATATCCAAGTGTTTTAATTGACATCAGAAGATCAAAACAATAAACCCTGAGAACATAGACAAAAGATAAATAAAGATATGAGCAGAACTTAATACAACAGAAAACTTATAAAATTCAGGTGAGGTAGTAAGTCCAAAGAATATTATTTGACAATATTTAAAAGACACACTTTGATTAAGGAAAACCAAAACATAATTAAAGAATATACAGAAAGAATCAGGACAAAGTTATAGCAGAGAATATATGAAATGCCAGTAAATTTGAACATTTCTGTAAAGTGGACCATTTCCTAGCTCCTAAAGTTTACCAAAATTGACACAAGAGGGAATCATTTAAGGTCATCATGTCTGCCCTTGGCATTCTCGGAACGCCCTGGCCTCAGAATGCAGCATCTGTAGTCCATAGGAACCTGCGGAGTGGGTGCGGGGCTGAGGGAGGTTGGAACACAGCCCTCAATTAGGGAGTGGGTGTGGCCATCTCTGCTGTGACTGAAGAAAGGGCATGGGAGCAGGGGGCCAACTGCCGGGCCCTCAGAGCCCGGCAGGCCCAGTGGGGTGTCACAAGCATTTAGGCCCAGGACAAAGGGCGCCTTCTTTGTCTGCACAGCTGCCCAAACTCTCACCTTTCCACTCAAGCCTCCCTATTCCTTGAAGTGTGGGTGGAACCTGTCCGCGCACTACGCCTCGCTGCAAAGCTAACCATAGGTCTGGGCATCATAAGTTCCTGACAGGTGACCGAAGTTCGCAGGCAGACGTTTCGTGGGACACACACGGGGAGCCTCCTGCCAGGGCCACAGGCCGCCCAACGCCACTACCACAGATTGGGGACAGCAAAGCAGTCCTGACTGTGTCCCTGCCTCTAGAGGGAGTAGTGAAACAACACTTGTAGAAAACGGGGTCCGCGCGGGCAACTCATTGGAGGGACACAAAAAAACCTTTGCCGACTTTCTGCTGAAGCTTACGAGCGTTCACACCTAGGCCTCTTACAAAGTCAGCTGTTTAGCTAAACATGAGCTCATGATCTAAATTTACACAATAATGAAGAAATCAGCTACAAGGGGAGACAATCAGCAAAAACAATCAATACCAGAATTAGATTCCCTAGGCCATCCATCAGATGTTGGAATAATCAGGTGCAAGGCATAAAATATACACAAAACTGGAATTGAAACAAGGAACAAGGATGATTTCAAAGACTGGTATGATCTCTAAAACATTTTTAAAGTACATGTCATTGATAAATCTAAATACTCAAAGGTTGTGTAATACAACAGATTCATCATTGTGAAGAGTGAAATTATGCTGTTTTGTAATCTATGGCAGGTCAGATTTTCTGCCTAAATATATAAGAAGTTTTCTCTAAAAAATACACAGTATTTCAAAGACTTATAAGCTGTAAAATAAGTTAAGGGTATTTCAAATGGCTTGTCTGCAAAGAAAGGGGAGATGTAGGGAATCACAGAAAGTCGAGGGGAAAATAGGTCAATATACACTTTACTATATTGTGAACAAGCCTTAGGCCAGCAACAATCTAGAGGACCTGATCCTTAGAAACTTACAAGTAAGCTGGAATTTTCAAAAGTTCAAATCTTTATAAGTAAAAAGATTTATTAAAATGAGTAGCCAAGTGTTTTAATTGACATCAGTAGATCAAAACAATAAACTCTGAGAACATAGAAAAAAGATAAAGATATGAGCAGAACTAAATACAACGGAAAACTTATAAAATTCAGGAGATGTAGTAAGTCCAAAGAATATTCTTTGACAAGATTTAAAAGACACAGTTTGATTAAGAAAAACAAAAACGTAAGTAAAGAATATACAGAAAGAATCAGGACAATGTTATAGCAGAGAATATCTGAAATGCCAGTAAATTTGAACATTTGTGTAAACTGAACCATTTCCTAGCTCCTAAAGTTTACCAAAACTGACACAAGAGGAAATCATTTAAGCTCATCATGTCTGCCCTTGGCATTCTCAGAACGCCCTGGCCTCAGAATGCAGCATCTGTAGTCCATGGTAACCTGTGCAGAGGGGGCGGGGCTGAGGGTGGTTGGAACACTGCCCTCCCTGAGGGAGTGGGTGTGGCCATCTCTGCGGTGACTGAACAAAGGGCAGGGGAGCAGGGTGCCCAGGGCAGGGCCCTCAGAGCCCGGCAGGCCCAGTGGGGTGTCACAAACATTTAGGCCCAGGCCAAAGGGCGCCTTCTTTGTCTGCACAGCTGCCCAAACTCTCACCTTTCCACTTAGGCCACCCTCTTACTTGAAGTGTGTGTGGAACCTGTCCGCGCAGTAAACCTCGCAGCACAGCTAACCATTTTTCTGGGCTTCGTAGCTTCCTGCCATGTGAACGAAGTTCACAGGCAGATGGGTCACTGCGACACACGTGGAGAGGCTCCTGCCCGGGCAACAGGCCGCCCACTGCCACTGCCCAAGATCGTGGGGCGCAAAGCTGCCCTGACTGAGGCCATGCCTCTAGAGGGAGTAGTGGACCAACACTTGTAGAAAACGGGGTCCTCGCGGGCAACTCATTGGAGGGACACAAATAAATGTTTTCGGACTTTCTGATGAAGCTTACGAGTGTTCACACCTAAGCCTCTTACAAGGTCAGATGTTTAGCTAAACATGAGCTCATGATCTAAATTTACACAATAATGAAGAAATCAGCTACAGGGGGAGACAGTCAGCAAAAACAATCAATACCAGAATTAGATTCCCTAGGCCATCCATCAATCTATGGAATAATCAGGTGCAAGGCAGAAAATATACATAAAACTGGAAATGAAACAAGGAACAAGGATGTTTTCAAAGACTGGTAGGATCTCTAAAACATTTTTAAATACATGTCATTGATAAAGCTAAATACTCAGAGGTTGTGTAATACAACAGATTAATGAATGAGAAGAGTGAAATTATGCTGTTTTGAAAACTATGGCAGGTCAGATTTTCTGCCTAAATATATAAGAAGATTTCTCTAAAAAATACACATTATTTCACAGACTTATTGGCTGTGAAATAAGTTAAGGGTATTTCAAATGGCTTGTCTGCAAAGAAAGGTGAGATGTAGGAAATCACAGGAAGTCGAGGGGAAAATAGGTCAATATATACTTTGCTATATTGTGAACTAAGGCCAGCAACAATGTAGAGGACCTGACGCTTAGAAACTTACAAGTAAGCTGGAATATTAAAAGGTTCTAATCTTTAAAAGTAAAAAGATTTATTAAAATGAATAACCAAGTGTTTTAATTGACATCAGAAGATCAAAACAATTAACCCTGAGAACATAGAAAAAAGATAAATAAAGATATGAGCAGAACTTAATACAACAGAAAACGTATAAAATTCAGGTGAGGTAGTAAGTCCAAAGAATATTCTTTGAAAAGATTTAAAGGACAGATTTTGATTAAGGAAAACAAAAATATAAATAAAGAATATACAGAAAGAATCAGGACAATGTTATAGCAGAGAATATATGAAATGCCAGTAAATTTGAACATTTCTGTAAAGTGGACCATTTCCTAGCTCCTAAAGTTTACCAAAACTGACACAAGAGGAAATCATTTAAGGTCATCATGTCTGCCCTTGGCATTCTCGGAACGCCCTGGCCTCAGAATGCAGCATCTGTAGTCCATGGTAACCTGCGGAGAGGTGGCCGGGCTGAGGGAGGTTGGAACAATGCCCTCACTGAGGGAGTGGGTTTGGCCATCTCTGCTGTGACTGAACAAAGGGCAGGAGAGAAGGGGGCCAAGAGCAGGGCCCTCAGAGCCCGGCAGGACCAGTCGGATGTCACAAGCATTTAGGCCCATGTGAAAGGGCGCCTTCTTTGTCTGCACAGCTGCCCAAACTCTCACCTTTCCACTCAGGCCGCCCTCTTACTTGAAGTGTGTGTGGAACCGGTCCGCACAGTACACCTTGCTGCACAGCTGACCATAGGTCTGGGCATCGTAGATTCCTGCCAGGTTACCGGAGTTCGCAGGCAGATTGGTCGTGGGACATACGCGGGGAGCCTCCTGCCCGGGCCACCAGGCGCCAAAAGCCACTACCCAAGATCGGTGGCAGCAAAGCAGTCCTGTCTGAGTCCCTGCCTCTAGAGAGAGTATCGGACCAACACTTGTAGAAAACGGGGTCCTCGTGGGGAACTCATTGGAGGGACACAAATAAATCTTTGCTGACTTTCTGATGAAGCTTAGGAGCGTTCACACCTAACCCTCTTACAAAGTCAGCTGTTTAGCTAAACATGAGCTCATGATCTAAATTTACACAATAGTGAAGAAATCAGCTACAAGGGGAGACAATCAGCAAAACAATCAATTCCAGAATTAGATTCCCTAGGCCATCAATCAGATGTTGGAATAATCATGTGCAAGGCAGAAAATATACAGAAAACTGGAGTTGAAACAAGGAACAAGGATGATTTCAAAGACTGGTATGATCTGTGAGACATTTTTAAAGTACATGTCATTGATAAAGCTAAATACTCAAAGGTTGTGTAATGCAACAGATTCATCATTGAGAAGAGTGAAATTATGCTGTTTTGAAATCTATGGCAGGTCAGATTTTCTGCCTAAATATATAAGAAGTTTTCTCTAAAAAGTACACATTATTTCAAAGACTTATAAGCTGTGAAATAAGTTAAGGGTATTTCAAATGGCTTGTCTGCAAAAAAGGAGAGATGTAGGGAATCACAGAAAGTCGAGGGGAAAATAGGTCAATATACACTTTGCTATACTGTGAACTAAGCCTTAGGCCAGCAACAATGTAGACCACCGGACCCTTAGAAACTTACAAGTAAGCTGGAATATTCAAAAGTTCAAATCTTTTTAAGTAAAAAGATTTATTAAAATGAATAACCAAGTGTTTTATTTGACATCAGAAGATCAAAACAATAAACTCTGAGAACATAGAAAAAAGATAAATAAAGATATGAGCAGAACTTAATACAACAGAAAACGTATAAAATTCAGGTGAGGTAGTAAGTCCAAAGAATATTATTTAACAAGATTTAAAAGACACACTTTGATTAAGGAAAACCAAAACATAAGTAAGGAATATACAGAAAGAATCAGGACAATGTTATAGCAGAGAATATATGAAATGCCAGTAAATTTGAACATTTCTGTAAAGTGGACCATTTCCTAGCTCCTAAAGTTTACCAAAATTGACACAAGAGGAAATCATTTAAGGTCATCATGACTGCCCTTGGCATTCTCGGAACGCCGTGGCCTCAGAATGCAGCATCTGTAGTCCATGGGAACCTGCGGAGAGGAGGCTGGGCTGAGGGAGGTTGGAACACTGCCCTCACTGAGGGAGTGTGTGTGGCCATCTCTGCTGTGACTGAACAAAGGTCAGGGGAGCAGGGGTCCCAGGGCAGTGCCCTCAGAGCCCGGCAGGCCCAGTGGGGTGTCACAAGCATTTAGGCCCAGGACAAAGGGCGCCTTCTTTTTCTGCACAGCTGCCCAAACTCTCACCTTTCCACTCAGGCGCCCTATAAATTGAAGTGTGGGTTGAACCGGTCCGCGGAGTACACCTCGCTGCAAAGCTAACCATAGGTCTGGGCATCTTAGGTTCCTCACAGGTGACCGAAGTTGACAGGCAGACGGGTCGTTGGACACACACGGGGAGCCTCCTGCCCGGGCCACTGGCCGCCCAAAGCCTCTACACCAGATCGGGGGCAGCAAAGCAGTCCTGACTGTGTCACTGCCTCTAGAGGGAGTACTGGACCAAACTTGTAGAAAACGGGGTCCACGCGGGCAGCTCATTGGAGGGACACAAATAAATCTTTACCGACTTTCTGCTGAAGCTTACGAGCGTTCACACCTAAGCCTCTTACAAACTCAGCTGTTTAGCTAAACATGAGCTCATGATCTAAATTTACACACTAATGAAGAAATCAGCTACAAGGGGAGACAAGCAGCAAAAACAATCAATACCAGAATTAGATTCCCTAGGCCATCCATCAGATGTTGGAATAATCAGGTGCAAGGCAGAAAATATACAAAAAACTGGAATTGAAACAAGGAATAAGGATGATTTCAAAGACTGGTACGATCTCTAAAACATTTTTAAAGTACATGTCATTGATAAAGCTAAATACTCATAGGTTGTGTAATACAACAGATTCATCATTGAGAAGAGTGATATTATGCTGTTTTGAAATGTATGGCAGGTCAGATTTTCTGCCTAAATATATAAGAAGGTTTCTCTAAAAAATACACATTATTTCAAAGACTTATAAGCTGTGAAATAAGTTAAGGGTATTTCAAATGGCTTGTCTGCAAAGAAAGGGGAGATGTAGGGAATCACAGAAAGTCGAGGAGAAAATAGGTCAATACATACATTGCTATATGGTGAACTAAGCCTTAGGCCAGCAACAATGTAGAGGACCTGACCCTTAGAAACTTACAAGTAAGCTGAAATCTTCAAAAGTTCAAATCTTTAAGAGTAAAAAGATTTATGAAAATGAATTACAAAGTGTTTTCATGGACATCAGAAGATCAAAACAATAAACCCTGAGAATATAGAAAACAGATAAATAAAGATATGAGCAGAACTTAATACAACAGAAAATGTATAAAATTCAGGTGATCTAGTAAGTCCAAAGAATATTCTTTGACAAGCTTTGAAAGACCCAGTTTGATTAAGGAAAACCAAAACATAATTAAAGAATAAAGAGAAAGAATCAGGACAATGTTATAGGAGAGAATATCTGAAATGCCAGTAAATTTAAACATTTGTGTAAACTAAACCATTTCCTATCTCCTAAAGTTTACCAAAACTGACACAAGAGGAAATCATTTAAGGTCATCATCTCTGCCCTTGGCATTCTCAGAATGACCTGGCCTCAGAATGCAGCATCTGTAGTCCATGGTAACCTGCGGAGAGGGGGCGTGGCTGAGGGAGGTTGGAACACTGCCCTCACTGAGGGAGTGGGTGTGGCCATCTCTGCTGTGACTGAACAAAGGTCAGGGGAGCAGGGGGCCCACGGCAGGGCCCTCAGAGCCCAGCAGGCCCAGTGGGGTGTCACAAGCATTTAGGCCCAGGACAAAGGGCGCCTTCTTTGTCTGCACAGCTGCCCAAACTCTCACCTTTCCACTCAAGCCTCCCTATTACTTGAAGTGTGGGTGGAACCTGTCCGCGCACTACGCCTCCCTGCAAAGCTAACCATAGGTCTGGGCATCATAGGTTCCTGACAGGTGACTGAAGTTCGCAGGCAGACGTTTCGTGGGACACACACGGGGAGCCTCCTGCCAGGGCCACAGGCCGCCCAACGCCACTACCCCAGATCGGGGACAGCAAAGCAGTCCTGACTGTGTCCCTGCCTCTAGAGGGAGTAGTGAAACAACACTTGTAGAAAACGGGGTCCGCGCGGGCAACTCATTGGAGGGACACAAAAAAACCTTTGCCGACTTTCTGCTGAAGCTTACGAGCGTTCACACCTAAGCCTCTTACGAAGTCAGCTGTTTAGCTAAACATGAGCTCATGATCTAAATTTACACAATAATGAAGAAATCAGCTACAAGGGGAGACAAGCAGCAAAAACAATCAATACCAGAATTAGATTCCCTAGGCCATCCATCAGATGTTGGAATAATCAGGTGCAAGGCATAAAATATACACAAAACTGGAATTGAAACAAGGAACAAGGATGATTTCAAAGACTGGTATGATCTCTAAAACATTTTTAAAGTACATGTCATTGATAAATCTAAATACTCAAAGGTTGTGTAATACAACAGATTCATCATTGTGAAGAGTGAAATTATGCTGTTTTGTAATCTATGGCAGGTCAGATTTTCTGCCTAAATATATAAGAAGGTTTCTCTAAAAAATACACAGTATTTCAAAGACTTATAAGCTGTAAAATAAGTTAAGGGTATTTCAAATGGCTTGTCTGCAAAGAAAGGGGAGATGTAGGGAATCACAGAAAGTCGAGGGGAAAATAGGTCAATATACACTTTAATATATTGTGAACAAGCCTTAGGCCAGCAACAATCTAGAGGACCTGATCCTTAGAAACTTACAAGTAAGCTGGAATTTTCAAAAGTTCAAATCTTTATAAGTAAAAAGATTTATTAAAATGAGTAGCCAAGTGTTTTAATTGACATCAGTAGATCAAAACAATAAACTCTGAGAACATAGAATAAAGATAAAGATATGAGCAGAACTAAATACAACGGAAAACTTATAAAATTCAGGAGATGTAGTAAGTCCAAAGAATATTCTTTGACAAGATTTAAAAGACACAGTTTGATTAAGAAAAACAAAAACGTAAGTAAAGTATATACAGAAAGAATCAGGACAATGTTATAGCAGAGAATATCTGAAATGCCAGTAAATTTGAACATTTGTGTAAACTGAACCATTTCCTAGCTCCTAAAGTTTACCAAAACTGACACAAGAGGAAATCATTTAAGCTCATCATGTCTGCCCTTGGCATTCTCAGAACGCCCTGGCCTCAGAATGCAGCATCTGTAGTCCATGGTAACCTGTGAAGAGGGGGCGGGGCTGAGGGTGGTTGGAACACTGCCCTCCCTGAGGGAGTGGGTGTGGCCATCTCTGCGGTGACTGAACAAAGGGCAGGGGAGCAGGGTGCCCAAGGCAGGGCCCTCAGAGCCCGGCAGGCCCAGTGGGGTGTCACAAGCATTTAGGCCCAGGCCAAAGGGCGCCTTCTTTGTCTGCACAGCTGCCCAAACTCTCACCTTTCCACTTAGGCCACCCTCTTACTTGAAGTGTGTGTGGAACCTGTCCGCGCAGTAAACCTCGCAGCACAGCTAACCATTTTTCTGGGCTTCGTAGCTTCCTGCCATGTGAACGAAGTTCACAGGCTGATGGGTCACTGCGACACACGTGGAGAGGCTCCTGCCCGGGCCACAGGCCGCCCACTGCCACTGCCCAAGATCGTGGGGCGCAAAGCTGCCCTGACTGAGGCCGTGCCTCTAGAGGGAGTAGTGGACCAACACTTGTAGAAAACGGGGTCCTCGCGGGCAACTCATTGGAGGGACACAAATAAATCTTTTCGGACTTTCTGATGAAGCTTACGAGTGTTCACACCTAAGCCTCTTACAAGGTCAGATGTTTAGCTAAACATGAGTTCATGATCTAAATTTACACAATAATGAAGAAATCAGCTACAGGGGGAGACAGTCAGCAAAAACAATCAATACCAGAATTAGATTCCCTAGGCCATCCATCAATCTATGGAATAATCAGGTGCAAGGCAGAAAATATACATAAAACTGGAAATGAAACAAGGAACAAGGATGTTTTCAAAGACTGGTAGGATCTCTAAAACATTTTTAAATACATGTCATTGATAAAGCTAAATACTCAAAGGTTGTGTAATACAACAGATTAATGAATGAGAAGAGTGAAATTATGCTGTTTTTAAAACTATGGCAGGTCAGATTTTCTGCCTAAATATATAAGAAGATTTCTCTAAAAAATACACATTATTTCACAGACTTATTGGCTGTGAAATAAGTTAAGGGTATTTCAAATGGCTTGTCTGCAAAGAAAGGTGAGATGTAGGAAATCACAGAAAGTCGAGGGGAAAATAGGTCAATATATACTTTGCTATATTGTGAACTAAGACTTAGGCCAGCAACAATGTAGAGGACCTGACCCTTAGAAACTTACAAGTAAGCTGGAATATTAAAAGGTTCTAATCTTTAAAAGTAAAAAGATTTATTAAAATGAATAACCAAGTGTTTTAATTGACATCAGAAGATCAAAACAATTAACCCTGAGAACATACAAAACAGATAAATAAAGATATGAGCAGAACTTAATACAACAGAAAACGTATAAAATTCAGGTGAGGTAGTAAGTCCAAAGAATATTCTTTGAAAAGATTTAAAGGACAGATTTTGATTAAGGAAAACAAAAATATAAATAAAGAATATACAGAAAGAATCAGGACAATGTTATAGCAGAGAATATATGAAATGCCAGTAAATTTGAACATTTCTGTAAAGTGGACCATTTCCTAGCTCCTAAAGTTTACCAAAACTGACACAAGAGGAAATCATTTAAGGTCATCATGTCTGCCCTTGGCATTCTCGGAACGCCCTGGCCTCAGAATGCAGCATCTGTAGTCCATGGTAACCTGCGGAGAGGTGGCCGGGCTGAGGGAGGTTGGAACAATGCCCTCACTGAGGGAGTGGGTTTGGCCATCTCTGCTGTGACTGAACAAAGGGCAGGAGAGAAGGGGGCCAAGAGCAGGGCCCTCAGAGCCCGGCAGGACCAGTCGGATGTCACAAGCATTTAGGCCCATGTGAAAGGGCGCCTTCTTTGTCTGCACAGCTGCCCAAACTCTCACCTTTCCACTCAGGCCGCCCTCTTACTTGAAGTGTGTGTGGAACCGGTCCGCACAGTACACCTTGCTGCACAGCTGACCATAGGTCTGGGCATCGTAGATTCCTGCCAGGTTACCGGAGTTCGCAGGCAGATTGGTCGTGGGACATACGCGGGGAGCCTCCTGCCCGGGCCACTAGCCGCCAAAAGCCACTACCCAAGATCGGTGGCAGCAAAGCAGTCCTGTCTGAGTCCCTGCCTCTAGAGAGAGTATTGGACCAACACTTGTAGAAAACGGGGTCCTCGTGGGGAACTCATTGGAGGGACACAAATAAATCTTTGCCGACTTTCTGATGAAGCTTAGGAGCGTTCACACCTAACCCTCTTACAAAGTCATCTGTTTAGCTAAACATGAGCTCATGATCTAAATTTACACAATAGTGAAGAAATCAGCTACAAGGGGAGACAATCAGCAAAACAATCAATACCAGAATTAGATTCCCTAGGCCATCCATCAGATGTTGGAATAATCACGTGCAAGGCAGAACATATACAGAAAACTGGAGTTGAAACAAGGAAAAAGGATGATTTCAAAGACTGGTATGATCTGTGAGACATTTTTAAAGTACATGTCATTGATAAAGCTAAATACTCAAAGGTTGTGTAATGCAACAGATTCATCATTGAGAAGAGTGAAATTATGCTGTTTTGAAATCTATGGCAGGTCAGATTTTCTGCCTAAATATATAAGAAGTTTTCTCTAAAAAGTACACATTATTTCAAAGACTTATAAGCTGTGAAATAAGTTAAGGGTATTTCAAATGGCTTGTCTGCAAAAAGGAGAGATGTAGGGAATCACAGAAAGTTGAGGGGAAAATAGGTCAATATACACTTTGCTATACTGTGAACTAAGCCTTAGGCCAGCAACAATGTAGACCACCGGACCCTTAGAAACTTACAAGTAAGCTGGAATATTCAAAAGTTCAAATATTTTTAAGTAAAAAGATTTATTAAAATGAATAACCACGTGTTTTAATTGACATCAGAAGATCAAAACAATAAACTGTGAGAACATAGAAAAAAGATAAATAAAGATATGAGCAGAACTTAATACAACAGAAAACGTATAAAATTCAGGTGATTTAGTAAGTCCAAAGAATATTCTTTGAAAAGATTTAAAAGACACACTTGGATAAAGGAAAACAAAAACATAAGTAAAGAATATACAGAAAGAATCAGGACAATGTTATAGCAGACAATATATGAAATGCCAGTAAATTTGAACATTTCTGTAAAGCGGACCATTTCCTAGCTCCTAAAGTTTACCAAAACTGACACAAGAGGAAATCATTTAAGGTCATCATGTCTGCCCTTGGCATTCTCGGAACGCCCTGGCCTCAGAATGCAGCATCTGTATTCCATGGTAAACTGCGGAGAGGGGGCGTGGCTGAGGGAGTTTGGAAGACTGCCCTCACTGATGGAGTGGGTGTGGCCATCTCTGCTGTGACTGAACAAAGGGCAGGGGAGCAGGGGGCCCAGGACCGGGCCCTCAGAGCCCGGCAGACCCAGTGGGGTGTCACAAGCATTTAGGACCAGGCCAAAGGTCGCCTTCTTTGTCTGCACAGCTGCCCAAACTCTCACCTTTCCACTCAGGCCGCCCTCTTATTTGAAGTGTGTTTGAACCTGTCCGCGCAGTACACCTCGCTGCACAGCTAACCATAGGTCAGGTCATCGTAGCTTCCTGCCAGGTGACTGAAGTTCGAAGGCAAATGGGTCCCTGGAACACATGCGGAGAGGCTCCTGCCTGGGCCACAAGTCGCCAAATGCCCCTGCCCCAGATCGAAGGCTGAAAAGCAGCCATGTCTGAGTCCACTGCCTCACGAAGGAGTATTGCACCAACACTTGTAGAAAACGGGGTCCTTGCGGGCAACTCATTGGAGGGACACAAATAAGTCTTTGCCGACTTTCTGCTGAAGCTTACCAGCGTTCACACCTAAGCCTCTTACAAGGTCAGCTGTTTAGCTAAACATGAGCTCATGATCTAAATTTACACAATATTGAAGAAATCAGCTACAAAGTGAGACAATCAGCAAAAACAATCAATACCAGAATGAGATTCCCTAGGCCATCCATCTGATGTTGGAATAATCAGGTGCAAGGCAGAAAATATACATAAAACAGGAACTGAAACAAGGAACAAGGAGGATTTCAAAGGCTGGTAGGATCTCTAAAACATTTTTAAAGTACATGTCGTTGATAAACCTAAATACTCAAAGGTTGTTTAATACCACAGATTAAGCATTGAGAAGAGTGAAATTATGCTGTTTTGAAAACTATGGCAGGTGAGATTTTCTGCCTAATTATATAAGAAGATTTCTCTAAAAAATAGACATTATTTCAAAGACTTATTGGCTGTGAAATAAGTTAAGTGTATTTCAAATGGCTTGTCTGCAAAGAAAGGTGAGATGTAGGGAATCACAGAAAGTCGAGGGGAAAATATGACAATATATACATTGCTATTGGGTGAACTAACCCTTAGGCCGGCAACAGTGTAGAGGAATGGACCCATAGAAACTTACAAGTAAGCTGGAATCTTTAAAAGTTCAAATCTTTATAAGTAAAAGATTTATTAAAATGAATAACCAAGTGTTTTACTTGACATCAGAAAATCAAAACAATAAACCCTGAGATCATAGAAAAAAGATAAATAAAGATATGAGCAGAACTTAATACAACAGAAAACGTATAAAATTCAGGTGATTTAGTAAGTCCAAAGAATATTCTTTGAAAAGATTTAAAAGACACATTTTGATAAAGGAAAACAAAAACATAAGTAAAGAATATAAAGAAAGAATCAGGACAATGTTATAGCAGAGAATATATGAAATGCCAGTAAATTTGAACATTTCTGTAAAGCGGACCATTTCCTAGCTCCTAAAGTTTACCAAAACTGACACAAGAGGAAATCATTTAAGGTCATCATCTCTGCCCTTGGCATTCTCGGAACGCCCTGGCCTCAGAATGCAGCATCTGTAGTCCATGGTAACCTGCGGAGAGGGGGCGTGGCTGAGGGAGCTTGGAAGACTGCCCTCACTGAGGGAGTGGGTGTGGCCATCTCTGCTGTGACTGAACAAAGGGCAGGGGAGCAGGGGGCCCAGGGCAGGGCCCTCAGAGCCCGGCAGACCCAGTGGTGTGTCACAAGCATTTAGGCCCAGGCCAAAGGGCGACTTCTTTGTCTGCACAGCTGCCCAAACTCTCACCTTTCCACTCAGGCCGCCCTCTTATTTGAAGTGTGTTTGGAACCTGTCCGCGCAGTACACCTCGCTGCA
This sequence comes from Mesoplodon bidens, assembly GCF_964165515.1. NCBI lineage: Eukaryota > Metazoa > Chordata > Mammalia > Artiodactyla > Ziphiidae > Mesoplodon > Mesoplodon bidens. The sequence continues at coordinate 543,825 of NW_027671947.1, read as the reverse complement.
CAGCTAACCATAGGTCAGGGCATCGTAGCTTCCTGCCAGGTGACCGAAGTTCACAGGAAAATGGGTCCCTGGAACACATGAGGAGAGGATCCTGCCCGGGCCACAGGCCGCCCACTGCCCCTGCCCCAGATCGAAGGCTGAAAAGCAGCCATGTCTGAGTCCACTGCCTCTCGAAGGAGTATTGGACCAACACTTGTAGAAAACCGGGTCCTTGCGGGCAACTCATTGGAGGGACACAAATAAATCTTTGCCGACTTTCTGCTGAAGCTTACCAGCGTTCACACCTAAGCCTCTTACAAGGTCAGCTGTTTAGCTAAACATGAGCTCATGATCTAAATTTACACAATATTGAAGAAATCAGCTACAAAGTGAGACAATCAGCAAAAACAATCAATACCAGAATGAGATTCCCTAGGCCATTCATCTGATGTTGGAATAATCAGGTTCAAGGCAGAAAATATACATAAAACTGGAACTGAAACAAGGAACAAGGAGGTTTTCAAAGGCTGGTAGGATCTCTAAAACATTTTTAAAGTACATGTCGTTGATAAACCTAAATACTCAAAGGTTGTTTAATACCACAGATTAAGCATTGAGAAGAGTGAAATTATGCTGTTTTGAAAACTATGGCAGGTGAGATTTTCTGCCTAATTATATAAGAAGATTTCTCTAAAAAATAGACATTATTTCAAAGACTTATTGGCTGTGAAATAAGTTAAGTGTATTTCAAATGGCTTGTCTGCAAAGAAAGGTGAGATGTAGGGAATCACAGAAAGTCGAGGGGAAAATATGTCAAAATATACATTGCTATAGGGTGAACTACGCCTTAGGCCGGCAACAGTGTAGAGGAATGGACCCTTAGAAACTTACAAGTAAGCTGGAATCTTTAAAAGTTCAAATGTTTATAAGTAAAAAGATTGATGAAAATGAATAACCAAGTGTTTTAATTGACATCAGAAGATCTAAACAATAAACACTGAGAACATAGAAAAAAGATAAATAAAGATATGAGCATCACTTAATACAACAGAAAACGTATACAGTTCAGGTGATGTAATGAGTCCAAAGAATATTCTTTGAAAAGATTTAAAGGACAGATTTTGATTAAGGAAAACAAAAACATAAGTAAAGAATATACAGAAAGAATCAGGACAATGTTATAGCAGAGAATATATGAAATGCCAGTAAATTTGAACATTTCTGTAAAGTGGACCATTTCCTAGCTCCTAAAGTTTACCAAAACTGACACAAGAGGAAATCATTTAAGGTCATCATGTCTGCCCTTGGCATTCTCGGAACGCCCTGGCCTCAGAATGCAGCATCTGTAGTCCATGGTAACCTGCGGAAAGGGGGTGGTGCTGAGGGAGGTTGTAACACTGCCCTCACTGAGGGAGTGGGTGTGGCCATCTCTGCTGTGACTGAACAAAGGGCAGGGGAGCAGGGGGCCCAGGGCAGGGCCCTCAGAGCCCGGCAGGCCCAGTGGGGTGTCACAAGCATTTAGGCCCAGGCCATAGGGCGCCTTCTTTGTCTGCACAGCAGCCCAAATTCTCTCTTTTCCACTCAGGCCGCCACTTAGTTGAAGTGTGTGTGGAACCTGTCTGCACAGTATACCTCGCTGCACAGCTAACCATAGGTCTGGGCATCGTAGCTTCCTGCCAGGTGACCGAAGTTCGCAGGAGAGATGATTCCCAGGTTCACACGCAGAGAGGCTCCTGCCCGGGGCACAGGCCGCCCACTGCCCCAGCCAAAGTTCGGGGGCCGAAAGCAGCCCTGTCTAATTCCCCTACCCATAGAGGGAGTATTGGACCAACACTTCTAGAAAACGGGGTCCTTGTGGCAACTCATTGGAGGGACACAAATAAATCTTGGCCGACTTTTTGCTGAAACTTACGAGCGTTCACACCTAAGCCTCTTACAAGGTCAGCTGTTTAGCTAAACATGAGCTCAAGATCTAAATTTACACAATAATGAAGAAATCAGCTACAAAGGGAGACAATCAGCAAAAACAATCAATACCAGAATTAGATTCCCTAGGCCATCCGTCATATGTTGGAATAATCAGGTGCTAGGCAGAAAATATACATAAATCTGGAAATGAAACAAGGAACAAGGATGTTTTCAAAGACTGGTAGGATCTCTAAAACATTTTTAAAGTACATGGCATTGATAAAGCTAAATACTCAAAGGTTCTTTAATACAACAAATTAAGCAGTGAGAAGAGTGAAATTATGCTGTTTAGAAAACTATGGAAGGTGAGATTTTCTGCCTAATTATATAAGATGATTTCTCTAAAAAATACACATTATTTCAAAGACTTATAGGCTTTGAAATAAGTGAAGGGTATTTCAAATGGCTTGTCTGCAAAGAAAGGTGAGATGTAGGGAATCACAGAAAGCCGAGGGGATAATATGTCAATATATACATTGCTATATGGTGAACTAATCATTAGGCCGGCAACAGAGTAGAGGAATGGACCCTTAGAAACGTACAAGTAAGCTGGAATCTTTAAAAGTTCAAATCTTTATAAGTAAAAAGTTTTATTAAAATGAATAACCAAGTGTTTTAATTGACATCAGAAAATCAAAACAATAAACCCTGAGAACATAGAGAAAAGATAAATAAAGATATGAGCAGAACTTAATACAACAGAAAACGTATAAAATTCAGGTGATTTAGTAAGTCCAAATAATATTCTTTGAAAAGATTTAAAAGACACACTTTGATAAAGGAAAACAAAAACATAAGTAAAGAATATACAGAAAGAATCAGGACAATGTTATAGCAGAGAATATATGAAATGCCAGTAAATTTGAACATTTCTGTAAAGTGGACCATTTCCTAGCTCCTAATGATTACCAAAACTGACACAAGAGGAAATCATTTAAGGTCATCATGTCTGCCCTTGGCATTCTCGGAACGCCCTGGCCTCAGAATGCAGCATCTGTAGTCCATGGTAACCTGCGGAGAGGGGGCGTGGCTGAGGGAGGCTGAAGACTGCCCTCACTGAGGGAGTGGGTGTGGCCATCTCTGCTGTGACTGAACAAAGGGCAGGGGAGCAGGGGGCCCAGGGCAGGGCCCTCAGAGCCCGGCAGACCCAGTGGGGTGTCACAAGCATTTAGGCCCAGGCCATAGGGCGAATTCTTTGTCTGCACAGCAGCCCAAACTCTCAATTTTCCACTCAGGCCGCCCACTTAGTTGAAGTGTGTGTGGAACCTGTCCGTGAAGTATACCTCGCTGCACAGCTAACCATAGGTCTGGGCATCGTAGCTTCCTGACAGGTGACCGAAGTTCGCAGGCAAATGGGTCCCTGGGACACATGCGGAGAGGCTCCTGCCCGGGCCACAGGCCGCCAACTGGCCCTGCCCCAGATCGAAGGCTGAAAAGCAGCCATGTCTGAGTCCACTGCCTCTCGAAGGAGTATTGGACCAACACTTGTAGAAAACGGGGTCCTTGCGGGCAACTCATTGGAGGGACACAAATAAATCTTTGCCGACTTTCTGCTGAAGCTTACCAGCGTTCACACCTAAGCCTCTTACAAGGTCAGCTGTTTAGCTAAACATGAGCTCATGATCTAAATTTACACAATATTGAAGAAATCAGCTACAAAGTGAGACAATCAGCAAAAACAATCAATACCAGAATTAGATTCCCTAGGCCATCCATCTGATGTTGGAATAATCAGGTGCAAGGCAGAAAATATACATAAAACTGGAACTGAAACAAGGAACAAGGTGGTTTTCAAAGGCTGGTAGGATATCTAAAACATTTTTAAAGTACATGTCGTTGATAAATCTAAATACTCAAAGGTTGTTTAAAACCACAGATTAAGCATTTAGAAGAGTGAAATTATGCTGTTTTGAAAACTATGGCAGGTGAGATTTTCTGCCTAATTATATAAGAAGATTTCTCTAAAAAATAGACATTATTTCAAAGACTTATTGGCTGTGAAATAAGTTAAGTGTATTTCAAATGGCTTGTCTGCAAAGAAAGGTGAGATGTAGGGAATCACAGAAAGTCGAGGGGAAAAAGTCAATATATACATTGCTATATGGTGAACTAAGCCTTAGGCCAGCCACAATGTAGAGGACCTGACCGTTAGAAACTTAAATGTGAGCTGGAATCTTTAAACGTTCAAATCTTTATAAGTAAAAAGATTGATGAAAATGAATAACCAAGTGTTTTAATTGACATCAGAAGATCAAAATAATAAACCCTGAGAACATAGAAAAAAGATAAATAAAGATATGAGCAGAACTTAATACCACAGAAAATGTATAAAATTCAGGTGATCTAGTAAGTCCAAAGAATATTCTTTGACAAGCTTTGAAAGACCCAGTTTGATTAAGGAAAACCAAAACATAATTAAAGAATATACAGAAAGAATCAGGACAATGTTATAGCAGAGAATATCTGAAATGCCAGTAAATTTGAACATTTGTGTAAACTAAACCATTTCCTAGCTCCTAAAGTTTACCAAAACTGACACAAGAGGAAATCATTTAAGGACATCATCTCTGCCCTTGGCCTTCTCAGAATGACCTGGCCTCAGAATGCAGCATCTGTAGTCCATGGTAACCTGCGGAGAGGTGGCGTGGCTGAGGGAGGTTGGAACACTGCCCTCCCTGAGGGAGTGGGTGTGGCCATCTCTGCTCTGACTGAACAAAGGGCAGGGGAGCAGGGTGCCCAGGGCAGGGCCCTCAGAGCCCGGCAGGCCCAGTGGGGTGTGAGAAGCATTTAGGCCCAGGCCAAAGGGCACCTTCTTTGTCTCCACAGCTGCCCAAACTCTAACATTTCCACTCAGGCCACCATCTTACTTGAAGTGTGTGTGGAACCTGTCCGCGCAGTATACCTCGCTGCACAGCTAACCATTGGTCTGGGCTTCGTTGCTTCCTGCCAGGTGACCGAAGTTCACAGGCAGATGGGTCCCTGGGACATATTCGGAGAGGTTGCTGCTCGAGCCACAGGACGCCCACTGCCACGGCCCCAAATCAGGGGCCACAAAGAAGCCCTCTCTGAATCCCCTCCTTCTAGAGGGAATATTGACCAACACTTGTAGAAAACGGGTCCTCGCGGGCAACACATTGGAGGGACACAAATAAATCTTTGCCGACTTTCTGCTGAAGCTTACGAGGGTTCACACCTAAACCTCTTACAAGGTCAGCTGTTTAGCTAAACATGAGCTCATGATCTAAATTTACACAATAATGAAGAAATCAGCTACAAGCGGAGAAAAGCAGCAAAAACAATCAATACCAGAATTAGATTCCCTAGGCCATCCATCAGATGTAGGAATAATTAAGTGCAAGGCGGAAAATATACAAAAAACTGGGACTGAAACAAGGAACAAGGATGTTTTCAAAGACTGGTAGGATCTCTAAAACATTTTAAAAGTACATGTCATTGATAAAGCTAAATACTCAAAGGTTGTGTAATACAACAGATTCATCATTGACAAGAGTGAAATTATGCTGTTTTGAAAACTATGGCAGGTCATATTTTCTGCCTAATTATATAAGAAGATTGCTCTAAAAAATACATATTATTTCAAAGACTTATTGGCTGTGAAATAAGTTAAGGGTATATCAAATGGCTTGTCTGCAAAGAAAGGTGAGATGTAGGAAATCACAGAAAGTCGAGGGGAAAATAGGTCAATATATACATTGCTATATTGTGAATTAAGCCGTAGGCCAGCAACAATGTAGAGGACCTGACCCTTGAAAACTTACAAGTAAGCTGGAATTTTCAAAAGTTCAAATCTTTATAAGTAAAAAGATTTATTAAAATGAGTAGCCAAGTGTTTTAATTGACATCAGTAGATCAAAACAATAAACTCTGAGAACATAGAATAAAGATAAAGATATGAGCAGAACTAAATACAACGGAAAACTTATAAAATTCAGGAGATGTAGTAAGTCCAAAGAATATTCTTTGACAAGATTTAAAAGACACAGTTTGATTAAGAAAAACAAAAACGTAAGTAAAGTATATACAGAAAGAATCAGGACAATGTTATAGCAGAGAATATCTGAAATGCCAGTAAATTTGAACATTTGTGTAAACTGAACCATTTCCTAGCTCCTAAAGTTTACCAAAACTGACACAAGAGGAAATCATTTAAGCTCATCATGTCTGCCCTTGGCATTCTCAGAACGCCCTGGCCTCAGAATGCAGCATCTGTAGTCCATGGTAACCTGTGAAGAGGGGGCGGGGCTGAGGGTGGTTGGAACACTGCCCTCCCTGAGGGAGTGGGTGTGGCCATCTCTGCGGTGACTGAACAAAGGGCAGGGGAGCAGGGTGCCCAAGGCAGGGCCCTCAGAGCCCGGCAGGCCCAGTGGGGTGTCACAAGCATTTAGGCCCAGGCCAAAGGGCGCCTTCTTTGTCTGCACAGCTGCCCAAACTCTCACCTTTCCACTTAGGCCACCCTCTTACTTGAAGTGTGTGTGGAACCTGTCCGCGCAGTAAACCTCGCAGCACAGCTAACCATTTTTCTGGGCTTCGTAGCTTCCTGCCATGTGAACGAAGTTCACAGGCTGATGGGTCACTGCGACACACGTGGAGAGGCTCCTGCCCGGGCCACAGGCCGCCCACTGCCACTGCCCAAGATCGTGGGGCGCAAAGCTGCCCTGACTGAGGCCGTGCCTCTAGAGGGAGTAGTGGACCAACACTTGTAGAAAACGGGGTCCTCGCGGGCAACTCATTGGAGGGACACAAATAAATCTTTTCGGACTTTCTGATGAAGCTTACGAGTGTTCACACCTAAGCCTCTTACAAGGTCAGATGTTTAGCTAAACATGAGCTCATGATCTAAATTTACACAATAATGAAGAAATCAGCTACAGGGGGAGACAGTCAGCAAAAACAATCAATACCAGAATTAGATTCCCTAGGCCATCCATCAATCTATGGAATAATCAGGTGCAAGGCAGAAAATATACATAAAACTGGAAATGAAACAAGGAACAAGGATGTTTTCAAAGACTGGTAGGATCTCTAAAACATTTTTAAATACATGTCATTGATAAAGCTAAATACTCAAAGGTTGTGTAATACAACAGATTAATGAATGAGAAGAGTGAAATTATGCTGTTTTTAAAACTATGGCAGGTCAGATTTTCTGCCTAAATATATAAGAAGATTTCTCTAAAAAATACACATTATTTCACAGACTTATTGGCTGTGAAATAAGTTAAGGGTATTTCAAATGGCTTGTCTGCAAAGAAAGGTGAGATGTAGGAAATCACAGAAAGTCGAGGGGAAAATAGGTCAATATATACTTTGCTATATTGTGAACTAAGACTTAGGCCAGCAACAATGTAGAGGACCTGACCCTTAGAAACTTACAAGTAAGCTGGAATATTAAAAGGTTCTAATCTTTAAAAGTAAAAAGATTTATTAAAATGAATAACCAAGTGTTTTAATTGACATCAGAAGATCAAAACAATTAACCCTGAGAACATACAAAACAGATAAATAAAGATATGAGCAGAACTTAATACAACAGAAAACGTATAAAATTCAGGTGAGGTAGTAAGTCCAAAGAATATTCTTTGAAAAGATTTAAAGGACAGATTTTGATTAAGGAAAACAAAAATATAAATAAAGAATATACAGAAAGAATCAGGACAATGTTATAGCAGAGAATATATGAAATGCCAGTAAATTTGAACATTTCTGTAAAGTGGACCATTTCCTAGCTCCTAAAGTTTACCAAAACTGACACAAGAGGAAATCATTTAAGGTCATCATGTCTGCCCTTGGCATTCTCGGAACGCCCTGGCCTCAGAATGCAGCATCTGTAGTCCATGGTAACCTGCGGAGAGGTGGCCGGGCTGAGGGAGGTTGGAACAATGCCCTCACTGAGGGAGTGGGTTTGGCCATCTCTGCTGTGACTGAACAAAGGGCAGGAGAGAAGGGGGCCAAGAGCAGGGCCCTCAGAGCCCGGCAGGACCAGTCGGATGTCACAAGCATTTAGGCCCATGTGAAAGGGCGCCTTCTTTGTCTGCACAGCTGCCCAAACTCTCACCTTTCCACTCAGGCCGCCCTCTTACTTGAAGTGTGTGTGGAACCGGTCCGCACAGTACACCTTGCTGCACAGCTGACCATAGGTCTGGGCATCGTAGATTCCTGCCAGGTTACCGGAGTTCGCAGGCAGATTGGTCGTGGGACATACGCGGGGAGCCTCCTGCCCGGGCCACTAGCCGCCAAAAGCCACTACCCAAGATCGGTGGCAGCAAAGCAGTCCTGTCTGAGTCCCTGCCTCTAGAGAGAGTATTGGACCAACACTTGTAGAAAACGGGGTCCTCGTGGGGAACTCATTGGAGGGACACAAATAAATCTTTGCCGACTTTCTGATGAAGCTTAGGAGCGTTCACACCTAACCCTCTTACAAAGTCATCTGTTTAGCTAAACATGAGCTCATGATCTAAATTTACACAATAGTGAAGAAATCAGCTACAAGGGGAGACAATCAGCAAAACAATCAATACCAGAATTAGATTCCCTAGGCCATCCATCAGATGTTGGAATAATCACGTGCAAGGCAGAACATATACAGAAAACTGGAGTTGAAACAAGGAAAAAGGATGATTTCAAAGACTGGTATGATCTGTGAGACATTTTTAAAGTACATGTCATTGATAAAGCTAAATACTCAAAGGTTGTGTAATGCAACAGATTCATCATTGAGAAGAGTGAAATTATGCTGTTTTGAAATCTATGGCAGGTCAGATTTTCTGCCTAAATATATAAGAAGTTTTCTCTAAAAAGTACACATTATTTCAAAGACTTATAAGCTGTGAAATAAGTTAAGGGTATTTCAAATGGCTTGTCTGCAAAAAGGAGAGATGTAGGGAATCACAGAAAGTTGAGGGGAAAATAGGTCAATATACACTTTGCTATACTGTGAACTAAGCCTTAGGCCAGCAACAATGTAGACCACCGGACCCTTAGAAACTTACAAGTAAGCTGGAATATTCAAAAGTTCAAATATTTTTAAGTAAAAAGATTTATTAAAATGAATAACCACGTGTTTTAATTGACATCAGAAGATCAAAACAATAAACTGTGAGAACATAGAAAAAAGATAAATAAAGATATGAGCAGAACTTAATACAACAGAAAACGTATAAAATTCAGGTGATTTAGTAAGTCCAAAGAATATTCTTTGAAAAGATTTAAAAGACACACTTGGATAAAGGAAAACAAAAACATAAGTAAAGAATATACAGAAAGAATCAGGACAATGTTATAGCAGACAATATATGAAATGCCAGTAAATTTGAACATTTCTGTAAAGCGGACCATTTCCTAGCTCCTAAAGTTTACCAAAACTGACACAAGAGGAAATCATTTAAGGTCATCATGTCTGCCCTTGGCATTCTCGGAACGCCCTGGCCTCAGAATGCAGCATCTGTATTCCATGGTAAACTGCGGAGAGGGGGCGTGGCTGAGGGAGTTTGGAAGACTGCCCTCACTGATGGAGTGGGTGTGGCCATCTCTGCTGTGACTGAACAAAGGGCAGGGGAGCAGGGGGCCCAGGACCGGGCCCTCAGAGCCCGGCAGACCCAGTGGGGTGTCACAAGCATTTAGGACCAGGCCAAAGGTCGCCTTCTTTGTCTGCACAGCTGCCCAAACTCTCACCTTTCCACTCAGGCCGCCCTCTTATTTGAAGTGTGTTTGAACCTGTCCGCGCAGTACACCTCGCTGCACAGCTAACCATAGGTCAGGTCATCGTAGCTTCCTGCCAGGTGACTGAAGTTCGAAGGCAAATGGGTCCCTGGAACACATGCGGAGAGGCTCCTGCCTGGGCCACAAGTCGCCAAATGCCCCTGCCCCAGATCGAAGGCTGAAAAGCAGCCATGTCTGAGTCCACTGCCTCACGAAGGAGTATTGCACCAACACTTGTAGAAAACGGGGTCCTTGCGGGCAACTCATTGGAGGGACACAAATAAGTCTTTGCCGACTTTCTGCTGAAGCTTACCAGCGTTCACACCTAAGCCTCTTACAAGGTCAGCTGTTTAGCTAAACATGAGCTCATGATCTAAATTTACACAATATTGAAGAAATCAGCTACAAAGTGAGACAATCAGCAAAAACAATCAATACCAGAATGAGATTCCCTAGGCCATCCATCTGATGTTGGAATAATCAGGTGCAAGGCAGAAAATATACATAAAACAGGAACTGAAACAAGGAACAAGGAGGATTTCAAAGGCTGGTAGGATCTCTAAAACATTTTTAAAGTACATGTCGTTGATAAACCTAAATACTCAAAGGTTGTTTAATACCACAGATTAAGCATTGAGAAGAGTGAAATTATGCTGTTTTGAAAACTATGGCAGGTGAGATTTTCTGCCTAATTATATAAGAAGATTTCTCTAAAAAATAGACATTATTTCAAAGACTTATTGGCTGTGAAATAAGTTAAGTGTATTTCAAATGGCTTGTCTGCAAAGAAAGGTGAGATGTAGGGAATCACAGAAAGTCGAGGGGAAAATATGACAATATATACATTGCTATTGGGTGAACTAACCCTTAGGCCGGCAACAGTGTAGAGGAATGGACCCATAGAAACTTACAAGTAAGCTGGAATCTTTAAAAGTTCAAATCTTTATAAGTAAAAGATTTATTAAAATGAATAACCAAGTGTTTTACTTGACATCAGAAAATCAAAACAATAAACCCTGAGATCATAGAAAAAAGATAAATAAAGATATGAGCAGAACTTAATACAACAGAAAACGTATAAAATTCAGGTGATTTAGTAAGTCCAAAGAATATTCTTTGAAAAGATTTAAAAGACACATTTTGATAAAGGAAAACAAAAACATAAGTAAAGAATATAAAGAAAGAATCAGGACAATGTTATAGCAGAGAATATATGAAATGCCAGTAAATTTGAACATTTCTGTAAAGCGGACCATTTCCTAGCTCCTAAAGTTTACCAAAACTGACACAAGAGGAAATCATTTAAGGTCATCATCTCTGCCCTTGGCATTCTCGGAACGCCCTGGCCTCAGAATGCAGCATCTGTAGTCCATGGTAACCTGCGGAGAGGGGGCGTGGCTGAGGGAGCTTGGAAGACTGCCCTCACTGAGGGAGTGGGTGTGGCCATCTCTGCTGTGACTGAACAAAGGGCAGGGGAGCAGGGGGCCCAGGGCAGGGCCCTCAGAGCCCGGCAGACCCAGTGGTGTGTCACAAGCATTTAGGCCCAGGCCAAAGGGCGACTTCTTTGTCTGCACAGCTGCCCAAACTCTCACCTTTCCACTCAGGCCGCCCTCTTATTTGAAGTGTGTTTGGAACCTGTCCGCGCAGTACACCTCGCTGCACAGCTAACCATAGGTCAGGGCATCGTAGCTTCCTGCCAGGTGACCGAAGTTCACAGGAAAATGGGTCCCTGGAACACATGAGGAGAGGATCCTGCCCGGGCCACAGGCCGCCCACTGCCCCTGCCCCAGATCGAAGGCTGAAAAGCAGCCATGTCTGAGTCCACTGCCTCTCGAAGGAGTATTGGACCAACACTTGTAGAAAACCGGGTCCTTGCGGGCAACTCATTGGAGGGACACAAATAAATCTTTGCCGACTTTCTGCTGAAGCTTACCAGCGTTCACACCTAAGCCTCTTACAAGGTCAGCTGTTTAGCTAAACATGAGCTCATGATCTAAATTTACACAATATTGAAGAAATCAGCTACAAAGTGAGACAATCAGCAAAAACAATCAATACCAGAATGAGATTCCCTAGGCCATTCATCTGATGTTGGAATAATCAGGTTCAAGGCAGAAAATATACATAAAACTGGAACTGAAACAAGGAACAAGGAGGTTTTCAAAGGCTGGTAGGATCTCTAAAACATTTTTAAAGTACATGTCGTTGATAAACCTAAATACTCAAAGGTTGTTTAATACCACAGATTAAGCATTGAGAAGAGTGAAATTATGCTGTTTTGAAAACTATGGCAGGTGAGATTTTCTGCCTAATTATATAAGAAGATTTCTCTAAAAAATAGACATTATTTCAAAGACTTATTGGCTGTGAAATAAGTTAAGTGTATTTCAAATGGCTTGTCTGCAAAGAAAGGTGAGATGTAGGGAATCACAGAAAGTCGAGGGGAAAATATGTCAAAATATACATTGCTATAGGGTGAACTACGCCTTAGGCCGGCAACAGTGTAGAGGAATGGACCCTTAGAAACTTACAAGTAAGCTGGAATCTTTAAAAGTTCAAATGTTTATAAGTAAAAAGATTGATGAAAATGAATAACCAAGTGTTTTAATTGACATCAGAAGATCTAAACAATAAACACTGAGAACATAGAAAAAAGATAAATAAAGATATGAGCATCACTTAATACAACAGAAAACGTATACAGTTCAGGTGATGTAATGAGTCCAAAGAATATTCTTTGAAAAGATTTAAAGGACAGATTTTGATTAAGGAAAACAAAAACATAAGTAAAGAATATACAGAAAGAATCAGGACAATGTTATAGCAGAGAATATATGAAATGCCAGTAAATTTGAACATTTCTGTAAAGTGGACCATTTCCTAGCTCCTAAAGTTTACCAAAACTGACACAAGAGGAAATCATTTAAGGTCATCATGTCTGCCCTTGGCATTCTCGGAACGCCCTGGCCTCAGAATGCAGCATCTGTAGTCCATGGTAACCTGCGGAAAGGGGGTGGTGCTGAGGGAGGTTGTAACACTGCCCTCACTGAGGGAGTGGGTGTGGCCATCTCTGCTGTGACTGAACAAAGGGCAGGGGAGCAGGGGGCCCAGGGCAGGGCCCTCAGAGCCCGGCAGGCCCAGTGGGGTGTCACAAGCATTTAGGCCCAGGCCATAGGGCGCCTTCTTTGTCTGCACAGCAGCCCAAATTCTCTCTTTTCCACTCAGGCCGCCACTTAGTTGAAGTGTGTGTGGAACCTGTCTGCACAGTATACCTCGCTGCACAGCTAACCATAGGTCTGGGCATCGTAGCTTCCTGCCAGGTGACCGAAGTTCGCAGGAGAGATGATTCCCAGGTTCACACGCAGAGAGGCTCCTGCCCGGGGCACAGGCCGCCCACTGCCCCAGCCAAAGTTCGGGGGCCGAAAGCAGCCCTGTCTAATTCCCCTACCCATAGAGGGAGTATTGGACCAACACTTCTAGAAAACGGGGTCCTTGTGGCAACTCATTGGAGGGACACAAATAAATCTTGGCCGACTTTTTGCTGAAACTTACGAGCGTTCACACCTAAGCCTCTTACAAGGTCAGCTGTTTAGCTAAACATGAGCTCAAGATCTAAATTTACACAATAATGAAGAAATCAGCTACAAAGGGAGACAATCAGCAAAAACAATCAATACCAGAATTAGATTCCCTAGGCCATCCGTCATATGTTGGAATAATCAGGTGCTAGGCAGAAAATATACATAAATCTGGAAATGAAACAAGGAACAAGGATGTTTTCAAAGACTGGTAGGATCTCTAAAACATTTTTAAAGTACATGGCATTGATAAAGCTAAATACTCAAAGGTTCTTTAATACAACAAATTAAGCAGTGAGAAGAGTGAAATTATGCTGTTTAGAAAACTATGGAAGGTGAGATTTTCTGCCTAATTATATAAGATGATTTCTCTAAAAAATACACATTATTTCAAAGACTTATAGGCTTTGAAATAAGTGAAGGGTATTTCAAATGGCTTGTCTGCAAAGAAAGGTGAGATGTAGGGAATCACAGAAAGCCGAGGGGATAATATGTCAATATATACATTGCTATATGGTGAACTAATCATTAGGCCGGCAACAGAGTAGAGGAATGGACCCTTAGAAACGTACAAGTAAGCTGGAATCTTTAAAAGTTCAAATCTTTATAAGTAAAAAGTTTTATTAAAATGAATAACCAAGTGTTTTAATTGACATCAGAAAATCAAAACAATAAACCCTGAGAACATAGAGAAAAGATAAATAAAGATATGAGCAGAACTTAATACAACAGAAAACGTATAAAATTCAGGTGATTTAGTAAGTCCAAATAATATTCTTTGAAAAGATTTAAAAGACACACTTTGATAAAGGAAAACAAAAACATAAGTAAAGAATATACAGAAAGAATCAGGACAATGTTATAGCAGAGAATATATGAAATGCCAGTAAATTTGAACATTTCTGTAAAGTGGACCATTTCCTAGCTCCTAATGATTACCAAAACTGACACAAGAGGAAATCATTTAAGGTCATCATGTCTGCCCTTGGCATTCTCGGAACGCCCTGGCCTCAGAATGCAGCATCTGTAGTCCATGGTAACCTGCGGAGAGGGGGCGTGGCTGAGGGAGGCTGAAGACTGCCCTCACTGAGGGAGTGGGTGTGGCCATCTCTGCTGTGACTGAACAAAGGGCAGGGGAGCAGGGGGCCCAGGGCAGGGCCCTCAGAGCCCGGCAGACCCAGTGGGGTGTCACAAGCATTTAGGCCCAGGCCATAGGGCGAATTCTTTGTCTGCACAGCAGCCCAAACTCTCAATTTTCCACTCAGGCCGCCCACTTAGTTGAAGTGTGTGTGGAACCTGTCCGTGAAGTATACCTCGCTGCACAGCTAACCATAGGTCTGGGCATCGTAGCTTCCTGACAGGTGACCGAAGTTCGCAGGCAAATGGGTCCCTGGGACACATGCGGAGAGGCTCCTGCCCGGGCCACAGGCCGCCAACTGGCCCTGCCCCAGATCGAAGGCTGAAAAGCAGCCATGTCTGAGTCCACTGCCTCTCGAAGGAGTATTGGACCAACACTTGTAGAAAACGGGGTCCTTGCGGGCAACTCATTGGAGGGACACAAATAAATCTTTGCCGACTTTCTGCTGAAGCTTACCAGCGTTCACACCTAAGCCTCTTACAAGGTCAGCTGTTTAGCTAAACATGAGCTCATGATCTAAATTTACACAATATTGAAGAAATCAGCTACAAAGTGAGACAATCAGCAAAAACAATCAATACCAGAATTAGATTCCCTAGGCCATCCATCTGATGTTGGAATAATCAGGTGCAAGGCAGAAAATATACATAAAACTGGAACTGAAACAAGGAACAAGGTGGTTTTCAAAGGCTGGTAGGATATCTAAAACATTTTTAAAGTACATGTCGTTGATAAATCTAAATACTCAAAGGTTGTTTAAAACCACAGATTAAGCATTTAGAAGAGTGAAATTATGCTGTTTTGAAAACTATGGCAGGTGAGATTTTCTGCCTAATTATATAAGAAGATTTCTCTAAAAAATAGACATTATTTCAAAGACTTATTGGCTGTGAAATAAGTTAAGTGTATTTCAAATGGCTTGTCTGCAAAGAAAGGTGAGATGTAGGGAATCACAGAAAGTCGAGGGGAAAAAGTCAATATATACATTGCTATATGGTGAACTAAGCCTTAGGCCAGCCACAATGTAGAGGACCTGACCGTTAGAAACTTAAATGTGAGCTGGAATCTTTAAACGTTCAAATCTTTATAAGTAAAAAGATTGATGAAAATGAATAACCAAGTGTTTTAATTGACATCAGAAGATCAAAATAATAAACCCTGAGAACATAGAAAAAAGATAAATAAAGATATGAGCAGAACTTAATACCACAGAAAATGTATAAAATTCAGGTGATCTAGTAAGTCCAAAGAATATTCTTTGACAAGCTTTGAAAGACCCAGTTTGATTAAGGAAAACCAAAACATAATTAAAGAATATACAGAAAGAATCAGGACAATGTTATAGCAGAGAATATCTGAAATGCCAGTAAATTTGAACATTTGTGTAAACTAAACCATTTCCTAGCTCCTAAAGTTTACCAAAACTGACACAAGAGGAAATCATTTAAGGACATCATCTCTGCCCTTGGCCTTCTCAGAATGACCTGGCCTCAGAATGCAGCATCTGTAGTCCATGGTAACCTGCGGAGAGGTGGCGTGGCTGAGGGAGGTTGGAACACTGCCCTCCCTGAGGGAGTGGGTGTGGCCATCTCTGCTCTGACTGAACAAAGGGCAGGGGAGCAGGGTGCCCAGGGCAGGGCCCTCAGAGCCCGGCAGGCCCAGTGGGGTGTGAGAAGCATTTAGGCCCAGGCCAAAGGGCACCTTCTTTGTCTCCACAGCTGCCCAAACTCTAACATTTCCACTCAGGCCACCATCTTACTTGAAGTGTGTGTGGAACCTGTCCGCGCAGTATACCTCGCTGCACAGCTAACCATTGGTCTGGGCTTCGTTGCTTCCTGCCAGGTGACCGAAGTTCACAGGCAGATGGGTCCCTGGGACATATTCGGAGAGGTTGCTGCTCGAGCCACAGGACGCCCACTGCCACGGCCCCAAATCAGGGGCCACAAAGAAGCCCTCTCTGAATCCCCTCCTTCTAGAGGGAATATTGACCAACACTTGTAGAAAACGGGTCCTCGCGGGCAACACATTGGAGGGACACAAATAAATCTTTGCCGACTTTCTGCTGAAGCTTACGAGGGTTCACACCTAAACCTCTTACAAGGTCAGCTGTTTAGCTAAACATGAGCTCATGATCTAAATTTACACAATAATGAAGAAATCAGCTACAAGCGGAGAAAAGCAGCAAAAACAATCAATACCAGAATTAGATTCCCTAGGCCATCCATCAGATGTAGGAATAATTAAGTGCAAGGCGGAAAATATACAAAAAACTGGGACTGAAACAAGGAACAAGGATGTTTTCAAAGACTGGTAGGATCTCTAAAACATTTTAAAAGTACATGTCATTGATAAAGCTAAATACTCAAAGGTTGTGTAATACAACAGATTCATCATTGACAAGAGTGAAATTATGCTGTTTTGAAAACTATGGCAGGTCATATTTTCTGCCTAATTATATAAGAAGATTGCTCTAAAAAATACATATTATTTCAAAGACTTATTGGCTGTGAAATAAGTTAAGGGTATATCAAATGGCTTGTCTGCAAAGAAAGGTGAGATGTAGGAAATCACAGAAAGTCGAGGGGAAAATAGGTCAATATATACATTGCTATATTGTGAATTAAGCCGTAGGCCAGCAACAATGTAGAGGACCTGACCCTTGAAAACTTACAAGTAAGCTGGAATCTTCAAAAGTTCAAATATTTATAAGTAAAAAGATTTATTAAAATGAATAACCAAGTGTTTTATTTGACATCAGAAGATCAAAACAATAAACCCTGAGAACATAGAAAAAAGATAAATAAAGATATGAGCAGAACTTAATGCAACAGAAAACGCATAAAATTCAGGTGATGTAGTAAGTCCAAAGAATATTCTTTGAAAAGATTTAAAAGACACACTTTGATTAAGAAAAACAAGAACATAAGTAAAGAATATACAGAAAGAATCAGGACAATGTTATAGCAGAGAATATATGAAATGCCAGGAAATTTGAATATTTCTGTAATGTGGACCATTTCCTAGCTCCTAAAGTTTACCAAAACTGACACAAGAGGAAATCATTTCAGGTCATCATGTCTGCCCTTGGCATTCTCGGAACGCCATGGCCTCAGAAAGCAGAATCTGTAGTGCATGGTAAGCTGCGGAGGTGGGGCGTGGCTGAGGGAGTTTGGAACACTGCCCTCACTGAGGGAGTGGGTGTGGCCATCTCTGCTGTGACTGAGAAAAGGGGAGGGGAGAAGTGGGCCCAGTGCAGGACCCTCAGAGCCCGGCAGGCCCAGTGGGGTGTCACAAGCATTTAGGACCAGGCCAAATGGAGCGTTATTTGTCTGCATAGCTGCCCAAACTTTCACCTTTCCACTCATGACTCCCTCTTACTTGAAGTGTTTGCGGAACCTGTCCACGCAGTACACCTCGCTGCACAGATAACCATAGGTCTGGGCATCCCGGCTTCCTGCCAAGTGACCGAAGTTCACAGGCAGATGGGTCCCTGGGACACACGCGAAGAGGCTCCTGCCCGAGCCACAGGCCGCCCACAGCCTCTGTCCCAGATCGGCGGACTCAAAGCAGCCCTGTCTGAGTCCCCTGCCTCTAGAGGGAATATTGGACCAACACTTGTAGAAAACGGGGTCCTCGAGGGCAACTCATTGGAGGGACACAAATAAATCTTTGCTGACGTTCTGCTGAAGCTCACGAGCGTTCACACCTAAGCCTCTTACAAGGTCAGCTGTTTAGCTAAACGTGAGGTCATGATCTAAATTTACACAGTAATGAAGAAATCAGATACAAGGGGACACAATCTGCAAAAACAATCAATACCAAAATTAGATTCCCTAGGCCATCCATCAGATGTTGGAATAATCAGGTGCAAGGCCGAAAATATACATAAAACTGGAACTGAAACAAAGAACAAGGATTTTTTCAAAGACTGGTAGGATCTCTAAAACATTTTTAAAATACATGTTATTGATAAAGCTAAATACTCCAAGTTTGTGTAATACAACAGATTCATCATTGAGAAGAGTGAAATTATGCTGTTTTGAAAACAATGGCAGGTGAGATATTCTGCCTAATAATATGAGAAGATTTCTCTAAAAATACACATTATTTCAAAGACTTATTGGCTGTGAAATAAGTTAAGGGTATTTCAAATGGCTTGTCTGCAAAAAAGGTGAGATGTAGGAAATCACAGAAAGTCGAGGGGAAAATAGGTCAATATATACATTGCTCTATGGTTAACTAAGCCTTAGGCCAGCAACAATGTAGAGGACTTGACCCTTAGAAACTTACAAGTAAGCTGGAATCTTGAAAAGTTCAAATCTTTATAAGTAAAAAGATTTATTAAAATGAATAACCAAGTGTTTTATTTGACATCAGAAGATCAAAACAATAAACCCTGAGAACATAGAAAAAAGATAAATAAAGATTTGAGCAGAACTTAATACAAAGGAAAACGTATAAAATCCAGGTGATGTAGTAAGTCCAAAGAATATTCTTTGACAAGATTTAAAAGACACTGTTTGATTAAGGAAAACAAAGACATAAGTAAAGAATATACAGAAAGAATCAGGACAATGTTATAGCAGAGGATATCTGAAATGCCAGTAAATTTGAACATTTGTGTAAACTGAACCATTTCCTAGCTCCTAAAGTTTACCAAACTGACACAAGAGGAAATCATTTAAGGTCATCATGTCTGCCCATGGCATTCTCAGAACGCCCTGGCCTCAGAATGCAGCATCTGTAGTCCATGGTAACCTGCGCAGAGGGGGCGGGGCTGAGGATGGTTGGAACACTGCCCTCACTGAGGGAGTGGGTGTGGCCATCTCTGCGGTGACGGAACAAAGGGCAGGGGAGCAGGGTGCCCAGGGCAGGGCCCTCAGAGCCCGGCAGGCCCAGTGGGGTGTCACAAACATTTAGGCCCAGGCCAAAGGGCGCCTTCTTTGTCTGCACAGCTGCCCAAACTCTCACCTTTCCACTTAGGCCACCCTCTTACTTGAAGTGTGTGTGGAACCTGTCCGCGCAGTAAACCTCGCAGCACAGCTAACCATTTTTCTGGGCTTCGTAGCTTCCTGCCATGTGAACGAAGTTCACAGGCAGATGGGTCACTGCGACACATGGTGAGAGGCTCCTGCCCGGGCCACAGGCCGCCCACTGCCACTGCCCAAGATCGTGGGGCGCAAAGCTGCCCTGACTGAGGCCGTGCCTCTAGAGGGAGTAGTGGACCAACACTTGTAGAAAACGGGGTCCTCGCGGGCAACTCATTGGAGGGACACAAATAAATCTTTTCGGACTTTCTGATGAAACTTACGAGTGTTCACACCTAAGCCTCTTACAAGGTCAGATGTTTAGCTAAACATGAGCTCATGATCTAAATTTACACAATAATGAAAAATCAGCTACAGGGAGAGACAGTCAGCAAAAACAATCAATACCAGAATTAGATTCCCTAGGCCATCCATCAGTCTATGGAATAATCAGGTGCAAGGCAGAAAATATACATAAAACTGGAAATGAAACAAGGAACAAGGATGTTTTCAAAGAGTGGTAGGATCTCTAAAACATTTTTAAATACATGTCATTGATAAAGCTAAATACTCAAAGGTTGTGTAATACAACAGATTAATGAATGAGAAGAGTGAAATTATGCTGTTTTGAAAACTATGGCAGGTCAGATTTTCTGCCTAAATATATAAGAAGATTTCTCTAAAAAATACACATTATTTCACAGACTTATTGGCTGTGAAATAAGTTAAGGGTATTTCAAATGGCTTGTCTGCAAAGAAAGGTGAGATGTAGGAAATCACAGAAAGTCGAGGGGAAAATAGGTCAATATATACTTTGCTATATTGTGAACTAAGACTTAGGCCAGCAACAATGTAGAGGACCTGACCCTTAGAAACTTACAAGTAAGCTGGAATATTAAAAGGTTCTAATCTTTAAAAGTAAAAAGTTTTATTAAAATGAATAACCAAGTGTTTTAATTGACATCAGAAGATCAAAACAATTAACCCTGAGAACATAGAAAAAAGATAAATAAAGATATGAGCAGAACTTAATACAACAGAAAACGTATAAAATTCAGGTGAGGTAGTAAGTCCAAAGAATATTCTTTGAAAAGATTTAAAGGACAGATTTTGATTAAGGAAAACAAAAATATAAATAAAGAATATACAGAAAGAATCAGGACAATGTTATAGCAGAGAATATATGAAATGCCAGTAAATTTGAACATTTCTGTAAAGTGGACCATTTCCTAGCTCCTAAAGTTTACCAAAACTTACACAAGAGGAAATCATTTAAGGTCATCATGTCTGCCTTGGCATTCTCGGAACGCCCTGGCCTCAGAATGCAGCATCTGTAGTCCATGGTAACCTGCGGAGAGGTGGCCGGGCTGAGGGAGGTTGGAACAATGCCCTCACTGAGGGAGTGGGTTTGGCCATCTCTGCTGTGACTGAACAAAGGGCAGGAGAGAAGGGGGCCAAGAGCAGGGCCCTCAGAGCCCGGCAGGCCCAGTCGGATGTCACAAGCATTTAGGCCCAGGCGAAAGGGCGCCTTCTTTGTCTGCACAGCTGCCCAAACTCTCACCTTTCCACTCAGGCCGCCCTCTTACTTGAAGTGTGTGTGGAACCGGTCCGCACAGTACACCTTGCTGCACAGCTGACCATAGGTCTGGGCATCGTCGATTCCTGCCAGGTTACCGGAGTTCGCAGGCAGATTAGTCGTGGGACATACGCAGGGAGCCTCCTGCCCGGGCCACCAGCCGCCAAAAGCCACTACCCAAGATCGATGGCAGCAAAGCAGTCCTGTCTGAGTCCCTGCCTCTAGAGGGAGTATTGGACCAACACTTTTAGAAAACGGGGTCCTCGTGGGGAACTCATTGGAGGGACACAAATATATCTTTGCCGACTTTCTAATGAAGCTTAGGAGCGTTCACACCTAACCCTCTTACAAAGTCAGCTGTTTAGCTAAACATGAGCTCATGATCTAAATTTACACAATAGTGAAGAAATCAGCTACAAGGGGAGACAATCAGCAAAACAATCAATACCACAATTAGATTCCCTAGGCCATCCATCAGATGTTGGAATAATCATGTGCAAGGCAGAAAATATACAGAAAACTGGAGTTGAAACAAGGAACAAGGATGATTTCAAAGACAGGTATGATCTGTGAGACATTTTTAAAGTACATGTCATTGATAAAGCTAAATACTCAAAGGTTGTGTAATACAACAGATTCATCATTGAGAAGAGTGAAATTATGCTGTTTTGAAATCTATGGCAGGTCATATTTTCTGCCTAAATATATAAGAAGTTTTCTCTAAAAAGTACACATTATTTCAAAGACTTATAAGCTGTGCAATAAGTTAAGGGTATTTCAAATGGCTTGTCTGCAAAAAAGGAGAGATGTAGGGAATCACAGAAAGTCGAGGGGAAAATAGGTCAATATACAATTTGCTATGCTGTGAACTAAGCCTTAGGCCAGCAACAATGTAGACCACCGGATCCTTAGAAACTTACAAGTAAGCTGGAATATTCAAAAGTTCAAATCTTTTTAAGTAAAAAGATTTATTAAAATGAATAACTAAGTTTTTTAATTGACATCAGAAGATCAAAACAATAAACTCTGAGAACACAGAAAAAAGATAAATAAAGATATGAGCAGAACTTAATACAACAGAAAACGTATAAAATTCAGGTGAGGTAGTAAGTCCAAAGAATATTATTTAACAAGATTTAAAAGACACACTTTGATTAAGGAAAACCAAAACATAAGTAAGGAATATACAGAAAGAATCAGGACAATGGTATAGCAGAGAATATCTGAAATGCCAGTAAATTTGAACATTTCTGTAAAGTGGACCATTTCCTAGCTCCTAAAGTTTACCAAAATTGACACAAGAGGAAATCATTTAAGGTCATCATGACTGCCCTTGGCATTTTCGGAACGCCGTGGCCTCAGAATGCAGCATCTGTAGTCCATGGGAACCTGCGGAGAGGGGGCTGGGCTTAGGGAGGTTGGAACACTGCCCTCACTGAGGGAGTGGGTGTGGCCATCTCTGCTGTGACTGAACAAAGGACAGGGGAGCAGGGGTCCCAGGGCAGTGCCCTCAGAGCCCGGCAGGCCCAGTGTTGTGTCACAAGCATTTAGGATCAGGACAAAGGGCGCCATCTTTTTCTGCACAGCTGCCCAAACTCTCACCTTTCCACTCAGGCGCCCTATAACTTGAAGTGTGGGTTGAACCGGTCCGCGGAGTACACCTCGCTGCAAAGCTAACCATAGGTCTGGGCATCTTAGGTTCCTCCCAGGTGACCGAAGTTGACAGGCAGACGGGTCGTTGGACACACACGGGGAGACTACTGCCCGGGCCACTGGCCGCCCAAAGCCTCTACACCAGATCGGGGGCAGCAAAGCAGTCCTGACTGTGTCACTGCCTCTAGAGGGAGTACTGGACCAAACTTGTAGAAAACGGGGTCCACGCGGGCAGCTCATTGGAGGGACACAAATAAATCTTTGCCGACTTTCTGCTGAAGCATACGAGCGTTCACACCTAAGCCTCTTACAAACTCAGCTATTTAGCTAAACATGAGCTCATGATCTAAATTTACACGCTAATGAAGAAATCAGCTACAAGGGGAGACAAGCAGCAAAAACAATCAATACCAGAATTAGATTCCCTAGGCCATCCATCAGATGTTGGAAAAATCAAGTGCAAGGCAGAAAATATACATGAAACTGGAACTGAAACAAGGAATAAGGATGTTTTCAAAGACTGGTAGGATCTCTAAAACATTTTTAAAGTACATGTCATTGATAAAGCTAAATACTCAAAGGTTGTGTAATACAACAAATTCATCATTGAGAAGAGTGATATTATGCTGTTTTGAAATGTATGGCAGGTCAGATTTTCTGCCTAAATATATAAGAAGGTTTCTCTAAAAAATACACATTATTTCAAAGACTTATAAGCTGTGAAATAAGTTAAGGGTATTTCAAATGGCTTGTCTGCAAAGAAAGGGGAGATGTAGGGAATCACAGAAAGTCGAGGGGAAAATAGGTCAATACATACATTGCTATATGGTGAACTAAGCCTTAGGCCAGCAACAATGTAGAGGACCTGACCCTTAGAAACTTACAAGTAAGCTGAAATCTTCAAAAGTTCAAATCTTTATAAGTAAAAAGATTTATGAAAATGAATTACAAAGTGTTTTCATGGACATCAGAAGATCAAAACAATAAACCCTCAGAATATATAAAAAAGATAAATAAAGATATGAGCAGAACTTAATACCACAGAAAATGTATAAAATTCAGGTGATCTAGTAAGTCCAAAGAATATTCTTTGACAAGCTTTGAAAGACCCAGTTTGATTAAGGAAAACCAAAACATAATTAAAGAATATACAGAAAGAATCAGGACAATGTTATAGCAGAGAATATCTGAAATGCCAGTAAATTTGAACATTTGTGTAAACTAAACCATTTCCTAGCTCCTAAAGTTTACCAAAACTGACACAAGAGGAAATCATTTAAGGTCATCATCTCTGCCCTTGGCATTCTCAGAATGACCTGGCCTCAGAATGCAGCATCTGTAGTCCATGGTAACCTGCAGAGAGGGGGCGTGGCTGAGGGAGGTTGGAACACTGCCCTCACAGAGGGAGTGGGTGTGGCCATCTCTGCTGTGACTGAACAAAGGGCAGGGGAGCAGGGGGCCCACGGCAGGGCCCTCAGAGCCCGGCAGGCCCAGTGGGGTGTCACAAGCATTTAGGCCCAGGACAAAGGGCGCCTTCTTTGTCTGCACAGCTGCCCAAACTCTCACCTTTCCACTCAAGCCTCCCTATTACTTGAAGTGTGGGTGGAACCTGTCCGCGCACTACACCTCGCTGCAAAGCTAACCATAGGTCTGGACATCATAGGTTCCTGAGAGGTGACCGAAGTTCGCAGGCAGACGTTTCGTGGGACACACACGGGGAGCCTCCTGTCAGGGCCACAGGCCGCCCAACGCCACTACCCCAGATCGGGGACAGCAAAGCAGTCCTGACTGTGTCCCTGCCTCTAGAGGGAGTAGTGAAACAACACTTGTAGAAAACGGGGTCCGCGCGGGCAACTCATTGGAGGGACACAGAAAAACCTTTGCCGACTTTCTGCTGAAGCTTACGAGCGTTCACACCTAAGCCTCTTACAAAGTCAGCTGTTTAGCTAAACATGAGCTCATGATCTAAATTTACACAATAATGAAGAAATCAGCTACAAGGGGAGACAAGCAGCAAAAACAATCAATACCAGAATTAGATTCCCTAGGCCATCCATCAGATGTTGGAATAATCAGGTGCAAGGCATAAAATATACACAAAACTGGAATTGAAACAAGGAACAAGAATGATTTCAAAGACTGGTATGATCTCTAAAACATTTTTAAAGTACATGTCATTGATAAATCTAAATACTCAAAGGTTGTGTAATACAACAGATTCATCATTGTGAAGAGTGAAATTATGCTGTTTTGTAATCTATGGCAGGTCAGATTTTCTGCCTAAATATATAAGAAGTTTTCTCTAAAAAATACACAGTATTTCAAAGACTTATAAGCTGTAAAATAAGTTAAGGGTATTTCAAATGGCTTGTCTGCAAAGAAAGGGGAGATGTAGGGAATCACAGAAAGTCGAGGGGAAAATAGGTCAATATACACTTTACTATATTGTGAACAAGCCTTAGGCCAGCAACAATGTAGAGGACCTGATCCTTAGAAACTTACAAGTAAGCTGGAATTTTCAAAAGTTCAAATCTTTATAAGTAAAAAGATTTATTAAAATGAGTAGCCAAGTGTTTTAATTGACATCAGTAGATCAAAACAATAAACTCTGAGAACATAGAAAAAAGATAAAGATATGAGCAGAACTAAATACAACGGAAAACTTATAAAATTCAGGAGATGTAGTAAGTCCAAAGAATATTCTTTGACAAGATTTAAAAGACACAGTTTGATTAAGAAAAACAAAAACGTAAGTAAAGAATATACAGAAAGAATCAGGACAATGTTATAGCAGAAAATATCTGAAATGCCAGTAAATTTGAACATTTGTGTAAACTGAACCATTTCCTAGCTCCTAAAGTTTACCAAAACTGACACAAGAGGAAATCATTTAAGCTCATCATGTCTGCCCTTGGCATTCTCAGAACGCCCTGGCCTCAGAATGCAGCATCTGTAGTCCATGGTAACCTGTGCAGAGGGGGCGGGGCTGAGGGTGGTTGGAACACTGCCCTCCCTGAGGGAGTGGGTGTGGCCATCTCTGCGGTGACTGAACAAAGGGCAGGGGAGCAGGGTGCCCAGGGCAGGGCCCTCAGAGCCCGGCAGGCCCAGTGGGGTGTCACAAACATTTAGGCCCAGGCCAAAGGGCGCCTTCTTTGTCTGCACAGCTGCCCAAACTCTCACCTTTCCACTTAGGCCACCCTCTTACTTGAAGTGTGTGTGGAACCTGTCCGCGCAGTAAACCTCGCAGCACAGCTAACCATTTTTCTGGGCTTCGTAGCTTCCTGCCATGTGAACGAAGTTCACAGGCAGATGGGTCACTGCGACACACGTGGAGAGGCTCCTGCCCGGGCCACAGGCCGCCCACTGCCACTGCCCAAGATCGTGGGGCGCAAAGCTGCCCTGACTGAGGCCGTGCCTCTAGAGGGAGTAGTGGACCAACACTTGTAGAAAACGGGGTCCTCGCGGGCAACTCATTGGAGGGACACAAATAAATCTTTTCGGACTTTCTGATGAAGCTTACGAGTGTTCACACCTAAGCCTCTTACAAGGTCAGATGTTTAGCTAAACATGAGCTCATGATCTAAATTTACAGAATAATGAAGAAATCAGCTACAGGGGGAGACAGTCAGCAAAAACAATCAATACCAGAATTAGATTCCCTAGGCCATCCATCAGTCTATGGAATAATCAGGTGCAAGGCAGAAAATATACATAAAACTGGAAATGAAACAAGGAACAAGGATGTTTTCAAAGAGTGGTAGGATCTCTAAAACATTTTTAAATACATGTCATTGATAAAGCTAAATACTCAAAGGTTGTGTAATACAACAGATTAATGAATGAGAAGAGTGAAATTATGCTGTTTTGAAAACTATGGCAGGTCAGATTTTCTGCCTAAATATATAAGAAGATTTCTCTAAAAAATACACATTATTTCACAGACTTATTGGCTGTGAAATAAGTTAAGGGTATTTCAAATGGCTTGTCTGCAAAGAAAGGTGAGATGTAGGAAATCACAGAAAGTCGAGGGGAAAATAGGTCAATATATACTTTGCTATATTGTGAACTAAGACTTAGGCCAGCAACAATGTAGAGGACCTGACCCTTAGAAACTTACAAGTAAGCTGGAATATTAAAAGGTTCTAATCTTTAAAAGTAAAAAGTTTTATTAAAATGAATAACCAAGTGTTTTAATTGACATCAGAAGATCAAAACAATAAACCCTGAGAACATAGAAAAAAGATAAATAAAGATATGAGCAGAACTTAATACAACAGAAAACGTATAAAATTCAGGTGAGGTAGTAAGTCCAAAGAATATTCTTTGAAAAGATTTAAAGGACAGATTTTGATTAAGGAAAACAAAAATATAAATAAAGAATATACAGAAAGAATCAGGACAATGTTATAGCAGAGAATATATGAAATGCCAGTAAATTTGAACATTTCTGTAAAGTGGACCATTTCCTAGCTCCTAAAGTTTACCAAAACTGACACAAGAGGAAATCATTTAAGGTCATCATGTCTGCCCTTGGCATTCTCGGAACGCCCTGGCCTCAGAATGCAGCATCTGTAGTCCATGGTAACCTGCGGAGAGGTGGCCGGGCTGAGGGAGGTTGGAACAATGTCCTCACTGAGGGAGTGGGTTTGGCCATCTCTGCTGTGACTGAACAAAGGGCAGGAGAGAAGGGGGCCAAGAGCAGGGCCCTCAGAGCCCGGCAGGCCCAGTCGGATGTCACAAGCATTTAGGCCCAGGCGAAAGGGCGCCTTCTTTGTCTGCACAGCTGCCCAAACTCTCACCTTTCCACTCAGGCCGCCCTCTTACTTGAAGTGTGTGTGGAACCGGTCCGCACAGTACACCTTGCTGCACAGCTGACCATAGGTCTGGGCATCGTAGATTCCTGCCAGGTTACCAGAGTTCGCAGGCAGATTGGTCGTGGGACATACGCGGGGAGCCTCCTGCCCGGGCCACCAGCCGCCAAAAGCCACTACCCAAGATCGGTGGCAGCAAAGCAGTCCTGTCTGATTCCCTGCCTCTAGAGAGAGTATTGGACCAACACTTGTAGAAAACGGGGTCCTCGTGGGGAACTCATTGGAGGGACACAAATAAATCTTTGCCGACTTTCTGATGAAGCTTAGGAGCGTTCACACCTAACCCTCTTACAAAGTCAGCTGTTTAGCTAAACATGAGCTCATGATCTAAATTTACACAATAGTGAAGAAATCAGCTACAAGGGGAGACAATCAGCAAAACAATCAATACCAGAATTAGATTCCCTAGGCCATCCATCAGATGTTGGAATAATCATGTGCAAGGCAGAAAATATACAGAAAACTGGAGTTGAAACAAGGAACAAGGATGATTTCAAAGACTGGTATGATCTGTGAGACATTTTTAAAGTACATGTCATTGATAAAGCTAAATACTCAAAGGTTGTGTAATGCAACAGATTCATCATTGAGAAGAGTGAAATTATGCTGTTTCGAAATGTATGGCAGGTCAGATTTTCTGCCTAAATATATAAGAAGTTTTCTCTAAAAAGTACACATTAATTCAAAGACTTATAAGCTGTAAAATAAGTTAAGGGTATTTCAAATGGCTTGTCTGCAAAAAAGGAGAGATGTAGGGAATCACAGAAAGTCGAGGGGAAAATAGGTCAATATACACTTTGCTATACTGTGAACTAAGCCTTAGGCCAGCAACAATGTAGACCACCGGACCCTTAGAAACTTACAAGTAAGCGGGAATATTCAAAAGTTCAAATCTTTTTAAGTAAAAAGGTTTATTAAAATGAATAACCAAGTGTTTTAATTGACATCAGAAGATCAAAACAATAAACTGTGAGAACATAGAAAAAAGATAAATAAAGATATGAGCAGAACTTAATACAACAGAAAACGTATAAAATTCAGGTGAGGTAGTAAGTCCAAAGAATATTATTTAACAAGATTTAAAAGACACACTTTGATTAAGGAAAACCAAAACATAAGTAAGGAATATACGGAAAGAATCAGGACAATGTTATAGCAGAGAATATATGAAATGCCAGTAAATTTGAACATTTCTGTAAAGTGGACCATTTCCTAGCTCCTAAAGTTTACCAAAATTGACACAAGAGGAAATCATTTAAGGTCATCATGACTGCCCTTGGCATTCTCGGAACGCCGTGGCCTCAGAATGCAGCATCTGTAGTCCATGGTAACCTGCGGAGAGGAGGCTGGGCTGAGGGAGGTTGGAACACTGCCCTCACTGAGGGAGTGGGTGTGGCCATCTCTGCTGTGACTGAACAAAGGTCAGGGGAGCAGGGGTCCCAGGGCAGTGCCCTCAGAGCCCGGCAGGCCCAGTGGGGTGTCACAAGCATTTAGGCCCAGGACAAAGAGCGCTTTATTTTCTGCACAGCTGCCCAAACTCTCACCTTTCCACTCAGGCGCCCTATAACTTGAAGTGTGGGTTGAACCGGTCCGCGGAATACACCTCGCTGCAAAGCTAACCATAGGTTTGGGCATCTTAGGTTCCTCCCAGGTGACCGAAGTTGACAGGCAGACGGGTCGTTGGACACACACGGGGAGCCTCCTGCCCGGGCCACTGGCCGCCCTAAGCCTCTACACCAGATCGGGGGCAGCAAAGCAGTCCTGACTGTGTCACTGCCTCTAGAGGGAGTACAGGACCAAATTTGTAGAAAACGGGGTCCACGCGGGCAGCTCATTGGAGGGACACAAATAAATCTTTGCCGACTTTCTGCTGAAGCTTACGAGCGTTCACACCTAAGCCTCTTACAAACTCAGCTGTTTAGCTAAACATGAGCTCATGATCTAAATTTACACAATAATGAAGAAATCAGCTACAAGGGGAGACAAGCAGCAAAAACAATCAATACCAGAATTAGATTCCCTAGGCCAACCATCAGATGTTGGAATAATCAGGTGCAAGGCAGAAAATATACAAAAAACTGGAATTGAAACAAGGAACAAGGATGATTTCAAAGACTGGTACGATCTCTAAAACATTTTTAAAGTACATGTCATTGATAAAGCTAAATACTCAAAGGTTGTGTAATACAACAGATTCATCATTGAGAAGAGTGATATTATGCTGTTTTGAAATGTATGGCAGGTCAGATTTTCTGCCTAAATATATAAGAAGGTTTCTCTAAAAAATACACATTATTTCAAAGACTTATAAGCTGTGAAATAAGTTAAGGGTATTTCAAATGGCTTGTCTGCAAAGAAAGGGGAGATGTAGGGAATCACAGAAAGTCGAGGGGAAAATAGGTCAATACATACATTGCTATATGGTGAACTAAGCCTTAGGCCAGCAACAATGTAGAGGACCTGACCCTTAGAAACTTACAAGTAAGCTGAAATCTTCAAAAGTTCAAATCTTTATAAGTAAAAAGGTTTATGAAAATGAATATCCAAGTGTTTTAATTGACATCAGAAGATCAAAACAATAAACCCTGAGAACATAGACAAAAGATAAATAAAGATATGAGCAGAACTTAATACAACAGAAAACTTATAAAATTCAGGTGAGGTAGTAAGTCCAAAGAATATTATTTGACAATATTTAAAAGACACACTTTGATTAAGGAAAACCAAAACATAATTAAAGAATATACAGAAAGAATCAGGACAATGTTATAGCAGAGAATACCTGAAATGCCAGTAAATTTGAACATTTGTGTAAACTAAACCATTTCCTAGCTCCTAAAGTTTACCAAAACTGACACAAGAGGAAATCATTTAAGGTCATCATCTCTGCCCTTGGCATTCTCAGAATGACCTGGCCTCAGAATGCAGCATCTGTAGTCCATGGTAACCTGCGGAGAGGGGGCGTGGCTGAGGGAGGTTGGAACACTGCCCTCACTGAGGGAGTGGGTGTGGCCATCTCTGCTGTGACTGAACAAAGGGCAGGGGAGCAGGGGGCCCACGGCAGGGCCCTCAGAGCCCGGCAGGCCCAGTGGGGTGTCACAAGCATTTAGGCCCAGGACAAAGGGCGCCTTCTTTGTCTGCACAGCTGCCCAAACTCTCACCTTTCCACTCAAGCCTCCCTATTACTTGAAGTGTGGGTGGAACCTGTCCGCGCACTACGCCTCGCTGCAAAGCTAACCATAGGTCTGGACATCATAGGTTCCTGACAGGTGACCGAAGTTCGCAGGCAGACGCTTCGTGGGACACACACGGGGAGCCTCCTGCCAGGGCCACAGGCCGCCCAACGCCACTACCCCAGATCGGGGACAGCAAAGCAGTCCTGACTGTGTCCCTGCCTCTAGAGGGAGTAGTGAAACAACACTTGTAGAAAACGGGGTCCGCGCGGGCAACTCATTGGAGGGACACAAAAAAACCTTTGCCGACTTTCTGCTGAAGCTTACGAGCGTTCACACATAAGCCTCTTACAAAGTCAGCTGTTTAGCTAAACATGAGCTCATGAACTAAATTTACACAATAATGAAGAAATCAGCTACAAGGGGAGACAAGCAGCAAAAACAATCAATACCAGAATTAGATTCCCTAGGCCATCCATCAGATGTTGGAATAATCAGGTGCAAGGCATAAAATATACACAAAACTGGAATTGAAACAAGGAACAAGGATGATTTCAAAGACTGGTATGATCTCTAAAACATTTTTAAAGTACATGTCATTGATAAATCTAAATACTCAAAGGTTGTGTAATACAACAGATTCATCATTGTGAAGAGTGAAATTATGCTGTTTTGTAATCTATGGCAGGTCAGATTTTCTGCCTAAATATATAAGAAGGTTTCTCTAAAAAATACACAGTATTTCAAAGACTTATAAGCTGTAAAATAAGTTAAGGGTATTTCAAATGGCTTGTCTGCAAAGAAAGGGGAGATGTAGGGAATCACAGAAAGTCGAGGGGAAAATAGGTCAATATACACTTTAATATATTGTGAACAACCCTTAGGCCAGCAACAATCTAGAGGACCTGATCCTTAGAAACTTACAAGTAAGCTGGAATTTTCAAAAGTTCAAATCTTTATAAGTAAAAAGATTTATTAAAATGAGTAGCCAAGTGTTTTAATTGACATCAGTAGATCAAAACAATAAACTCTGAGAACATAGAAAAAAGATAAAGATATGAGCAGAACTAAATACAACGGAAAACTTAGAAAATTCAGGTGATGTAGTAAGTCCAAAGAATATTCTTTGACAAGATTTAAAAGACACAGTTTGATTAAGAAAAACAAAAACGTAAGTAAAGAATATACAGAAAGAATCAGGACAATGTTATAGCAGAGAATATCTGAAATGCCAGTAAATTTGAACATTTGTGTAAACTGAACCATTTCCTAGCTCCTAAAGTTTACCAAAACTGACACAAGAGGAAATCATTTAAGCTCATCATGTCTGCCCTTGGCATTCTCAGAACGCCCTGGCCTCAGAATGCATCATCTGTAGTCCATGGTAACCTGCGCAGAGGGGACGGGGCTGAGGGTGGTTGGAACACTGCCCTCACTGAGGGAGTGGGTGTGGCCATCTCTGCGGTGACTGAACAAAGGGCAGGGGAGCAGGGTGCCCAGGGCAGGGCCCTCAGAGCCCGGCAGGCCCAGTGGGGTGTCACAAGCATTTAGGCCCAGGCCAAAGGGCGCCTTCTTTGTCTGCACAGCTCCCCAAACTCTCACCCTTCCACTCAGGCCACCCTCTTACTTGAAGTGTGTGTGGAACCTGTCCACGCAGTACACCTCGATGCAAAGCTAACGTAATGTCTGGGCATCGTAGCTTCCTGCCAGATGACCGAAGTTCGCAGGCAGATGGGTCGTGGTACAGACGCTGGGAGCCTCCTGGCCGGGCCACACACGCCGCCAAAAGCCACTATCCCAGATCGGTGGCAGCAAAGCAGTCCTGTCTGAGTCCCTGCCTCTAGAGGGAGTATTGGACCAACACTTGTAGAAAACGGGGTCCTCGAGGGGAACTCATTGGAGGGACACAAATAAATCTTTGCCGACTTTCTGCTGAAGCTTACGAGCGTTCACACCTAAGCCTCTTACAAGGTAATCTGTTTAGCTAAACATGAGCTCATGATCTAAATTTACACAATAATGAAGGAATCAGCTACAAGGGGAGACAAGCAGC
Source organism: Mesoplodon bidens (assembly GCF_964165515.1). Lineage (NCBI taxonomy): Eukaryota > Metazoa > Chordata > Mammalia > Artiodactyla > Ziphiidae > Mesoplodon > Mesoplodon bidens. The sequence goes on along the minus strand of NW_027671947.1, from coordinate 511,090 downwards.
AAAAACAATCAATACCAGAGTTAGATTCCCTAGGCCATCCATCAGATGTTGGAATAATCAGGTGCAAGGCATAAAATATACACAAAACTGGAATTGAAACACGGAACAAGGATGATTTCAAAGACTGGTATGATCTCTAAAACATTTTTAAAGTACATGTCATTGATAAATCTAAATACTCAAAGGTTGTGTAATACAACAGATTCATCATTGTGAAGAGTGAAATTATGCTGTTTTGTAATCTATGGCAGGTCAGATTTTCTGCCTAAATATATAAGAAGGTTTCTCTAAAAAATACACAGTATTTCAAAGACTTATAAGCTGTAAAATAAGTTAAGGGTATTTCAAATGGCTTGTCTGCAAAGAAAGGGGAGATGTAGGGAATCACAGAAAGTCGAGGGGAAAATAGGTCAATATACACTTTAATATATTGTGAACAAGCCTTAGGCCAGCAACAATCTAGAGGACCTGATCCTTAGAAACTTACAAGTAAGCTGGAATTTTCAAAAGTTCAAATCTTTATAAGTAAAAAGATTTATTAAAATGAGTAGCCAAGTGTTTTAATTGATATCAGTAGATCAAAACAATAAACTCTGAGAACATAGAAAAAAGATAAAGATATGAGCAGAACTAAATACAACGGAAAACTTATAAAATTCAGGTGAGGTAGTAAGTCCAAAGAATATTATTTAACAAGATTTAAAAGACACACTTTGATTAAGGAAAACCAAAACATAAGTAAGGAATATACAGAAAGAATCAGGACAATGTTATAGCAGAGAATATATGAAATGCCAGTAAATTTGAACATTTCTGTAAAGTGGACCATTTCCTAGCTCCTAAAGTTTACCAAAATTGACACAAGAGGAAATCATTTAAGGTCATCATGACTGCCCTTGGCATTCTCGGAACGCCGTGGCCTCAGAATGCAGCATCTGTAGTCCATGGGAACCTGCGGAGAGGGGGCTGGGCTGAGGGAGGTGGGAACACTGCCCTCACTGAGGGAGTGGGTGTGGCCATCTCTGCTGTGACTGAACAAAGGTCAGGGGAGCAGGGGTCCCAGGGCAGTGCCCTCAGAGCCCGGCAGGCCCAGTGGGGTGTCACAAGCATTTAGGCCCAGGACAAAGGGCGCTTTCTTTTTCTGCACAGCTGCCCAAACTCTCACCTTTCCACTCAGGCGCCCTATAACTTGAAGTGTGGGTTGAACCGGTCCGCGGTATACACCTCGCTGCAAAGCTAACCATAGGTCTGGGCATATTAGGTTCCTCCCAGGTGACCGAAGTTGACAGGCAGACGGGTCGTTGGACACACACGGGGAGCCTCCTGCCCGGGCCACTGGCCGCCCTAAGCCTCTACACCAGATCGGGGGCAGCAAAGCAGTCCTGACTGTGTCACTGCCTCTAGAGGGAGTACTGGACCAAACTTGTAGAAAACGGGGTCCACGCGGACAGCTCATTGGAGGGACACAAATAAATCTTTGCCGACTTTCTGCTGAAGCTTACGAGCGTTCACACCTAAGCCTCTTACAAACTCAGCTGTTTAGCTAAACATGAGCTCATGATCTAAATTTACACAATAATGAAGAAATCAGCTACAAGGGGAGACAAGCAGCAAAAACAATCAATACCAGAATTAGATTCCCTAGGCCAACCATCAGATGTTGGAATAATCAGGTGCAAGGCAGAAAATATACAAAAAACTGGAATTGAAACAAGGAACAAGGATGATTTCAAAGACTGGTACGATCTCTAAAACATTTTTAAAGTACATGTCATTGATAAAGCTAAATACTCAAAGGTTGTGTAATACAACAGATTCATCATTGAGAAGAGTGATATTATGCTGTTTTGAAATGTATGGCAGGTCAGATTTTCTGCCTAAATATATAAGAAGGTTTCTCTAAAAAATACACATTATTTCAAAGACTTATAAGCTGTGAAATAAGTTAAGGGTATTTCAAATGGCTTGTCTGCAAAGAAAGGGGAGATGTAGGGAATCACAGAAAGTCGAGGGGAAAATAGGTCAATACATACATTGCTATATGGTGAACTAAGCCTTAGGCCAGCAACAATGTAGAGGACCTGACCCTTAGAAACTTACAAGTAAGCTGAAATCTTCAAAAGTTCAAATCTTTATAAGTAAAAAGATTTATGAAAATGAATATCCAAGTGTTTTAATTGACATCAGAAGATCAAAACAATAAACCCTGAGAACATAGACAAAAGATAAATAAAGATATGAGCAGAACTTAATACAACAGAAAACTTATAAAATTCAGGTGAGGTAGTAAGTCCAAAGAATATTATTTGACAATATTTAAAAGACACACTTTGATTAAGGAAAACCAAAACATAATTAAAGAATATACAGAAAGAATCAGGACAATGTTATAGCAGAGATTATCTGAAATGCCAGTAAATTTGAACATTTGTGTAAACTAAACCATTTCCTAGCTCCTAAAGTTTACCAAAACTGACACAAGAGGAAATCATTTAAGGTCATCATCTCTGCCCTTGGCATTCTCAGAATGACCTGGCCTCAGAATGCAGCATCTGTAGTCCATGGTAACCTGCGGAGAGGGGGCGTGGCTGAGGGAGGTTGGAACACTGCCCTCACTGAGGGAGTGGGTGTGGCCATCTCTGCTGTGACTGAACAAAGGGCAGGGGAGCAGGGGGCCCACGGCAGGGCCCTCAGAGCCCGGCAGGCCCAGTGGGGTGTCACAAGCATTTAGGCCCAGGACAAAGGGCGCCTTCTTTGTCTGCACAGCTGCCCAAACTCTCACCTTTCCACTCAAGCCTCCCTATTACTTGAAGTGTGGGTGGAACCTGTCCGCGCACTACGCCTCGCTGCAAAGCTAACCATAGGTCTGGACATCATAGGTTCCTGACAGGTGAACGAAGTTCGCAGGCAGACGCTTCGTGGGACACACACGGGGAGCCTCCTGCCAGGGCCACAGGCCGCCCAACGCCACTACCCCAGATCGGGGACAGCAAAGCAGTCCTGACTGTGTCCCTGCCTCTAGAGGGAGTAGTGAAACAACACTTGTAGAAAACGGGGTCCGCGCGGGCAACTCATTGGAGGGACACAAAAAAACCTTTGCCGACTTTCTGCTGAAGCTTACGAGCGTTCACACATAAGCCTCTTACAAAGTCAGCTGTTTAGCTAAACATGAGCTCATGAACTAAATTTACACAATAATGAAGAAATCAGCTACAAGGGGAGACAAGCAGCAAAAACAATCAATACCAGAATTAGATTCCCTAGGCCATCCATCAGATGTTGGAATAATCAGGTGCAAGGCATAAAATATACACAAAACTGGAATTGAAACAAGGAACAAGGATGATTTCAAAGACTGGTATGATCTCTAAAACATTTTTAAAGTACATGTCATTGATAAATCTAAATACTCAAAGGTTGTGTAATACAACAGATTCATCATTGTGAAGAGTGAAATTATGCTGTTTTGTAATCTATGGCAGGTCAGATTTTCTGCCTAAATATATAAGAAGGTTTCTCTAAAAAATACACAGTATTTCAAAGACTTATAAGCTGTAAAATAAGTTAAGGGTATTTCAAATGGCTTGTCTGCAAAGAAAGGGGAGATGTAGGGAATCACAGAAAGTCGAGGGGAAAATAGGTCAATATACACTTTAATATATTGTGAACAAGCCTTAGGCCAGCAACAATCTAGAGGACCTGATCCTTAGAAACTTACAAGTAAGCTGGAATTTTCAAAAGTTCAAATCTTTATAAGTAAAAAGATTTATTAAAATGAGTAGCCAAGTGTTTTAATTGACATCAGTAGATCAAAACAATAAACTCTGAGAACATAGAAAAAAGATAAAGATATGAGCAGAACTAAATACAACGGAAAACTTAGAAAATTCAGGTGATGTAGTAAGTCCAAAGAATATTCTTTGACAAGATTTAAAAGACACAGTTTGATTAAGAAAAACAAAAACGTAAGTAAAGAATATACAGAAAGAATCAGGACAATGTTATAGCAGAGAATATCTGAAATGCCAGTAAATTTGAACATTTGTGTAAACTGAACCATTTCCTAGCTCCTAAAGTTTACCAAAACTGACACAAGAGGAAATCATTTAAGCTCATCATGTCTGCCCTTGGCATTCTCAGAACGCCCTGGCCTCAGAATGCATCATCTGTAGTCCATGGTAACCTGCGCAGAGGGGACGGGGCTGAGGGTGGTTGGAACACTGCCCTCACTGAGGGAGTGGGTGTGGCCATCTCTGCGGTGACTGAACAAAGGGCAGGGGAGCAGGGTGCCCAGGGCAGGGCCCTCAGAGCCCGGCAGGCCCAGTGGGGTGTCACAAGCATTTAGGCCCAGGCCAAAGGGCGCCTTCTTTGTCTGCACAGCTGCCCAAACTCTCACCCTTCCACTCAGGCCACCCTCTTACTTGAAGTGTGTGTGGAACCTGTCCGCGCAGTACACCTCGATGCAAAGCTAACGTAATGTCTGGGCATCGTAGCTTCCTGCCAGATGACCGAAGTTCGCAGGCAGATGGGTCGTGGTACAGACGCTGGGAGCCTCCTGCCCGGGCCACACACGCCGCCAAAAGCCACTATCCCAGATCGGTGGCAGCAAAGCAGTCCTGTCTGAGTCCCTGCCTCTAGAGGAAGTATTGGACCAACACTTGTAGAAAACGGAGTCCTCGGGGGGAACTCATTGGAGGGACACAAATAAATCTTTGCCGACTTTCTGCTGAAGCTTACGAGCGTTCACACCTAAGCCTCTTACAAGGTAATCTGTTTAGCTAAACATGAGCTCATGATCTAAATTTACACAATAATGAAGGAATCAGCTACAAGCGGAGAAAAGCAGCAAAAACAATCAATACCAGAATTAGATTCCCTAGGCCATCCATCACATGTTGGAATAATCAGGTGCAAGGCATAAAATATACACAAAACTGGAATTGAAACACGGAACAAGGATGATTTCAAAGACTGGTATGATCTCTAAAACATTTTTAAAGTACATGTCATTGATAAATCTAAATACTCAAAGGTTGTGTAATACAACAGATTCATCATTGTGAAGAGTGAAATTATGCTGTTTTGTAATCTATGGCAGGTCAGATTTTCTGCCTAAATATATAAGAAGGTTTCTCTAAAAAATACACAGTATTTCAAAGACTTATAAGCTGTAAAATAAGTTAAGGGTATTTCAAATGGCTTGTCTGCAAAGAAAGGGGAGATGTAGGGAATCACAGAAAGTCGAGGGGAAAATAGGTCAATATACACTTTAATATATTGTGAACAAGCCTTAGGCCAGCAACAATCTAGAGGACCTGATCCTTAGAAACTTACAAGTAAGCTGGAATTTTCAAAAGTTCAAATCTTTATAAGTAAAAAGATTTATTAAAATGAGTAGCCAAGTGTTTTAATTGACATCAGTAGATCAAAACAATAAACTCTGAGAACATAGAAAAAAGATAAAGATATGAGCAGAACTAAATACAACGGAAAACTTAGAAAATTCAGGTGATGTAGTAAGTCCAAAGAATATTCTTTGACAAGATTTAAAAGACACAGTTTGATTAAGAAAAACAAAAACGTAAGTAAAGAATATACAGAAAGAATCAGGACAATGTTATAGCAGAGAATATCTGAAATGCCAGTAAATTTGAACATTTGTGTAAACTGAACCATTTCCTAGCTCCTAAAGTTTACCAAAACTGACACAAGAGGAAATCATTTAAGCTCATCATGTCTGCCCTTGGCATTCTCAGAACGCCCTGGCCTCAGAATGCATCATCTGTAGTCCATGGTAACCTGCGCAGAGGGGGCGGGGCTGAGGGTGGTTGGAACACTGCCCTCACTGAGGGAGTGGGTGTGGCCATCTCTGCGGTGACTGAACAAAGGGCAGGGGAGCAGGGTGCCCAGGGCAGGGCCCTCAGAGCCCGGCAGGCCCAGTGGGGTGTCACAAGCATTTAGGCCCAGGCCAAAGGGCGCCTTCTTTGTCTGCACAGCTGCCCAAACTCTCACCCTTCCACTCAGGCCACCCTCTTACTTGAAGTGTGTGTGGAACCTGTCCGCGCAGTACACCTCGATGCAAAGCTAACGTAATGTCTGGGCATCGTAGCTTCCTGCCAGATGACCGAAGTTCGCAGGCAGATGGGTCGTGGTACAGACGCTGGGAGCCTCCTGCCCGGGCCACACACGCCGCCAAAAGCCACTATCCCAGATCGGTGGCAGCAAAGCAGTCCTGTCTGTGTCCCTGCCTCTAGAGGGAGTATTGGACCAACACTTGTAGAAAACGGGGTCCTCGGGGGGAACTCATTGGAGGGACACAAATAAATCTTTGCCGACTTTCTGCTGAAGCTTACGAGCATTCACACCTAAGCCTCTTACAAGGTAATCTGTTTAGCTAAACATGAGCTCATGATCTAAATTTACACAATAATGAAGGAATCAGCTACAAGCGGAGAAAAGCAGCAAAAACAATCAATACCAGAATTAGATTCCCTAGGCCATCCATCAGATGTTGGAAAAATCAAGTGCAAGGCAGAAAATATACATGAAACTGGAACTGAAACAAGGAAGAAGGATGTTTTCAAAGACTGGTAGGATCTCTAAAACATTTTTAAAGTACATGTCATTGATAAAGCTAAATACTCAAAGGTTGTGTAATACAACAGATTCATCATTGAGAAGAGTGATATTATGCTGTTTTGAAATGTATGGCAGGTCAGATTTTCTGCCTAAATATATAAGAAGGTTTCTCTAAAAAATACACATTATTTCAAAGACTTATAAGCTGTGAAATAAGTTAAGGGTATTTCAAATGGCTTGTCTGCAAAGAAAGGGGAGATGTAGGGAATCACAGAAAGTCGAGGGGAAAATAGGTCAATACATACATTGCTATATGGTGAACTAAGCCTTAGGCCAGCAACAATGTAGAGGACCTGACCCTTAGAAACTTACAAGTAAGCTGAAATCTTCAAAAGTTCAAATCTTTATAAGTAAAAAGGTTTATGAAAATGAATATCCAAGTGTTTTAATTGACATCAGAAGATCAAAACAATAAACCCTGAGAACATAGACAAAAGATAAATAAAGATATGAGCAGAACTTAATACAACAGAAAACTTATAAAATTCAGGTGAGGTAGTAAGTCCAAAGAATATTATTTGACAATATTTAAAAGACACACTTTGATTAAGGAAAACCAAAACATAATTAAAGAATATACAGAAAGAATCAGGACAAAGTTATAGCAGAGAATATATGAAATGCCAGTAAATTTGAACATTTCTGTAAAGTGGACCATTTCCTAGCTCCTAAAGTTTACCAAAATTGACACAAGAGGGAATCATTTAAGGTCATCATGACTGCCCTTGGCATTCTCGGAACGCCCTGGCCTCAGAATGCAGCATCTGTAGTCCATGGGAACCTGCGGAGAGGGTGCGGGGCTGAGGGAGGTTGGAACACAGCCCTCAATTAGGGAGTGGGTGTGGCCATCTCTGCTGTGACTGAAGAAAGGGCAGGGGAGCAGGGGGCAAACTGCCGGGCCCTCAGAGCCCGGCAGGCCCAGTGGGGTGTCACAAGCATTTAGGCCCAGGACAAAGGGCGCCTTCTTTGTCTGCACAGCTGCCCAAACTCTCACCTTTCCACTCAAGCCTCCCTATTACTTGAAGTGTGTGTGGAACCTGTCCGCGCACTACGCCTCGCTGCAAAGCTAACCATAGGTCTGGACATCATAGGTTCCTGACAGGTGACCGAAGTTCGCAGGCAGACGCTTCGTGGGACACACACGGGGAGCCTCCTGCCAGGGCCACAGGCCGCCCAACGCCACTACCCCAGATCGGGGACAGCAAAGCAGTCCTGACTGTGTTCCTGCCTCTAGAGGGAGTAGTGAAACAACACTTGTAGAAAACGGGGTCCGCGCGGGCAACTCATTGGAGGGACACAAAAAAACCTTTGCCGACTTTCTGCTGAAGCTTACGAGCGTTCACACCTAAGCCTCTTACAAAGTCAGCTGTTTAGCTAAACATGAGCTCATGATCTAAATTTACACAATAATGAAGAAATCAGCTACAAGGGGAGACAAGCAGCAAAAACAATCAATACCAGAATTAGATTCCCTAGGCCATCCATCAGATGTTGGAATAATCAGGTGCAAGGCATAAAATATACACAAAACTGGAATTGAAACAAGGAACAAGGATGATTTCAAAGACTGGTACGATCTCTAAAATATTTTTAAAGTACATGTCATTGATAAATCTAAATACTCAAAGGTTGTGTAATACAACAGATTCATCATTGTGAAGAGTGAAATTATGCTGTTTTGTAATCTATGGCAGGTCAGATTTTCTGCCTAAATATATAAGAAGGTTTCTCTAAAAAATACACATTATTTCAAAGACTTATAAGCTGTGAAATAAGTTAAGGGTATTTCAAATGGCTTGTCTGCAAAGAAAGGGGAGATGTAGGGAATCACAGAAAGTCGAGGGGAAAATAGGTCAATACATACATTGCTATATGGTGAACTAAGCCTTAGGCCAGCAACAATGTAGAGGACCTGACCCTTAGAAACTTACAAGTAAGCTGAAATCTTCAAAAGTTCAAATCTTTATAAGTAAAAAGATATATGAAAATGAATATCCAAGTGTTTTAATTGACATCAGAAGATCAAAACAATAAACTCTGAGAACATAGACAAAAGATAAATAAAGATATGAGCAGAACTTAATACAACAGAAAACTTATAAAATTCAGGTGAGGTAGTAAGTCCAAAGAATATTATTTGACAATATTTAAAAGACACACTTTGATTAAGGAAAACCAAAACATAATTAAAGAATATACAGAAAGAATCAGGACAATGTTATAGCAGAGAATACCTGAAATGCCAGTAAATTTGAACATTTGTGTAAACTAAACCATTTCCTAGCTCCTAAAGTTTACCAAAACTGACACAAGAGGAAATCATTTAAGGTCATCATCTCTGCCCTTGGCATTCTCAGATGACATGGCCTCAGAATGCAGCATCTGTAGTCCATGGTAACCTGCGGAGAGGGGGCGTGGCTGAGGGAGGTTGGAACACTGCCCTCACTGAGGGAGTGGCTGTGGCCATCTCTGCTGTGACTGAACAAAGGGCAGGGGAGCAGGGGGCCCACGGCAGGGCCCTCAGAGCCCGGCAAGCCCAGTGGGGTGTCACAAGCATTTAGGCCCAGGACAAAGGGCGCCTTCTTTGTCTGCACAGCTGCCCAAACTCTCACCTTTCCACTCAAGCCTCCCTATTACTTGAAGTGTGGGTGGAACCTGTCCGCGCACTACGCCTCGCTGCAAAGCTAACCATAGGTCTGGGCATCATAGGTTCCTGACAGGTGACCGAAGTTCGCAGGCAGACGTTTCGTGGGACACACACGGGGAGCCTCCTGCCAGGGCCACAGGCCGCCCAACGCCACTACCCCAGATCGGGGACAGCAAAGCAGTCCTGACTGTGTCCCTGCCTCTAGAGGGAGTAGTGAAACAACACTTGTAGAAAACGGGGTCCGCGCGGGCAACTCATTGGAGGGACACAAAAAAACCTTTGCCGACTTTCTGCTGAAGCTTACGAGCGTTCACACATAAGCCTCTTACAAAGTCAGCTGTTTAGCTAAACATGAGCTCATGATCTAAATTTACACAATAATGAAGAAATCAGCTACAAGGGGAGACAAGCAGCAAAAACAATCAATACCATAATTAGATTCCCTAGGCCATCCATCAGATGTTGGAATAATCAAGTGCAAGGCATAAAATATACACAAAACTGGAATTGAAACAAGGAACAAGGATGATTTCAAAGACTGGTATGATCTCTAAAACATTTTTAAAGTACATGTCATTGATAAATCTAAATACTCAAAGGTTGTGTAATACAACAGATTCATCATTGTGAAGAGTGAAATTATGCTGTTTTGTAATCTATGGCAGGTCAGATTTTCTGCCTAAATATATAAGAAGGTTTCTCTAAAAAATACACAGTATTTCAAAGACTTATAAGCTGTAAAATAAGTTAAGGGTATTTCAAATGGCTTGTCTGCAAAGAAAGGGGAGATTTAGGGAATCACAGAAAGTCGAGGGGAAAATAGGTCAATATACACTTTAATATATTGTGAACAACCCTTAGGCCAGCAACAATCTAGAGGACCTGATCCTTAGAAACTTACAAGTAAGCTGGAATTTTCAAAAGTTCAAATCTTTATAAGTAAAAAGATTTATTAAAATGAGTAGCCAAGTGTTTTAATTGACATCAGTAGATCAAAACAATAAACTCTGAGAACATAGAAAAAAGATAAAGATATGAGCAGAACTAAATACAACGGAAAACTTAGAAAATTCAGGTGATGTAGTAAGTCCAAAGAATATTCTTTGACAAGATTTAAAAGACACAGTTTGATTAAGAAAAACAAAAACGTAAGTAAAGAATATACAGAAAGAATCAGGACAATGTTATAGCAGAGAATATCTGAAATGCCAGTAAATTTGAACATTTGTGTAAACTGAACCATTTCCTAGCTCCTAAAGTTTACCAAAACTGACACAAGAGGAAATCATTTAAGCTCATCATGTCTGCCCTTGGCATTCTCAGAACGCCCTGGCCTCAGAATGCATCATCTGTAGTCCATGGTAACCTGCGCAGAGGGGGCGGGGCTGAGGGTGGTTGGAACACTGCCCTCACTGAGGGAGTGGGTGTGGCCATCTCTGCGGTGACTGAACAAAGGGCAGGGGAGCAGGGTGCCCAGGGCAGGGCCCTCAGAGCCCGGCAGGCCCAGTGGGGTGTCACAAGCATTTAGGCCCAGGCCAAAGGGCGCCTTCTTTGTCTGCACAGCTGCCCAAACTCTCACCCTTCCACTCAGGCCACCCTCTTACTTGAAGTGTGTGTGGAACCTGTCCGCGCAGTACACCTCGATGCAAAGCTAACGTAATGTCTGGGCATCGTAGCTTCCTGCCAGATGACCGAAGTTCGCAGGCAGATGGGTCGTGGTACAGACGCTGGGAGCCTCCTGCCCGGGCCACACACGCCGCCAAAAGCCACTATCCCAGATCGGTGGCAGCAAAGCAGTCCTGTCTGAGTCCCTGCCTCTAGAGGGAGTATTGGACCAACACTTGTAGAAAACGGGGTCCTCGGGGGGAACTCATTGGAGGGACACAAATAAATCTTTGCCGACTTTCTGCTGAAGCTTACGAGCGTTCACACCTAAGCCTCTTACAAGGTAATCTGTTTAGCTAAACATGAGCTCATGATCTAAATTTACACAATAATGAAGGAATCAGCTACAAGCGGAGAAAAGCAGCAAAAACAATCAATACCAGAATTAGATTCCCTAGGCCATCCATCAGATGTTGGAAAAATCAAGTGCAAGGCAGAAAATATACATGAAACTGGAACTGAAACAAGGAAGAAGGATGTTTTCAAAGACTGGTAGGATCTCTAAAACATTTTTAAAGTACATGTCATTGATAAAGCTAAATACTCAAAGGTTGTGTAATACAACAAATTCATCATTGAGAAGAGTGATATTATGCTGTTTTGAAATGTATGGCAGGTCAGATTTTCTGCCTAAATATATAAGAAGGTTTCTCTAAAAAATACACATTATTTCAAAGACTTATAAGCTGTGAAATAAGTTAAGGGTATTTCAAATGGCTTGTCTGCAAAGAAAGGGGAGATGTAGGGAATCACAGAAAGTCGAGGGGAAAATAGGTCAATACATACATTGCTATATGGTGAACTAAGCCTTAGGCCAGCAACAATGTAGAGGACCTGACCCTTAGAAACTTACAAGTAAGCTGAAATCTTCAAAAGTTCAAATCTTTATAAGTAAAAAGATTTATGAAAATGAATATCCAAGTGTTTTAATTGACATCAGAAGATCAAAACAATAAACCCTGAGAACATAGACAAAAGATAAATAAAGATATGAGCAGAACTTAATACAACAGAAAACTTATAAAATTCAGGTGAGGTAGTAAGTCCAAAGAATATTATTTGACAATATTTAAAAGACACACTTTGATTAAGGAAAACCAAAACATAATTAAAGAATATACAGAAAGAATCAGGACAAAGTTATAGCAGAGAATATATGAAATGCCAGTAAATTTGAACATTTCTGTAAAGTGGACCATTTCCTAGCTCCTAAAGTTTACCAAAATTGACACAAGAGGGAATCATTTAAGGTCATCATGACTGCCCTTGGCATTCTCGGAACGCCCTGGCCTCAGAATGCAGCATCTGTAGTCCATGGGAACCTGCGGAGAGGGTGCGGGGCTGAGGGAGGTTGGAACACAGCCCTCAATTAGGGAGTGGGTGTGGCCATCTCTGCTGTGACTGAAGAAAGGGCAGGGGAGCAGGGGGCCAACTGCCGGGCCCTCAGAGCCCGGCAGGCCCAGTGGGGTGTCACAAGCATTTAGGCCCAGGACAAAGGGCGCCTTCTTTGTCTGCACAGCTGCCCAAACTCTCACCTTTCCACTCAAGCCTCCCTATTACTTGAAGTGTGTGTGGAACCTGTCCGCGCACTACGCCTCGCTGCAAAGCTAACCATAGGTCTGGACATCATAGGTTCCTGACAGGTGACCGAAGTTCGCAGGCAGACGCTTCGTGGGACACACACGGGGAGCCTCCTGCCAGGGCCACAGGCCGCCCAACGCCACTACCCCAGATCGGGGACAGCAAAGCAGTCCTGACTGTGTCCCTGCCTCTAGAGGGTGTAGTGAAACAACACTTGTAGAAAACGGGGTCCGCGCGGGCAACTCATTGGAGGGACACAAAAAAACCTTTGCCGACTTTCTGCTGAAGCTTACGAGCGTTCACACCTAAGCCTCTTACAAAGTCAGCTGTTTAGGTAAACATGAGCTCATGATCTAAATTTACACAATAATGAAGAAATCAGCTACAAGGGGAGACAAGCAGCAAAAACAATCAATACCAGAATTAGATTCCCTAGGCCATCCATCAGATGTTGGAATAATCAGGTGCAAGGCATAAAATATACACAAAACTGGAATTGAAACAAGGAACAAGGATGATTTCAAAGACTGGTACGATCTCTAAAACATTTTTAAAGTACATGTCATTGATAAATCTAAATACTCAAAGGTTGTGTAATACAACAGATTCATCATTGTGAAGAGTGAAATTATGCTGTTTTGTAATCTATGGCAGGTCAGATTTTCTGCCTAAATATATAAGAAGTTTTCTCTAAAAAATACACATTATTTCAAAGACTTATAAGCTGTGAAATAAGTTAAGGGTATTTCAAATGCCTTGTCTGCAAAGAAAGGGGAGATGTAGGGAATCACAGAAAGTCGAGGGGAAAATAGGTCAATACATACATTGCTATATGGTGAACTAAGCCTTAGGCCAGCAACAATGTAGAGGACCTGACCCTTAGAAACTTACAAGTAAGCTGAAATCTTCAAAAGTTCAAATCTTTATAAGTAAAAAGATATATGAAAATGAATATCCAAGTGTTTTAATTGACATCAGAAGATCAAAACAATAAACTCTGAGAACATAGACAAAAGATAAATAAAGATATGAGCAGAACTTAATACAACAGAAAACTTATAAAATTCAGGTGAGGTAGTAAGTCCAAAGAATATTATTTGACAATATTTAAAAGACACACTTTGATTAAGGAAAACCAAAACATAATTAAAGAATATACAGAAAGAATCAGGACAATGTTATAGCAGAGAATACCTGAAATGCCAGTAAATTTGAACATTTGTGTAAACTAAACCATTTCCTAGCTCCTAAAGTTTACCAAAACTGACACAAGAGGAAATCATTTAAGGTCATCATCTCTGCCCTTGGCATTCTCAGAATGACATGGCCTCAGAATGCAGCATCTGTAGTCCATGGTAACCTGCGGAGAGGGGGCGTGGCTGAGGGAGGTTGGAACACTGCCCTCACTGAGGGAGTGGCTGTGGCCATCTCTGCTGTGACTGAACAAAGGGCAGGGGAGCAGGGGGCCCACGGCAGGGCCCTCAGAGCCCGGCAAGCCCAGTGGGGTGGCACAAGCATTTAGGCCCAGGACAAAGGGCGCCTTCTTTGTCTGCACAGCTGCCCAAACTCTCACCTTTCCACTCAAGCCTCCCTATTACTTGAAGTGTGGGAGGAACCTGTCCGCGCACTACGCCTCGCTGCAAAGCTAACCATAGGTCTGGGCATCATAGGTTCCTGACAGGTGACCGAAGTTCGCAGGCAGACGTTTCGTGGGACACACACGGGGAGCCTCCTGCCAGGGCCACAGGCCGCCCAACGCCACTACCCCAGATCGGGGACAGCAAAGCAGTCCTGACTGTGTCCCTGCCTCTAGAGGGAGTAGTGAAACAACACTTGTAGAAAACGGGGTCCGCGCGGGCAACTCATTGGAGGGACACAAAAAAACCTTTGCAGACTTTCTGCTGAAGCTTACGAGCGTTCACACCTAAGCCTCTTACAAAGTCAGCTGTTTAGCTAAACATGAGCTCATGATCTAAATTTACACAATAATGAAGAAATCAGCTACAAGGGGAGACAAGCAGCAAAAACAATCAATACCAGAATTAGATTCCCTAGGCCATCCATCAGATGTTGGAATAATCAGGTGCAAGGCATAAAATATACACAAAACTGGAATTGAAACAAGGAACAAGGATGATTTCAAAGACTGGTTTGATCTCTAAAACATTTTTAAAGTACATGTCATTGATAAATCTAAATACTCAAAGGTTGTGTAATACAACAGATTCATCATTGTGAAGAGTGAAATTATGCTGTTTTGTAATCTATGGCAGGTCAGATTTTCTGCCTAAATATATAAGAAGGTTTCTCTAAAAAATACACAGTATTTCAAAGACTTATAAGCTGTAAAATAAGTTAAGGGTATTTCAAATGGCCTGTCTGCAAAGAAAGGGGAGATGTAGGGAATCACAGAAAGTCGAGGGGAAAAGAGGTCAATATACACTTTAATATATTGTGAACAAGCCTTAGGCCAGCAACAATGTAGAGGACCTGATCCTTAGAAACTTACAAGTAAGCTGGAATTTTCAAAAGTTCAAATCTTTATAAGTAAAAAGATTTATTAATATGAGTAGCCAAGTGTTTTAATTGACATCAGTAGATCAAAACAATAAACTCTGAGAACATAGAAAAAAGATAAAGATATGAGCAGAACTAAATACAACGGAAAACTTAGAAAATTCAGGTGATGTAGTAAGTCCAAAGAATATTCTTTGACAAGATTTAAAAGACACAGTTTGATTAAGAAAAACAAAAACGTAAGTAAAGAATATACAGAAAGAATCAGGACAATGTTATAGCAGAGAATATCTGAAATGCCAGTAAATTTGAACATTTGTGTAAACTGAACCATTTCCTAGCTCCTAAAGTTTACCAAAACTGACACAAGAGGAAATCATTTAAGCTCATCATGTCTGCCCTTGGCATTCTCAGAGCGCCCTGGCCTCAGAATGCATCATCTGTAGTCCATGGTAACCTGCGCAGAGGGGGCGGGGCTGAGGGTGGTTGGAACACTGCCCTCACTGAGGGAGTGGGTGTGGCCATCTCTGCGGTGACTGAACAAAGGGCAGGGGAGCAGGGTGCCCAGGGCAGGGCCCTCAGAGCCCGGCAGGCCCAGTGGGGTGTCACAAGCATTTAGGCCCAGGCCAAAGGGCGCCTTCTTTGTCTGCACAGCTGCCCAAACTCTCACCCTTCCACTCAGGCCACCCTCTTACTTGAAGTGTGTGTGGAACCTGTCCGCGCAGTACACCTCGATGCAAAGCTAACGTAAGGTCTGGGCATCGTAGCTTCCTGCCAGGTGACCGAAGTTCGCAGGCAGATGGGTCGTGGTACAGACGCTGGGAGCCTCCTGCCCGGGCCACACACGCCGCCAAAAGCCACTACCCCAGATCGGTGGCAGCAAAGCAGTCCTGTCTCAGTCCCTGCCTCTAGAGGGAGTATTGGACCAACACTTGTAGAAAACGGGGTCCTCGGGGGGAACTCATTGGAGGGACACAAATAAATCTTTGCCGACTTTCTGCTGAAGCTTACGAGCGTTCACACCTAAGCCTCTTACAAGGTAATCTGTTTAGCTAAACATGAGCTCATGACCTAAATTTACACAATAATGAAGGAATCAGCTACAAGCGGAGAAAAGCAGCAAAAACAATCAATACCAGAATTAGATTCCCTAGGCCATCCATCAGATGTTGGAATAATCAAGTGCAAGGCAGAAAATATACATGAAACTGGAACTGAAACAAGGAAGAAGGATGTTTTCAAAGACTGGTACGATCTCTAAAACACTTTTAAAGTACATGTCATTGATAAAGCTAAATACTCAAAGGTTGTGTAATACAACAAATTCATCATTGAGAAGAGTGATATTATGCTGTTTTGAAATGTATGGCAGGTCAGATTTTCTGCCTAAATATATAAGAAGGTTTCTCTAAAAAATACACATTATTTCAAAGACTTATAAGCTGTGAAATAAGTTAAGGGTATTTCAAATGGCTTGTCTGCAAAGAAAGGGGAGATGTAGGGAATCACAGAAAGTCGAGGGGAAAATAGGTCAATACATACATTGCTATATGGTGAACTAAGCCTTAGGCCAGCAACAATGTAGAGGACCTGACCCTTAGAAACTTACAAGTAAGCTGAAATCTTCAAAAGTTCAAATCTTTATAAGTAAAAAGATTTATGAAAATGAATATCCAAGTGTTTTAATTGACATCAGAAGATCAAAACAATAAACCCTGAGAACATAGACAAAAGATAAATAAAGATATGAGCAGAACTTAATACAACAGAAAACTTATAAAATTCAGGTGAGGTAGTAAGTCCAAAGAATATTATTTGACAATATTTAAAAGACACACTTTGATTAAGGAAAACCAAAACATAATTAAAGAATATACAGAAAGAATCAGGACAATGTTATAGCAGAGAATATCTGAAATGCCAGTAAATTTGAACATTTGTGTAAACTAAACCATTTCCTAGCTCCTAAAGTTTACCAAAACTGACACAAGAGGAAATCATTTAAGGTCATCATCTCTGCCCTTGGCATTCTCAGAATGACCTGGCCTCAGAATGCAGCATCTGTAGTCCATGGTAACCTGCGGAGAGGGGGCGTGGCTGAGGGAGGTTGGAACACTGCCCTCACTGAGGGAGTGGGTGTGGCCATCTCTGCTGTGACTGAACAAAAGGCAGGGGAGCAGGGGGCCCACGGCAGGGCCCTCAGAGCCCGGCAGGCCCAGTGGGGTGTCACAAGCATTTAGGCCCAGGACAAAGGGCGCCTTCTTTGTCTGCACAGCTGCCCAAACTCTCACCTTTCCACTCAAGCCTCCCTATTACTTGAAGTGTGGGTGGAACCTGTCCGCGCACTACGCCTCGCTGCAAAGCTAACCATAGGTCTGGGCATCATAGGTTCCTGATAGGTGACCGAAGTTCGCAGGCAGTCGTTTCGTGGGACACACACGGGGAGCCTCCTGCCAGGGCCACAGGCCGCCCAACGCCACTACCCCAGATCGGGGACAGCAAAGCAGTCCTGACTGTGTCCCTGCCTCTAGAGGGAGTAGTGAAACAACACTTGTAGAAAACGGGGTCCGCGCGGGCAACTCATTGGAGGGACACAAAAAAACCTTTGCCGACTTTCTGCTGAAGCTTACGAGCGTTCACACCTAAGCCTCTTACAAAGTCAGCTGTTTAGCTAAACATGAGCTCATGATCTAAATTTACACAATAATGAAGAAATCAGCTACAAGGGGAGACAAGCAGCAAAAACAATCAATACCAGAATTAGATTCCCTAGGCCATCCATCAGATGTTGGAATAATCAGGTGCAAGGCATAAAATATACAAAAAACTGGAATTGAAACAAGGAACAAGGATGATTTCAAAGACTGGTATGATCTCTAAAACATTTTTAAAGTACATGTCATTGATAAATCTAAATACTCAAAGGTTGTGTAATACAACAGATTCATCATTGTGAAGAGTGAAATTATGCTGTTTTGTAATCTATGGCAGGTCAGATTTTCTGCCTAAATATATAAGAAGGTTTCTCTAAAAAATACACAGTATTTCAAAGACTTATAAGCTGTGAAATAAGTTAAGGGTATTTCAAATGGCTTGTCTGCAAAGAAAGGGGAGATGTAGGGAATCACAGAAAGTCGAGGGGAAAATAGGTCAATATACACTTTAATATATTGTGAACAAGCCTTAGGCCAGCAACAATCTAGAGGACCTGATCCTTAGAAACTTACAAGTAAGCTGGAATTTTCAAAAGTTCAAATCTTTATAAGTAAAAAGATTTATTAAAATGAGTAGCCAAGTGTTATAATTGACATCAGTAGATCAAAACAATAAACTCTGAGAACATAGAAAAAAGATAAAGATATGAGCAGAACTAAATACAACGGAAAACTTAGAAAATTCAGGTGATGTAGTAAGTCCAAAGAATATTCTTTGACAAGATTTAAAAGACACAGTTTGATTAAGAAAAACAAAAACGTAAGTAAAGAATATACAGAAAGAATCAGGACAATGTTATAGCAGAGAATATCTGAAATGCCAGTAAATTTGAACATTTGTGTAAACTGAACCATTTCCTAGCTCCTAAAGTTTACCAAAACTGACACAAGAGGAAATCATTTAAGCTCATCATGTCTGCCCTTGGCATTCTCAGAACGCCCTGGCCTCAGAATGCATCATCTGTAGTCCATGGTAACCTGTGCAGAGGGGGCGGAGCTGAGGGTGGTTGGAACACTGCCCTCACTGAGGGAGTGGGTGTGGCCATCTCTGTGGTGACTGAACAAAGGGCAGGGGAGCAGGGTGCCCAGGGCAGGGCGTTCAGAGCCCTGCAGGCCCAGTGGGGTGTCACAAGCATTTAGGCCCAGGCCAAAGGGCGCCTTCTTTGTCTGCACAGCTGCCCAAACTCTCACCTTTCCACTCAGGCCACCCTCTTACTTGAATTGTGTGTGGAACCTGTCCGCGCAGTACACCTCGCTGCAAAGCTAACGTAAGGTCTGGGCATCGTAGCTTCCTGCCAGGTGACCGAAGTTCGCAGGGAGATGGGTCGTGGTACAGACGCTGGGAGCCTCCTGCCCGGGCCACACACGCCGCCAAAAGCCACTACCCCAGATCGGTGGCAGCAAAGCAGTCCTGTCTGAGTCCCTGCCTCTAGAGGGAGTATTGGACCAACACTTGTAGAAAACGGGGTCCTCGGGGGGAACTCATTGGAGGGACACAAATAAATCTTTGCCGACTTTCTGCTGAAGCTTACGAGCGTTCACACCTAAGCCTCTTACAAGGTAATCTGTTTAGCTAAACATGAGCTCATGATCTAAATTTACACAATAATGAAGGAATCAGCTACAAGCGGAGAAAAGCAGCAAAAATAATCAATACCAGAATTAGATTCCCCAGGCCATCCATCAGATGTTGGAATAATCAAGTGCAAGGCAGAAAATATACATGAAACTGGAACTGAAACAAGGAAGAAGGATGTTTTCAAAGACTGGTAGGATCTCTAAAACATTTTTAAAGTACATGTCATTGATAAAGCTAAATACTCAAAGGTTGTGTAATACAACAGATTCATCATTGAGAAGAGTGAAATTATGCTGTTTTGAAAACTATGGCAGGTCATATTTTCTGCCTAATTATATAAGAAGATTTCTCTAAAAAATACACATTATTTCAAAGACTTATTGTCTGTGAAAAAAGTTAAGGGTATTTCAAATGGCTTGTCTGCAAAGAAAGGTGAGATGTAGGAAATCACAGAAAGTCGAGGGGAAAATAGGTCAATATATACATTGCTATTTGGTGAACTAAGCCTTAGGCCAGCAACAATGTAGAGGACCTGACCCTTAGAAACTTACAAGTAAGTTGAAATCTTCAAATGTTCACATCTTTATAAGTAAAAAGTTTTATGAAAATGAATATCCAAGTGTTTTAATTGACATCAGAAGATCAAAAGAATAAACCCTGAGAACATAGAAAAAAGATAAAGAAAGATATGAGCAGAACATAACACAACAGAAAACGCATGAAATTGAGGTGATGTAGTAAGTCCAAAGAATATTCTTTGAAAACATTTAAAAGACACACTTACATTAAGAAAAAAGAAGAACATAAGAATATACAGAAAGAATCAGGATAATGTTATAGCAGAGAATATATGAAATGCCAGTAAATTTGAACATTTCTGTAAAGTGGACCATTTCCTAGCTCCTAAAGTTTACCAAAACTGACACAAGGGGAAATCATTTAAGGTCATCATGTCTGCCCTTGGCATTCTCAGAATGCCCTGGCCTCAGAATGCCGCATCTGTAATCCAAGGTAACCTGCGGAGAGGGGGCGGGGCTGAGGGAGGTTGGAACACTGCCCTCACTCAGGGAGTGGTTGTGGCCATCTCTGCTGTGACTGAGAAAAGTGGAGGGGAGCAGTGGGCCCAGTGCAGGACCCTCAGAGCCAGGTAGGCCCAGTGGGGTGTCACAATCATTTAGGCCCAGGCCAAAGGGCGCCTTCTTTGTCTGCACAGCTGCCCTAACACTTACCTTTAAACTCAGGCCACCCTCTTACTTGAAGTGTGTGTGGAACCTCTCCGCGCATAAACCTCGCTGCACAGCTAACCATTGGTCTGGGCTTCGTAGCTTCCTGCCAGGTGACCGAAGTTCACAGGCAGATGGGTCCTTGGGACACAGGCGGAGAGGTTCCTGCCCGGGCCACTGGACGCCCTCTGCCGCGGCCCCAGAACAGGGTCCAAAATGAAGCCCTGTCTGAATCCCCTCCTTCTAGAGGGAGTATTGGACCAACACTTGTAGAAAACTGTTCCGCGCGGGCAACTCATTGGAGGGACACAAATAAATTTTTGCCGACTTTCCGCTGAAGCTTACGAGCGTTCACACCTAAGCCACTTACAAGGTCAGCTGGTTAGCTAAACATGAGCTCATGATCTAAATTTACAGAATAATGAAGAAATCAGCTAAAAGGGGAGAAAACCAGCAAAAAAAATCAATACCAGAATTAGATTCCCTAGGCCATCCATCAGATGTCGGAATAATCAAGTGCAAGGCAGAAAATATACACAAAACTGGAATTGAAACAAGGAACAAGGATGATTTCAAAGACTGGTACGATCTCTAAAACATTTTTAAACTACATATCATTGATAAAGCTAAATACTCAAAGGTTGTGTAATACAACAGTTTCATCATTGAGAGAGTGAAATTATGCTGTTTTGAAAACTATGGCAGGTCATATTTTCTGCCTAATTATATAACAATATTTCTCTAAAAAATACACATTATTTCAAAGACTTATTGGCTGTGAAATAAGTTAAGGATATTTTAAATGGCTTGTCTGCAAAGAAAGGTGTGATGTAGGGAATCACAGAAAGTCGAGGGGACAATAGGTCAATATATACATTGCTCTATGTTGAACTAAGCCTTAGGCCAGCAACAATGGAGAGGACCTGACCCTTAGAAACTTACAAGTAAGCTGAAATATTCAAAATCTCAAATCTTTATAAGTAAAAAGATTTATGAAAATGCATATTCAAGTGTCTTAATTTAATCAGAAGATAAAAACAATAAACCCTGAGAACATAGACAAAAGATAAATAAAGATATGATCAAAACATAATACAACAGAAAACGCATAAAATTCAGGTGATGTAGTAAGTCCAAATAATATTCTTTGAAAAGATTTAAAAGACACACTTTGATTAAGAAAAACAAGAATATAAGTAAAGAATATACAGAAAGAATCAGGACAATGTTATAGCAGAGAATATATGAAATGCCAGTAAATTTGAACATTTGTGTAAATTGGACCATTTCCTAGCTCCTAAAGTTTACCAAAACTGACACAAGAGGAAATCATTTAAGGTCATCATGTCTGCCCTTGGCCTTCTCAGAACGCTTTGGCCTCAGAATGCAGCATCTGTACTCCATGTTAACCTGCGGAGAGGTGGCGGGGCTGAGGGAGGTTGGAGCACTGCCCTCACTGAGGGAGTGGGAGTGGCCATCTCTGCTATGACTGAGAAAAGGGTAGGGGAGCAGTGGGCCCAGTGCAGGACCCTCAGAGCCCGGCAGGCCCAGTGGGGTGTCACAAGCATTTAGGCCCAGGACAAAGGGAGCCTTCTTTGTCTGCACAGCTGCCCAAACTCTCACCTTTCCACTCAGGCCGCCCTCTTACTTGAAGTGTTTGTGGAACCTGTCCACGCAGTACACCTCGCTGCACAGCTAACCATAGGTCTGGGCATCGTGGCTTCCTGCCAGGTGACTGAAGTTCACAGGCAGATGGTTCCCTGGGACACACACGGAGAGGCTCCTGCCCGAGCCACAGGCCACACACTGCCTCTGCCCCAGATCGGGGGTCTCAAAGCAGCCCTGTCTGAATCCACTGCCTCTAGAGGGAGTATTGGACCAACACTTGTAGATAACGGGGTCCTCGCGGGCAACTCATTGGAGGGACACAAATAAATCTTTGCTGACGTTCTGATGAAGCTTACGAGCGTTCACACCTAAACCTCTTACAAGGTCAGCTGTTTAGCTAAACATGAGCTCATGATCTAAATTTACACAATAATGAAGAAATCAGCTACAAGGGGAGTCAATCTGCAAAAACAATCAATACCAGAGTTAGATTCCCTAGGCCATCCATCAGACATTGCAATAATCAGGTGCAAGGCAGAAAGTATACATAAAATTGGAACTGAAACAAGGAACAAGGATGTTTTCAGAGACTGGTAGGATCTATAAAACATTTTTAAAGTACATGTCATTGGTAAAGCTAAATACACAAAAGTTGTGTAATACAACAGATTCATCATTGACAAGAGTGAAATTATGCTGTTTTGAAAACTATGGCAGGTCAGATTTTCTGCCTAATAATATGAGAAGATTTCTCTAAAAATACACATTATTTCAAAGACTTATTGGCTGTGAAATAAGTTAAGGTTATTCCAAATGGCTTGTCTGCAAAGAAAGGTGAGATGTAGGAAATCACAGAAAGTCGAGGGGAAAATAGGTCAATATGTACTTTGCTATATTGTGAACTAAGCCTTAGGCCAGCAACAATGTAGAGGACCTGACCCTTAGAAACTTACAAGTAAGCTGGAATATTCAAAAGTTCAAATATTTTAAGTAAAAAGCTTTATTAAAATGAATAACCAAGTGTTTTCATTGACATCAGAAGATCAAAACAATAAACCCTGAGAACATAGAATAAAGATAAATAAACATATGAGCAGAACTTAATACAACAGAAAAAGTATAAAATTCAGTTGAGGTAGTAAGTCCAAAGAATATTCTTTGACAAGATTTAAAAGACACACTTTGATTAAGGAAAATCAAAACATAAGTAAAGAATATACAGAAAGAATCAGGACAATGTTATATTAGAGAATATATGAAATGCTAGTAAATTTGAACATTTCTGTAAAGTGGACCATTTCCTAGCTCCTAAAGTTTACCAAAATTGACACAAGAAGAAATCTTTTAAGGTCATCATGACTGCCCTTGGCATTCTCAGAACGCCCTGGCCTCAGAATGCAGCATCTGTAGTCCATGGTAACCTGCGGATAGGGGGCGGGGCTGAGGGAGGTTGGAACACAGCCCTCACTGAAGAAGTTGGTGTGGCCATCTCTGCTGTGACTGAACAAAGGGCAGGGGAGCAGGGGTCCCAGTGCAGGGCCCTCAGAGCCCGGCAGGCCCAGTGGGGTGTCACAAGCATTTAGGCCCAGGATAAAGGGCGCCTTCTTTGTCTGCACAGCTGCCCAAACACTCACCTTTCCACTCAGGCCGCCCTATTACTTGAAGTGTGTGTGGAACATGTCCGCACAGTACACCCCGCTGCACAGCTAACCATAGGTCTGGACATCGTAGCTTCCTGCCAGGTGACCGAAGTTCGCAGGCAGTTGGGTCCCTGGGACACACGCAGAGAGGCCCCTGCCCGGGCCACAGGCCGCCCACTGCCACTGCCCCCGATCGTGGGGCGAAAAGCAGCCCTGTCTGAGGTCGTGCCTCTATAGGGTGTAGTGGACCAACACTTGTAGAAAACGGAGTCCTCGCGGGCAACTCATTGGAGGGACACAAATAAATCTTTGCAGACTTTCTGATGAAGTTTACGAGGTTCACACCTAAGCCTCTTACAAAGTCAGATGTTTAGCTAAACATGAGCTCATGATCTACATTTACACAATAATGAAGAAATCAGCTACAGGGGGAAACAATCAGCGAAAACAATCAATACCAGTATTAGATTCCCCAGGCCATCGATCAGACGTTGGAATAAACAAGTGCAAGGCAGAAAATATACATAAAACTGGAACAGAAACAAGGAACAAGGATGTTTTCAAAGACTGGTAGGATCTCTAAAACATTTTTAAATTACATGTCATTGATAAAGCTAAATACTCAAAGGTTGTGTAATACAACAGATTCATCATTGAGAAGAGTGAAATTATTTTGTTTTGAAAACTATGGCAGGTCAGATTTTCTGCCTAAATATATAAGAAGATTTCTCTAAAAAAATACACATTATTTCAAAGATTTATTGGCTGTGTAATAAGTTAAGGGTATTTTAAATGGCTTGTCTGCAAAGAAAGGTGAGATGTAGGGAATCACAGAAAGTCGAGGGGAAAATAGGTCAATATATACTTTGCCATAATGTGAACTAAGCCTTAGGCCAGCAACAATGTAGAGGACCTGACCCTTAGAAACTTACAAGTAAGCTGGAATCTTTAAAAGTTCAAGTCTTTATAAGTAAAAAGATTTTTTAAAATGAATAACCAAGTGTTTTAATTGACATCAGAAGATCAAAACAATAAACCCTGAGAACATAGAAAAAAGATAAATAAAGATATGAGCAGAACTTAATACCACAGAAAACGTATAAAATTCAGGTGAGGTAGTAAGTCCAAAGAATATTATTTGACAAGATTTAAAAGACACTCTTTGATTAAGGAAAACCAAAACATAAGTAAAGAATATACAGAAAGAATCAGGACAATATTATAGCAGAGAATATATGAAATGCCAGTAAATTTGAACATTTTTGTAAAGTGGACCATTTCCTAGCTCCTAAAGTTTACCAAAATTGACACAAGAGGAAATCATTTAAGGTCATCATGTCTGCCCTTGGCATTCTCGGAATGCCCTGGCCTCAGAATGCAGCATCTGTAGTCCATGGTAACCTGCGGAGAGGGGTCGGGGCTGAGGGATGTTGGAACACTGCCCTCACTGAGGGAGTGGGTGGGGGCATTTCTGCTGTGACTGAACAAAGGGCAGGGGAGAAGGGGGCCAACGGCAGGGCCCTCAGAGCCCGGCAGGCCCAGTCGGGTGTCACAAGCATTTAGGCCCAGGCCAAAGTGTGCCTTCTTTGTCTGCACAGCTGCCCAAACTCTCACCTATCCACCCAGGCCGCCCTCCAACTTGAAGTGTGTGTGGAACTTGTCCGCAGAGTACGCCTCCCTGCACAGGTATCCATAGGTCTGGGCATCGTAGTTTCCAGCCAGGTGACCGAAGGTAGCAGGCAGTAGTGTCCCTGGGACACGCGTGGCCAGGTTCCTGCCCAGGCCCCTCACCACCCAGTGCCCCTTCCCCAGAGTGGGGGCATCAAAGCAGTCCTGTCTGAGTCCCCTGCCTCTAGAGGGAGTATTGGACAACACTTCTAGATAACGGGGTAATTGCGTGCAAATCATTGGAGGGACACAAATAAACGTTTGCCGACTTCCTGCTGAAGCTTATGAGCGTTCACACCTAAGCCTCTTTCAGGGACAGCTGTTTAGCTAAACATGAGCTCATGATCTAAATTTACACAATAATGAAGAAATTAGATACAAGTGGAGACTATCAACAAAAACAATCAATACCAGAATTAGATTCCCAAGTCCATCCATCAGATGTTGGCATAATCAGGTTCAAGGCAGAAAATATACATAAATTTAGAACTGAAACAAGGTACAAGGATGTTTTATAAGACTGGTAGGATACTTAAAACACGTTTAAAGTACATGACATTGATAAAGCTAAAAACTCAAAGGTTGTGTAATACAACAGATTAATCATGGAGAAGAGTGAAATTATGCTGTTTTGAAAAATATGGCAGATCAAATTTTCTTCCTATTTATATAAGAAGATTTATGTAAAAAAATACACAGTATTTCAAAGACTTATTGGCTGTGAAATAAGTTAAGGGTATTTCAAATGACTTGTCTGCAAAGAAAGGTGAGATGTAGGAAATCACAGAAAGTCGAGGGGAAAATAGGTCAATATATACTTTGCTATATTGTGAACTAAGCCTTAGGCCAGCCACAATGTAGAGGACCTGACCCTTTGAAACTTACACGTAAGCTGGAATCTTCAAATATTTCAACTCTTTATAATTAAAAGTATTTATTAAAATTAATAACCTATTGTTTTATTTTACATTAGAAGATCAAAACAATAAATCGTGAGAACAAAAAAAACATATAAATGAAGATATGAGCAGAACTTAATAAAACAGAAAACGTATAAAATTGAGGTGATTTAGTAAGTCAAAAGAATATTCTTTGAAAAGATTTTAAAAACACACTTTGATTAAGCAAAAGAAAACAGAAGAAAATAATATACTGAAAGAATCAGGACAATGTTATACCAGAGAATATTAAAATGCCAGTAAATTTGAACATTTCTGTAAAGTGGACAATTTCCTATCTCCTAAAGTTTACCAAAACTGACACAAGGGGTACTCATTTAAGGCCATCATGTGTGCCTTTGGCATCCTCTGTATGCCTAGGGCAAAGGATGCAGCCTCTGGAGTTCATGGCAACCTGTGGAGAGAGGGCGGGGCTGCAGGATGTTGGAACACTGTCCTTACTGAGGGTGTGTGTGTGGCCATCTCTGGTGTGACTGAACAAATGGCAGGGGAGCAGGGGTGCCAGGGCAGGGCCCTCAGAGCATGGCAGGACCAGTGGCGTGGCACAAGCTTTAAGGCTCAGGATAAAGAGAACATTCTTGCGCTGCATGGCAGCCCGACGTCTCATTTTTCCTCTCAGGCCACCCTCCTACTTGAAGTGTGTGTGGAAGCTTTCCACGTAGTACACCAAGCTGAACAGGTAACCATAGGTTTGGGTATCGTAACTTCCTGCCACGTGACCGAATGTCGCCCCAGGTGGGTCCCTGGGAAATTCACGGAGAGGCTCCTGCCCGGGCCTGGGCCACTCGATGCCCCTTCCCCAAAGCGGGGGCCACAAACAGCTGTGTCTGAGTCCCATGCCTCTGGAGGGAGTATTGGACCAACACTTCTATAAAATGTTATTTTTTTTTGTGGGAAATTTAGTTGTGGTTCACAACTAAATCTTTGCTGACTTTCTGCTGAAGCTCTCGTGCGTTCACACCTACGACTCTTACAAAGTCAGCTGTTTAGCTAAACATGAGCTCATGATCTAAATTTACACAACAATGCAGAAATCAGCTACAAGTGGAGACAATCAGCAAAAGCAATCAATACCAGAATTAGATTCCCAAGTCCATCCATCAGATGGTGGAATAATCAGCTGCAAGTTAGACAATATACATACAACTGGAACTGAAACAAGGAACAAGGATGTTTTAAAAGACTGGTAGGATCTTTAAAACATTTTTAAAGTACATGTCATTGATAAAGCTAAATACTCAAAGGTTGTGTAATACAACAGATTCATCATTGAGAAGAGTGAAATTATGCTGTTTTGAAAAATATGGCAGGTCAGATTTTCTGCCTAATTATATATAGAAGAATTATCTAAAAAATACACCTTATTTCAAAGACTTATTGGCTGTGATATAAGTTAAGGGTATTTCAAATGGCTTGTCTGCAAAGGTGAGATGTAGGAAACACAGAAAGTCGAGGGGAAAATATGTCAATATATACATTGCTATATGGTGATCTAAGCCTTAGGCCAGCAATAATATGGAGGACCTGAACCTTAGATACTTACAAGTAAGCTGGATTGTTCAGAAAATTCAAGTCTTTATAATTAAAAAGATTTTTTTAAAATTAATTACCAATTGTTTTATTTGACATCACATGATCAAAACAATGAACCCTGAGAACATAGAAAAAATAAATAAATATATGAGCAGAACTTAATAAAACAGAAAACGTATAAAAGTGAGGTGATTTAGTAAGTCAAAAGAATATTCTTTGAAAATATGCCTTGTTCATCACAATGCTCCATGCCCTTTTCATCACAATGCTCCATGACCCTGGTCATCACAATACTCCACAAGCTTGTCATAAGAATGCTCCATGACACTTGTCATCACAATGCTACATGTCCACTGTCATCACAATGCTCCATGACACCTGTTATCACAATGTTCAATGCCACTTGTCATTACAGTGCTCCATGACGCTCGTCATCACAATTATCCATGGTTTTCTCATCAAAAGGCTACACGGTCTTGCCATCACAATGCTCCTTGCACTAGTCATCACAATGCTCCATGTCCTTTGTCATCACAATTCTCGCCGTCCTAGTCATCACAATGCTCCATGACACTTCTCATCAAAATGTTACATGCTCTTTTCATCACAATTCTCCATGCACTTGTCATCGCAATGCTCCATGACCGCTTTCATAGCAAGCTCCATGCGCTTGTCATCACAATGCTTCATGACCTTGTCATCAAAATTCTCATTGGCCCTTGTCATCACAATGTTCCATGCCCCTGTCATCACAATACTGCATGACCCTTTTCATCACAATGCTCCAAGCCCTTGTCATCACAATGCTCCATTACCTTTGTCATCAGTCCGCCATGACACTTGGCATCACAATGCTCCATGCAATTGTCATCACAATGGACCATGACATATATCATCACAATGTTCACTGACACATGTCTTCACAATAATCCATGACCTTGTCATCACAATGCTCCATGCCCTTGTCATCACAATGTGCCATGCCCACTGTCATTACAATAATCCATGAAACTTGTCAAACAAATGCTCCAAGCCCCTGTCATCACAATGCTCCATACCTGTGTCATCACAATGCTTCATGACCGCTGTCATCACAGTGCTCCATGACGCCAGTCATCACAATGCTTTATACCCTTTGTCACCACAATGCTCCATGAACATTTCATCACAATGCTCTATGACCCTTCTCATCAAAATGCTCCATGAACTTGTCAATACAATCCTCCGTGACCCATGTATCACAGTGTTCCGTGCCCTTGTCATCACAATGCTCATTACCCAATCTCAATACAATAATCAATGAAATTTTTCAGACCAATGCACCAGGCGCTTGTCATCAAAATGCTCCATTACCCCTGTCATAACAATGCTCCCTGACCCCTGCCATCACAATGTCCCACGGCCTTCTCATCACAAGGCTCCATGACCCTTGTCATCACAATGCTCCAAGACCCCTGTAATCACAATGCACCAAGCCCTTGTCATCACAAATCTCCATGACGCATGTCATCAGAATGCTCCATGGCCTTCTCATCACAATGCTCCTTTCCCTTGTCATCACAATGCTCCACGACCCCTGTAATCACAATGCTCCATGTCCATTTTCATCAGAATGCTCCATGAGACTTGTCATCACAAGGCTCCATGACCGTCTCATCACAATGCTCCAGGACTTTTTCATCAGAATTCTCCAATCCCTTGTCATCACAAAGCTCCAAGACGCTTGTCATCACAATACTCGATGCACTTCTCATCAAAATGCTCCATGCCATTGTCATTACAATCCTCCATGACCCATGTATCACAGTGTTCCGTGCCCTTGTCATCACAATGCTCCATGTCCACTCTCATCACAATAATCGGTGAAAGTTTTCAGACTTATGCTCCATGCCCTTTTCATCACAATGTTCCATTACACCTGTCATAACAATGCTCCATGACCCCTGCCATCACAATATTCCACGGCCTTGTCATCACAAGGCTCCATGACCCTTGTCATCACGGTGCTCCAAGATCCCTGTATTCACAATGCTCCATTCCCTTGTCATCACAAAGCTCCATGACGCATGTCATCAGAATGCTCCATGGCCTTCTCATCACAATTCACCATGCCTTTGTCAGCACAATGCTCCAAGAGCCCTGTAATCTCAATGCTCCATGCCCTTTTTCATCTCAATGCCGTTTGAACCCTATCATCACAATGAACCAGGCCCATCATCATAATGCTTACATGCTATTGTCATCACAATGAAATCAAAATGCTCCATGATCTCTGTCATCACAATGCTCCAAACCCTTGTGATCACAATGTTCCATAAAACTTGTCATCACAATAGTCCATGACCATTGTCATCTCAACGCTCCATGAACACTGACAACATAATGATTTTGGACTCTTGACATAAAAATGCTCCATATAATTTTCATCAAAATGCTCCATGCCCTTGCCATTACAATCCTCCATGACCCATGTATCACAGTGTTCATTGCCCTTGTCTTCACAATGCCCAATGTCCGCTCTCATCACAATAATCAATGAAACATTTAAGACCTATGCTCCATGCACTTGTCGTGACAATGCTCCATTACACCTGTCATAACAATGCTCCATGACCCCTGCCATCACAGTGTTCCACGGCCTTGTCATCACAAGGCTCCATGACCCTTGTCATCACAGTTCTCCAAGACTCCTGTAATCACAAAGCTCCATGCCCTTTGTCATCACAAAGCTCCAAGACCCATGTAATCACAGTGCTCCATGCCCCTTTATATCTCAATGATCTATGAACCCTGTCATCACAATGCACCATGACCCTTTTCATCACAATGCTCCATAACCAACGACATCAAAATGTTCCATAACCACTGTCATCAAAATGTTCCATGACATTTTTCATCAAATTGCTCCAGGACCCTGTAATCACAATGCTCCCTGCCATTCTCATCACAATGCACCACGCCCTTCTCATCAAAATGCTCCATGACATTTGTCATCACAAAGCTCCATGACCCTTGGCATCACAATGCTCCGTGACTCCAGTCATCACAATGCTTCATGACCTTTGTCATCACAACGGTCCATGCACTCATCATCACAAGGCTCTGTGACATTTGTCACCACAATGCTCCTTGAACTTTCAATCACAATGCTCTCTGACCCTTGTCATCACAGTGCTCCATGCCTTTGTCAGCACAATGCTCCATGACGCTTGTCATCACAATGCACCATGCTCTTTTCGTGTCAATGTTCCACAACCTTGTCATCACAGTGTTCCATAAACCTTGTAATCACAATGCTCCATTAACTTCTCATCAAAAACCTCTCTCACCACTGATATAACAATGTTCCTTCTGTAGTCATCACGATAAGCCCTCACCCCTGTCATCACATTGTTCCACGACGCCGTCATCACAATGCTACATGCCTTTATCATCACAGTGCTCCATGACCCCTAACATCACAATGTTCCCTAACCCCTGTCATCAAAATGCTTCATGACCCTTTTCATCACAATGCTCCATGACCCCTGTCCTCACAATGCTCTGTGACTCCAGTCATCACAATGCTTCATGACCATTGTCATCACAATGGTCCATGCCCTCATCATCACAAGGCTCTGTGACCTTTGTCACCACAATGCTCCATGAACTTTTCATCACAATGCTCTGTGATGCTTGTCATCACAATGCTCCATGCCTTTGTCAGCACAATGCTCCATGACCATTGTCATCACAATGCTCCATGCGCTTGTCAGCACAATGCTCCATGACCCATGTCATCACAATGTGCCATGAGTTCGTCATCACATTGCTCCACAACCTTGTCATCACAATGCTCCATAAACCTTGCCATCGCAGTGCTCCATGCACTTCTCATCAGAATGCTCTCTCACCACTGATATCACAATGTTCCTTCACTAGTCATCACCATACACCCTCACCCCTGTCATCACATTGTTCCATGACACCGTCATCACAATGCTACATGCCCTTATCATCACAATGCTCCATGACCACGAACATCACAATGTTCCCTAACCCATTTCATCAAAATGCTTCATGACCCTTTTCATCACAATGCTCCATGACCCCTTTCATCACAATGCTTTGTGACTCCAGTCATCAATATGCTTCATGAACTTTTCATCACAATGCTCTGTGACGCTTGTCATCAGAGTGCTCCATGCATATGTCAGCACAATGCTCCATGACCCATGTCATCACAATGTGCCATGCACATGTCATCAGAATGCTCCATGACCTTTGGCATCACAATGCTCCATTACCCTTGTCATCACAATGTTCCACGACCCTTGTCATCACAATACTCCATGCGCTTGTTAGCACAATGCTCCATGACCCATGTCATCACAATGTGCCATGCTTTTGTCATCAGAATGCTCCATGACCTTTGGCATCACAATGCTCCATTACCCTTGTCATAACAATGCGACATGACCACTGCCATCACAATTTTCCACGGCCTTGTCATCACAAGGCTCCATGACCCTTGTCATCACAATGCACCAAGACGACTGTAATCACAATGTGAAATGCCCTTGTCATCACAAAGCTCCATGAAGCATGTCATAAGAATGCTCCTTGGCCTTCTCATCACATTACTGCATGCCCTTGTCATCACAATGCTCCATGACCCATGTCATCACAATGCACCATGCTCTTGTCATCTCAATGCTCCACAACCTAGTCATCACAATGCTAAATAAACCTTGTCATCACAATGCTCCATGTACTTCTCATCAAAATGCTCACTCACCACTGATATCACGATGTTCCATCTCTAGTCATCACAATACTCCCTCACCCCTGTCATCACAATGATCCATGACCCCATCATCACAAAGCTACGTGCCCTTATCATCACAATGCTCCATGACCCCTGACATCACAATGATCCATAACACCTGTCATCAAAATGCTCCATGACCTTTGTCATCACAATGCTCCATGACCCCTGTTATCACAATGCTCCATGACTCCAGTCATCACAATGCTTCATGAACTTTGTCATCAAAATGGTCCATGCCCTCATCATCACAAGTCTCTGTGACATTTGTCACCACAATGTTCCGTAAACTTTTCATCACAATGCTCTCTGACCCTTGTCATCACAATGCTCCATGCTTTTATCAGCACAATGCTCAATGACAATTGCCATTAAAATGCACCATGCTCTTGTCATCTCAATGCTCCACAACCTTGTCATCACAATGCTCCATAAACCTTGTCATCACAATGCTCCATGCACTTCTCATCAAAATGCTCTCTCACCGCTGACATCACAATGTTCCTTCACTAGTCATCACCATACTCCCTCATCCCTGTCATCATATTGTTCCATGACACCGTCATCACAATGCTACATGCCCTTATCATCCCAATGCTCCATGACCCCTACCATCACAATGTTCCCTAAACCCTGTCATCAACATGATCCATGACCATTTTCATCACAATGCTCCATGACCCCTGACATCACAATGTTCCATAACCCCTGTCATCAAAATGTTCCATGACACTTTTCATCAAATTGCTCCAGGACCCTGTCATCACAATGCTCCCTGCCATTCTCATCACAATGCACCACGCCCATGTCACCACAATGCTCCATCCTCTTGTCATCACAATTCTCCATGACCACTGTCATCACAATGCTCCATGACTCCAGTCATCACAATGCTTCATGACCTTTGTCATCACAATGGTCCATACCCTCATCATCACAAGGCTCTGTGACAGTGTCAACACAATGCTCAATGAACTTTTCATCAAAAAGCTCTCTGACCCTTGTCACCTCAGTGTTCCATGCCTTTGTCAGCACAATGCTCAATGACCCTTGTCATCACAATGCTCCAAGCGCTTGTCAGCACAATGCTCCAGGACACATATCATCACAACGCACCATGCGTTTGTCATCACAATGCTCCACAACCTTGTCATCACAATGCTCCATAAACCTTTTCATCACAATGCTCCATGCACTTCTCATCAAAATGCTCCCTCTCCACTCATATCACAAAGTTCCATCACTAGTCATCACAATACTCAGTCAACCCTGTCATCACAATATTCCATGACCCCAGTAATCATAATGCTACATGCCCTAATCGTCACAATGCTCCATGACCCTTGACATCACAATGTTCCATAACCCCTGTAATCAAAATGCTCCATGACCCTTTTCATCACAATGCTCCATGACCCCTGACATCACAATGTTCAATATCCCCTCTCATCAAAATGTTCCTTGACCCTCTTCATCAAATTGCCCCATAACCCTGTCATCACAATACTCCCTGCCCTTCTCATCACAATGCACCACGCACTTGTCTTCAAAATGCTCCATGACCCTTGTCATCACAATGCTCCATGCGCTTCTCAGCACAATGCTACGTGACCCTTGTCATCACAATGCTCCATGCCTTTGTCAGCACAATGCTCCATGAAACATGTCATCACAATACTCCATGTGATTGTCAGCACAATGCTACATGACAAATGTCATCACAATGTGCCAAGCACTAGTCCATTACCTTTGTCATCACAATGGACAATGACATATGTCATCACAATGTTCCATCACTAGTCATCACAATACTCCCTCAGCCCTGTCATCACTATGTTCCATGACCCAAGTCATCACAACGTTACATGCCCTTTTCAGCAGAATTCTTCATGACCCGAAATATCACAGTGTTCCATAACCCATGTCATCAAAATGTTCCATGACACTTTTCGTCAAATTGGTCCATGACCCGGTCATCAAAATGTACGCTGCCCTTCTTACCACAATGCACCACGCCCTTGTCATCAAAATGCTCCATGACGTTTGTCATCACGAAGATCCATGACACTTGGCATCACAATGATTCATGCCATTGTCATCACCATGATCCATGAAGCTTTTCATCACAATGCTCCATACCACTGTCAAAACAATGCTCCATGAAACCTCTCATCACATTGCTCCATGCCCTGGTGATCACAAAGCTCCATGACGCTTGTCATCATAATGCTCCATGCCCTTCTCATCACAATGCTCCATGCACTTGTCATTACAATCCTCCATGACCCATGTATCACAGTGTTTTGTGCCCTTGTCATCACAAAGCTCCATGCCCATTCTCATCACAATAATCCATGCAAATTTTCAGAACAATGGTCCATGCCCTTGTCATCACAATGCTCCATTACACCTGTCATAACAATGCTCCATGACCCCTGCCATCACAGAGTTCCACAGCCTTGTCATCACAAGGCTTCATGACCCATGACATCACAATGCTCCAAGAACCCTGTAATCACAATGCTCCATGCCCTTGTCATCACAAAGCTCCATGACGCATGTCATCAGAAAGCTCCATGGCCTTTTCATCACAATGCTCCATGCCCTTGTCATCAGAATGCTCCAGGAACCTTGTAATCACTATGCTCCATGCCCCTTTGCATCTCAGTGCTCCATGAATCCTGTCATCAAAATGCACCATGACCATCATCATAATGTTTCATGCTATTGTCATCACAATGAAATCAAAATGCTCCATGACCTCTGTCATCACAATGCTCCATGTGCTTGTCATCACAATCTTCCATGAAACTTGGGATCTCATTGCTTCATACCCTTGTCATCACAATGCTCCATGCTCCTTGAAATCAAAATGCACGATGACCTCTATCATCACAATGCTCCAAACTCTTGTGATCACAATGTTCCATAACACTTTTCATCACAATGCCCCATCACACCCGTTATCACAATTATCCATGATCTTCTCATCACTATTCTGTATGACCTTTGTCATCACAATGCTCAATAAACATTTCATCACAATGCTCGCTGACACTTGTCGTCAGAATGCTCTTTGAAAACTGTCATGAAAAGGCTCCATGCCTTTTTCATCACGATGATACATGCTCTTTTCATCAAAATGCTCCATTCCATTGTCATCACAATACTCCACAAGCTTGTCATCAGAATGCTCCATGACCCTTGTCATCACAATGCTCCATGACCCCTGTCATCAGAATGCTCCATGAAACCTGTCATCACAATGCTCCATGCCCTGGTCATCACAATGCTCCATGTCCCTTGTCATCACAATTCTCCACGTCCTTGTCATCACAATGTTCCATGACACTTCTTATCACAATGTTACATGCTTTTGTCATCACAATTCTCCATGCACTTGTCATTGCAATGCTCCATGACCCCTGTCACAGCAAGATCCATACACTTGCCATCACAATCCTTCACGACCTTGTCATCAAAATTCTCAATGGCCCTTGTTATCACAATGCTCCATAACCCTTGTCATCACAATGCTCCAAGCCCTTGTCATCACAATGCTCCATTACCATTGTCATCACAATCCTCCATGACCCTTGGCTTCACAATGCTCCATGCCATTGTAATCACAATGCTCCATGAACACTCTCATAACATTGCTCCATGCCTTTGTCATCACAATTCTCCATGATCATTGTCATCACAATGCTCGATGCCCATCTCATCACAATGCTCCACGCCATTGTCATTACAATCCTCCATGACCCATGTATCACAGTTTCCATGCCCTTGTCATCACAATGTTCCATGCCTACACTCATCACAATAATCCAAGAAATATTTCAGACGAATGCTCCATGCCCTTGTCATCACAATGCTCCATTATCCCTGTCATTACAGTGCTCCATGAACCCAGCCATCACAATGTTCCAAGGCCTTGTCATCACAAGGCTCCAAGACGCATGTCATCAGAATGATCCATGGCCTTCTCATCACAATGCTCCATGCTCTGGTCATCACAATTCTCCAACACCCCTGAAATCACAATGTTCCATGGCCCTTTTCATCTCAATGCTCCATGAACCCTGTCATCAAAATGCACCATGCCCATAATCATAATGCTTCATGCTATTGTCATCACAATGAAACCAAAATGCTTCATGACCTCTGTCATCACAATGCTCCTAACACTTGTGATCACAATGTTCCATAACTCTTGTCATCACAACGCCCCATGATGCTCGTCATCACAGTTATCCATGGTCTTCTCATCACAATGCTCCATGACCTTTGTCCTCAAAATGCTCAATACACTTGTCATCACAATGCTGCCTAAAACTTGTCGTCTGTATGCTCCTTGAATCCTGTCATGACAAGGCTCCATGCCTTTTTCCTCAAAATGATCCACGCCCTTTTCATCACAATATTCCAAGCCCCTGTAATCACAATGCTCCATGCCCTTGTCATCAAAAAGCTCCATGACGCATGTCATCAGAATGCTCCATGGCTTTCTCATCACAATGCTCCATGCCCTTGTCATCACAATGCTCCAAGACCCCTGTAATCACAACGCTCCATGCTCCTTTTCATCAGAATGCTCCATGAGACTTGTCATCAAAAGGCTCCATGGTCTTCTCATCACAATGCTTCAGGACCTTATCATCACAATGCTCTATTCCCTTCTCATCACAATGCTCCATGACGCCTGTCATCACAATAACCCATGAATATTTTCAGCCCAATGCTGCAAGACCTTCTCTTCACAATGCTCCATGACCCCTGTCATCACAATGCTCTATGATCACTGTCATCACAACACTCCATGACCCCTGACAACACAATGATCTGGGACCCTTGTAATCAAAATCTAAATGATATTTCTCATCACAATGATCTATGCCGTTGTTATCCCAATGCTCTATGACCCCTGTAATTACAATGCTTCTTGACACTTGTCATCACAGTGCTCCATGACCCTTGTCATCACAATGCTCCATGCCTTTGTTGGCAAAATGCTACATGACCTTGTCATCACAATGCTCCATGCACTTGTCATCAAAATATTCCATTACCATTGTCATCACAATCCTCCATGAAACTTGGGATAACATTGCTTCATGACCTTGTCATCACAGTGCTCCTGAGCCTTGTCTTCACAATGCTCCATGACACTTGGCATCACAATGCTCCATGCCACTGTCATCACAATTGACCATGGCATATGTCATCACAATGCTCCCTGACACCAGTCTTCAAAATACTCCATGACCTTGTCATCACAATGCTCCATGCCCTTGTCATCACAATGCTCTAAGACGCCTGTAATCACAATGCTCCATGACCTTTTCATCACAAAGCTCCATGACGTATGTCATCAGAATGCTCCATGGCCTTCTCATCACAATGCTCCATGGTCTTGTCATTACAATGCTCCAAGAACCTTGTAATCCCAATGCTCCATGGCCCTTTTCATCAGAATTATCCATGAGACTTGACATCACAAGGCTCCATGGTTTTCTCATCACAATGCTCCATGACCCTTGTCATCAAAATGCTCCATGCGCTTGTCATCAAAATACTCCAATACCATTGTCATAACAATCCTCCACCAACATCGGGATCACATTGATTCATGCCCTTGTCATCACAATGCTCCATGCTCCTAGAAATCTAAATGATCCATGAACTCTGTCATCACAATGCTCCAAACCCTTGTGATCACAATGTTCCATAACACTTGTCATCACAATGCTCCATGATGCCTGTAATCACAATACTCCATACCCGTGTCATCACAATGCTCCATGACCCCCGACATCACAATGTTCCCTAAACCCTGTCATCAAAATGCTCCATGACACTTTTCATCTCAATTATCAATTAACCCGGTCATCACAATGCACCATGCCCATCATCATAATGCTTCATGCTATTGTCATCATAATGAAATCAAAATGCTCCATGACCTCTGTCATCACAATGCTCCAAACCCTTGTGATCACCATATTCCATAACACTTGTCATCACACGTATCCATGGTCTTCTCATCACAATACTCCATGACCTTTGTCATCACAATGCTCAATACACTTGTCATCACAATGCTCCCTGACACTTGTCGTCAGTATGCTCCTTGAACACGGTCATGACAAAGCTACATGCCTTTTTCATCACAATGCTCCAAGGCGCCTGTAATCACAATGCTCCATGCCCTTGTCATCACAAAGATCCATGACGCATGTCATCACAATGCTCCATGGCCTTCTCATCACAATGCTCCATGGCCTTGTCATTACAGTGTTCCTAGAACCCTGGAATCACAATGTTCCATGCCCCTTTTAATCAGAGTGCTCCATTAGACTTGTTATCAAAGGGCTCCATGGTCTTCTCAACACAATACTCCAGGACCATGTCATCACAATGCTCCATTCCCTTGTCATTACAATCCTCCATGACCCGTGTATCATAGTGTTCCGTGCCCTTGTCATCACAATGCTCCATGCCAATTCTCATCACAATAATCCATGAAATTTTTCAGAACAATGTTCCATGCCCTTTTCATCACAATGCTCCATTACAACTGTCATAACAATGCTCCATGACCGCTGCCATCACAATGTCCTATGGCCGTGTCATCAAAAGGTTCCATGACCCTTGTCATAACAGTGCTCCAGGACCACTGTAATCACAATGCTCCATGCCTTTGTCATCACAAGGCTCCATGACGAATGTCATCAGAATGCTTCATGGTATTCTCATCACAATGCTCCATGCCCTTGTCATCACAATGCTCCAAGACCCCTGAGATCACAATGCTCCATGCCCGTTTTCATCTCAGTTATCTATGAACCCTGTCATCACAATGCACCATGAGCCCTGAATGCAAAATGATCAGGGACTCTTGTCATTAAAATGCGCCATGACCGTTGTCATCACAATGATCCATTCCCTTGTCATCCCAGTGCTCCATGAACCATGTAATCACAATGCTCCATGACGATTGTCATCACAGTGCTCCATGACCCTTGTCATCACAATGCTTCATGCCTTTGTCAGCAAAATGCTACATGACCTTGTCATCAACATGCTCCAAGCACTTGTCATCACAATCCTCCATGAACTTTGGGATCACATTGCTTCATGCCCTTGTCATCACAATGCTCCATGCTCCTTGAAATCAAAATGATCCATGAACTCTGTCATTACAATGATCCAAACCCTTGTGATCACAATGTTCCATAACACTTGTCATCACAATGCTCCATGATGCCTGTCATCACAATAATCCATGCCCTTGTCATTACAATGCTCCATGACCTTTGTTATCACAATGCTCCCTGGCACTTGCCATCAGTATGCACTTGAACCATGTCATGACAATGTTGCATGCCTTTTTAATCACAATGATCCATGCCCTTTTCATCACAATGCTCCAAGACTCCTATAATCACAATGCTCCATGCCTTTTTCAGCAAAATGCTACAAGACCTTGTCACCACAAATCTGCATGCGCTTGTCATCACAATCCTCCATGAACCTTGGGATCACATTGCTTCATGATCTTGGCAACACAATGCTCTATGTTCCTTGAAATCAAAATGATCCATGACCATTTTCATCACAATGCTCTAAATGCTTGTGATCACAATGTTCCATAACACTTGTCATCACAACGCTCCATGATGCCTGTCATCACAATACTCCATGCCATTGTCATCACAATGCGCCATGGCCATTGTCATCACAATGCTCAATACACTTGTCATCACAATGCTCCATGACATTTGTCGTCAGAATGCTCCTTGAACACTCTCATAAAAAGACTCCATGCCTTTTTCATCACAATGCTCCATCCAAATGTCATCACAATACTCCACAAGCTTGTCATCACAATGCTCCATGACACTTGTCATCACAATGCTCCATGACCCCTGTCATCACAATGCTCCATGACACCTGTAATCACAATGCTTCGTGGCTCTTGTAATTAGAGTTCTCCATGACACTCGTCATGAACATAATCCATGAACTTCTCCTCACTATGCTCCACCGTCTTGCCATCACAATGATCCATTCTCTGATCATCACAATGCTCCAAGTCCCTTGTCATCATATTTCTCCACGTCCTCCTCATAACAATGCTACATGACATTTCTCATCACAATGTTACATGCTCTTGTCATCACAATTCTCCATGCACTTGTCTTCACAATGCTCCAAGACCCCTATAAGCACAATGCTCCATGCCCTTGTCATCACAAAGCTCCATGACGCATGTCATCAGTATGCTCCATGGCTTTCTCATCACAATGCTCCAAGACCCCTATAATCATAATGTTCCTTGCCGCTTTTCATGTCAATGCTCCATGAACCCTGTCATCACAATGCACCATGCCCATCATCGTAATGCTTCATGCTATTGTCATCACAATGAAATCAAAATGCTCCATGACCTCTGTCATTACCATACTCAAAACCCTAGTGCTCACATTGTTCCATAACACTTGTCATCACAATGCCCAATGACGCTCGTCATCACAATTATCAGTGGACTTCTCATCACAATGCTCCATAAACTTTGTCATCACAATGCTCAATTCACTTGTCATCACAATGTTGCCTGACACTTGTTGTAAGTATGCTCCTTGAAACCTGTCATGACAAGGCTCCATACATTTTTCATCAAAATGATCCATGCCCTTTTCATCACAGTACTCCAAGACCCCTGTAATCACAATGTCCCATGCCCTTGTCATCACAAAGCTCCATGATACATGTTATCAGAATGCTCCATGGCCTTCTCATCACAATGCTATTAGCACTTGTCATCACAATGCTCCAAGACCCCAGTAATCTCAATGCCCCATGCCTCTTTCAGTGAGAATGCTCCAGGATAATTGTCATCACAAGGCTCCATGATCCGCTCATCACAATGCTCCAGGACGTTGTCATCAAAATGCTCCATTCCCTTGTCATCTCAATACTCCATGAATATTTTCAGCTCAATGCTCCATGACCTTCACATCACAATGCTCCATGACCCCTGTCATCACAATGCTCCATGACCTTTGCCATCACAATGCACAATACACTTGTCATCACAATGTTCCCTGACACTTGCCATCAGTATGCACTTGACCTATGTCATGACAATGTTCCATGCCTTTTTCATCACAATGATCCATGCCCTTTTCATCACAATGTTCCAAGTCTACTGTAATCAAAATGCTCCATGACATTTTCAGCAAAATGCTACAAGACCTTGTCACCACAATGCTCCATGCGCTTGTCATCATAATCCTCCATGAACCTTGGGATAACATTGCTTCATGATCTTGGCATCACAATGCTCCATGCTCCTTGAAATCAACATGATCCATGACCACTTTCCTCACAATGCTCTAAATGCTTGTGAACACAATGTTCCATAACACTTGTCATCACAACGCTCCATGATGCCTGTCATCACAATACTCCATGCCCTTGTCGTCACAATGCGCCAAGCCCTTGTCATCACAATGCTCAATTACCTTTGTCATCACAATCCTCCATGACACATGGCATCACAATGATTCATGCCATTGTCATCACAATGGACCATGACCTATGTCATCACAATGCTCCTTGACCCCTGCCTTCACAATAATCTGTGACCTTGTCATCAGAATGTTTCATGCCCTTGTCATCACAATGCGCCATGCCCACTGTCATCACAATAATCCATGAAACTTGTCAGACCAATGCTCCATGCCCCTTTCCATCTCAAAACACCATGAACCCTGTCATCACAATGCACCATGACCATCATCATAATGCTTCATGCTATTGTCATCACAATGAAATTAAAATGTTCCATGACATCTGTCTTCACAATGCTCCAAACCCTTGTGATCACAATGTTCCATAACACTTGTTATCACATCGCCCCATGACGCTCGTCATTAAAATTAGCCATGGTCTTCTCATCACAATGCTCAATACACTTGTCATCACAATGCTCCCTGACACTTGTCGTCAGTATGCTCCTTGAACCCTGTCATGACAAGTCTCCATGCCTTTTTCATCACAATGATTCATGCCCTTTTCATCACAATGCTCCAACACACCTGTAATCAAATGGCTCCATGACGTTGTCATCACATAGCTCCGTGATGCATGTCATCAGTATGGTCCATGGCGTTCTCATCACAATGATCCATGCCATTCTCATCACAATGCACCACGACCTTGGCATCAAAATGCTCCATGACATTGGCCATCACAAAGCTCCATGACCCTTGGTATCACAATGCTCCATGCCATTGTCATCACAATGCTCCATGAATACTCTCATCACATTGCTCCATGCCCTTGTCATCAGAACGCTCCATGATGCTTGTCATCACAACGCACGATGCCCTTCTCATCACAATGCTCCATGCCGTTGTCATTACAATCCTCCATGACCCATGTAACACAGCGTTCCGTGCCCTTGTCATCACAATGCTCCATGCCCAATCTCATCACAATAATCCGTGAAACTTTTCAGACCAATGCTCCATAACCTTATCATGACAATGCTCCATTATCACTGTCATAACAATGCTCCATGAACCCTGCCATCACAGTGTTCCACGGCCTTGTCATCACATGGCTCCATGACCCTTGTCATCACAATTATCCAAGACCCTTGTAATCACAATGCTCCATGCCCTTGTCATCACAAAGCTCCATGACGCATGTCATCAGTATGCTCCATGGTCATCTCATCATAATGCTCCATGGTCTTCTCATCACAATGCTCCAAGACCCCTATAATCACAATGCTCCTTGCTGCTTTTCATCTCAATTCTCCATGAACCCTGTCATCACAATGCACCATGCCCATCATCATAATGCTTCATGTTATTGTCATCACAATGAAATCAAAATGTTCCATGACCTCTGTCATTACCATGCTCCAAACCCTAGTGATCCCATTGTTCCATAACAATTGTCATCACAATGCCCAATGACGCTCGTCATCACAATTATCAATGGTCTTCTCATCACAATGCTCCATAAACTTTGTCATCACAATGCTCAATACACTTGTCATCACAATGTTGCCTGACACTTGTCGTCAGTATGCTCCTTGAACCCTGTCATGACGAGGCTCCTTGCCTTTTTCCT
Source organism: Mesoplodon bidens (assembly GCF_964165515.1). Taxonomy (NCBI): domain Eukaryota; kingdom Metazoa; phylum Chordata; class Mammalia; order Artiodactyla; family Ziphiidae; genus Mesoplodon; species Mesoplodon bidens. The sequence continues at coordinate 467,159 of NW_027671947.1, read as the reverse complement.
CACAATGATCCATGCCCTGTTCATCACAGTACTCCAAGACACCTGTAATCACAATGTCCCATGCCCTTGTCATCACAAAGCTCCATGATGCATGTTATCAGAATGCTCCATGGCCTTCTCATCACAATGTTATTAGCACTTGTCATCACAATGCTCCAAGACCCCTGTAATCACAATGCCCCATGCCTCTTTTAGTGAGAATGATCCATGATAATTGTCATCACAAGGCTCCATGGTCCGCTCATCACAATGCTCCAGGACGTTGTCATCAAAATGCTCCATTCCCTTGTCATCTCAATACTCCATGAATATTTTCAGCACAATGCTCCATGACCTTCTCATCACAATGCTCCATGACCCCTTGACAACACAATGATCCTGGACACTTGTCATCAAAATACTCCATGACAATTGTCATCACAAGATCCATGCTCAATTCATCCTAATGTTCCATGTCCCCTGTAATCACAATGATCCGTGACGCTTGTCATTACAGTACTCCATCACCTTTGTCATCACAATGCTCCATGCCTTTGTCAGAAAAATGCTACATGACCTTGTCATCACAATGCTCCATGCGCTTGTCATCACAATCCTCCATGAACCTTGGGATCACATTGCTTCATGCCCTTGTCATCACAATGCTCCATGCTCCTTGGAATCAAAATGATCCATGAAGTCTGTCATCATAATGATACAAACCCTTGTGATCACACTGTTCCATAAGACTTGTCATCACAATGCTCCATGATGCCTGTCATCACAATACTCCATGCCCTTGTCATCACAATGCTCCATGACCTTTGTCATCACAATGCACTATACACTTGTCATCACAGTGCACCCTGGCACTTGCCATCAGTATGCACTTGAACCATGTCATGACAATGCTCCGTGCCTTTTTCATCACAATGATCCATGCCCTTTTCATCACAATGCTCCAAGACTCCTGTAATCACAATGCTCCATGCCTTTTTCAGCAAAATGCTACAAGACCTTGTCACCATAGTGTTCCATGCGCTTGTCATCACAAACCTCCATGAACCTTGGGATCACATTGCTTCATGATCTTGGCATCACAATGCTCCATGCTCTTTGAAATCAAAATGATCCATGAACACTTTCATCACAATGCTCTAAATGCTTGTGATCACAATGTTCCATAACACTTGTCATCACAACGCTCCATGATGCCTGTCATCACAATACTCCATGCCCTTGTCATCACAATGTGCCATGGCCATTGTCATCACAATGCTCAATACACTTGTCATCACAATGCTCCATGACATTTGTCGTCAGAATGCTCCTTGAACACTCTCATAAAAAGACTCCATGCCTTTTTCATCACAATGCTCCATCCAAATGTCATCACAATACTGCACAAGCTTGTCATCACAATGCTCCATGACACTTGTCATCACAATGCTCCATGACTCCTGTCATCACAGTGCTCCATGACACCTGTAATCACAATGCTCCATGGCTCTTGTAATTAGAGCGCTCCATGACACTCGTCATCAACATAATCCATGGACTTCTCATCACTATGCTCCACGGTCTTGCCATCACAATGATCCATTCCCTTATCATCACAATGCTCCAAGTCCCTTGTCATCACATTTCTCCACGTCCTCCTCATAACAATGCTACATGACATTTCTCATCCCAATGTTACATGCTCTTGTCATCACAATTCTCCATGCACTTGTCATCGCAATGCTCCATGACCCCTGTCATAGCAAGCTCCATGCCCTTCTCATCACAATGCACCACGCCCTTGTCATCAAAATGCTCCATGACATTTGTCATCACAAAGCTCCTTGATCCTTGGCCTCACAATGCTCCATGCTATTGTCATCACAAAGCTCCATGAACCCTCTCATCACATTGCTCAATGCCATTGTCATCACAATGCTCCATGACGATTGTCATCAAAATGCTCGATTCACATCTCATCACAATTCTCCACGCTCTTCTCACTACAATCCTCCCTGACTCATGTATCACAGTGATCCGTGCCCTTGTCATCACAATGCTCCATGCCCACTCTCATCAAAATAATCCATGAAACATTTCAGACCAATGATCCATGCCCTTGTCATCACAATGCTCCATTACCACTGTCGTAACAAGGCTCCATGATCCCTGCCATTACAATGTTCCACAGTCTTGTCATCACAAGGCTCCATGACACTTGTCATCACAATGCTCCAAGACCCCTGTAATCACAATGCTCCATGTCCTTTTCATCACTAAGCTCCATGACGCATGTCATCAGTATGCTCCATGGCTTTCTCATCACAATGCTCCATGCCCTTGTCATCACAATGCTTCAAGAACGCTGTAATCACAAAGCTCCATGCCACTTTTCATCTCAATGCTCCATGACCCCTGTCATCACAATGCTACATGCCCTTAACCTCACAATGCTCCATGACCCCTGACATCACAGTGTTCCATAACCTCTGTCATCAAAATATTCCTTGACACTTTTCATCAAATTGCTCCTTGATCCTGTCATCAAAATGCTTCGTGCCCTTCTCATCACAATGCACAACGCCCTTGTCATCAAAATGCTCCATAACCTTTGTCATCACAAAGCTCCATGTCCCTTGGCATCACAATGCTCCATGACGCTTGTCATCACAATGCTCGATGCCCTTCTCATCAAAATACTCCATGGCTTTGTCATTACAATCCTCCATGACCCATGTATCACAGTGTTCCGTGGCCTTTTCATCACAATGCTCCATGTCCACGCTCATCATAATAATCCATGAAACATTTCAGACTTATGCTCCATGACCCCTGACATCACAATGTTCCACGGCCTTGTCATCACAATGCTCCATGAACCCTCTCATCACATTGCTCAATGCCGTTGTCATCACAACGCTCCATGACGCTTGTCATCAAAATGCTCGATTCACTTCTCATCACAATTCTCCACGCCCTTGTCATTACAATCCTCCCTGACTCATGTATCACAGTGATCCGTGCCCTTGTCATCACAATGCTCCATGCCCACTCTCATCAAAATAATCCCTGAAACATTTCAGACCAATGATCCATGCCCTTGTCATCACAATGCTCCATTACCCCTGTCATAACAATGCTCCATGATCCCTGCCATCACAATGTTCCATGGTCTTGTCATCACAATGCTCCAAGACACCTGTAATCACAATTGTCCATGCCCTTTTCATCACAAAGCTCCATGACGGATGTCATCAGAAGGCTCCATAGCATACGCATCACATTGCTCGAAGCCCTTGTCATCACAATGCTCCATAACATTTGTCATCACAATCCTCCATGACACTTGGCATCACAATGCTCCATTCCATTGTCATCACAATGGAGCATGACATATGTCATCACAATGCTCCCTGACAACTGTCTTCACAATATTCCATGACCTTGACATCACAATACTCCATGCCCTTGTCTTCACAATGCTCCATGACCGCTGTCATCACAATGTTCCGTGACTCCAGTCATCACAATGCTTCATGACTTTTGTCATCACAATGGTCCATGCCCTCGTCATCACAAGGCTCTGTGACATTTGTCACCACAATGCTCCATGAAATTTTCATCACAAAGCTCCTTGACCCATGTCATCACAATGCTCCATTCCTGTGTCAGCACAAAGCTCCGTGACACTTGTCATCACAATGCTCCATGCCCATGTCAGCAAAATGCTCCATGACACATGTCATCACAATAAGCCATGCGCTTGTCAACACAATGCTCTACAACATTGTCATCACAATGCTCCATAAAATTTGTCATCACAATGTTCCATTCACTTCTCATCAAAATGCTCTCTGACAACTGATATCACAAGGTTCCATCACTAGTCATCACAATAATCCCTCACCCCTGTCATCATAATGTTCCATGACCCCTGTCATCACAATGCTACATGCCCTTATCCTCACAATGCTCCATGATCCCTGACATCACAATGTTCCATAACCTCTGTCATCAAAATATGCCTTGACACTTTCATCAAATTGCTCCTTGATCCTGTCATCACAATGCTTCGTGTCCTTCTCATCACAATGCACAACGCCCTTGTCATCAAAATGCTCCATAACCTTTGTCATCACAAAGCTCCATGACCCTTGGCATCACAATGCTCCATGACGCTTGTCATCACAAAGCTCGATGATCTTCTCATCAAAATACTCCATGGCTTTGTCATTACAATCCTCCATGACCCATGTATCACAGTGTTCCGTGGCCTTTTCATCACAATGTTCCATGTCCACGCTCATCATAATAATCCATGAAACATTTCAGACTTATGCTCCATGACCCCTGACATCACAATGTTCCACAAACTTGTCATCACAAGGTTCCATGACCCTTGTCATCACAATGCTCCAAGACCCCTGTTATCACAATGCTCCATGCCCTTATCATCACAAAGCTCCATGACGCATGTCATCAGTATGCTCCATGGATTTCTCATCACAATGCTCCATGTCCTTGTCATCACAATGCTTCAAGACCCCTGTAATCACAAAGCTCCATGCCGCTTTTGATCTCAATGCTCCATGAACCCTGTAATCACAATGCACCATGCCCTTCATCATAATGCTTCATGCTATTGCCATCACAATGAAATCAAAATGCACCAAGACCTCTGTCATCGTAATGCTCCAAACCTTTGTGATCACAATGTTCCATAACACTTGTCATCACAATGCCCCATGATGCTCCTCATCACAGTTATCCATGGTCTTCTCATCACAATGCTCCATGTCTTTGTCATCACAATGCTCAATACACTTGTCATCACAATGCTCCCTGACACTTGTCATCAGTATGCTCCTTGAACCCTGTCATGACAAGGCTCTGTGTTATTTCATCACATTGATCCATGCCATTTTCATCACAATGCTCCAAGACCCCTGTAATGACAATGCTCCATGCCCTTGTGATCACAAAGCTCCATGACCCCTGTCATCACAATGCTACATGCCCTTATCATCACAATGCTCCATCACACCTGACCACTTAATGTTCCATAACACTTGTCATCAAAATATTCCATGACATTTTTCACCAAATTGCTCCATGACCCTGTCATCACAATGCTCCCTGCCCTTCTCATAACAGTGCACCACACACTTGTCATCAAATGCTCCATGACCTTTGTCATCAGAAACCTCCATGACCCTTGGCATCACAATGCTCCATGCCGTTGTCATCACAATGCTCCATGAACCCTCTTATCACATTGCTCCATGCCCTTTTCATCACAAAGCTCCATGACGCGTGTCATCACAATGCTTGATGCACTTCTCATCACAATGCTTCATGCCTTTCTCATTACAATGCTCCATGACCCATGTATCACAGTGTTCCGTGCCCTTGTCATCACAGTGCTCCATGCCCACTCTCATCACACTAATCCATGAAACTTTTCAGACCAATGTTCCATGCTCTTGTCATCACAATGCTCCATTGCACCTGTCATAAAAATGCTCCATGACCCCTGGCATCACAATATTCCATGGCCTTGTCATAACACTTCCCCATGACCCTTGTCATCACAATGCTCCATGCCTTTGTCAGAAAAATGCTCCATGATCTTGTCATCACAATGCTCCATGCACTTGTCATCACAATCCTCCATGAACCTTGGGATCACATTGATTCATGCCCTTGTCATCACAATGCTCCATGCTCCTTGAAATCAAAATGATCCATGAAATCTGTCATCACAATTATCCAAACACTTGTGATCACAATGTTCCATAACACTTGTCATCACAATGCTCCATGATGCCTGTCATCACAATACTCCATGCCCTTGTCATCACAATGCTCCATGACCTTTGTCATCACAATGCACAATACACTTGTCATCACAATGCTCCCTGACACTTGCCATCAGTATGCACTTGAACCATATCATGACAATGCTCCATGCCTTTTTCATCACAATGATCCATGCCCTTTTCATCACAATGCTCCAAGTCTCCTGTAATCACAATGCTCCATGCCTTTTTCAGCAAAATGCTACAAGACCTTGTCACCACAAAGCTCCATGCGCTTGTCATCACAATCCTCCATGAACCCTGGGATCGCATTGCTTCATGATCTTGGCATCACAATGTTCCATGCTCTTTGAAATCAAAATGATCCATGACCACTTTCATCACAACGCTCTAAATGCTTGTGATCACAATGTTCCATAACACTTTTCATCACAACGCTTCATGATGCCTGTCATCACAATACTCCATGCCCTTGTCATCACAATGCGCCATGACCAGTGTCATCACAATGCTTAATACACTTGTCATCACAATGCTCCCTGACATTTGTCGAAAGAATGCTTCTTGAACTCTCTCATAAAAAGACTCCATGCCTTTTTCATCACAATGCTCCATCCAAATGTCATCACAATACTCCACAAGCTTGTCATCACAATGCTCCATGACACTTGTCATCACAATGCTCCATGACCCCTGTCATCACAATGCTCCATGACACCTGTAATCACAATGCTTCATGGCTCTTGGAATTCGAGTGCTCCATGACACTCGTCATCAACATAATCCATGGACTTCTCATCACTATGCTCCACGGTCTTGCCATCACAATGATCCATTCCCTGATCATCACAATGCTCCAAGTCCCTTGTCATCACATTTCTCCACGTCCTCCTCATAACAATGCTACATGACATTTCTCATCCCAATGTTACATGCTCTTGTCATCACAATTCTCCATGCACTTGTCATCGCAATGCTCCATGAACCCTGTCATAGCAAGCTCCATGCACTTCTCATCACAATGCTTCACGACCTTGTCATCAAAATTCTCAATGACCCTTGTCATCACAATGCTCCATGCCTTTATCAGAACTATTCTCCATAACCCTTGTCATCACAATGCTCCATTACCTTTGTCATGACAATCCTCCATGACACTTGGCATCACAATGCTCCATGCCATTGTCATCACAATGGACCATGACATATGTCATCAAAATGCTCCCTGACGCCTGTCTTCACAATATTCCATGACCTTGTCATCACAATGCTCCATGCCCTTGTCATCACAATGCTCAATGCCCTTGTCATCACAATGTGCAGTGCCCACTGTCATCGCAATAGTCCATGAAACTTGTCAGACCTATGCTCCATGCCCCTATCATCACAATGCTCCATGCCCTTGTCATCAAAATGCTCCATGACCCCTGTAATCACAATGCTCCGTGACTGCAGTCATTACAATGCCTCATGACATTGGCATCAAAATTGTCCATGCCCTCGTCATAACAAGGCTCTGTGACCGTTGTCACCACAATGCTCCATGAACTTTTCATCACAATGCTCTATGACCCTTCTCATCACAATGCCCCATGGCTTTATCAGCACAATGCTCCATGACATGTCATCACAATGCTCCATGCGTTGTCAGCACAATGCTCCATGACCCATGTCATCACAATGCGCCATCTGCTTGTCATCACAATGCTCCATTACTTTAGTCATCACAATGGACCATGACATATGTCATCACAATGTTCCAACATTAGTAACTACAATATTCCATCACACCTGTCATCACAATGTTCCATGACCCCAGTCATCACAGTGCTATATGCTCTTATCATCACAATGCTCCTTGACCCCTGCCATCACCGTGTTCCACAGCCATGACATCACAAGGCTTGTTGACCCTTATCATCTCCATGCTCCAAGACCCCTGTAATCACAATGCACCATGCCCATCATCATAATGTTTCATGCTATTGTCATCAAAATGAAATAAATATGCTCCATGACCTCTGTCATTACCATGCTCCAAACCATAGTGATCACAGTGTTCCATAACACTTGTCATCACAATGCCCAATGACGCTCATCATCACAATTATCAATGGTCTTCTCATCACAATGCTCCATAAACTTGTCATCACAATGCTCCATTAACCCTGTTGTAACAATGCTCCATGACCGCTACCATCACAATGTTCCACGGCCTTGTCATCACAATGCTCCAAGACCCCTGTAATCAAAATGTTCCATGCCCTTGTCATCACAAAGCTACATAACGGATGTCATCAGAATGCTCCATGGCCTTCTGATCACAATGATCCATGCCCTTGTCATCAGAATAAACCAAGACCCTTGTAATCACAATGCTCCATGCCCCTTTTCATCTCAATGCTTCATGAAACCTGTCATCACAATGCACCATGCCCATCATCATAATGATTCATGCTATTGTCATCAAAATAAAATCAAAATGCTCCAGGACCTCTGTCATCCCAATGCTCCAAACACTAGTGATCACAATGTTCCAAAGCACTTGTCATCACAACGCCCCATGACGCTCGTCATCACAATTATCCATGGTCTTCTCATCACAATGCTCCATGACCTTTGTCATCACAATGCTCAATACACTTGTCATCACAATGCTCCCTGCCACTTTTCGTCAGTATGCTCCTTGAACGCTGTCATGACAAGGCTCCATGCCATTTTCATCACAATTATCCATGCCCTTTTGATCACAATGCTCCAAGACCCCTGTAATCACAATGCTCCATGCCCCTTTTCATTAGAATGCTCTATGAGACTTGTAATCACAAGGTTCCATGGTCTTATCATCACAATGCTCCTGGACATTGTTATCAGAATGCTCCATTCCGTTGTCATCACAATTCTCCATTTCTTTGTCAGCAAAATGCAACATGACCTTGTCATCTCTATGCTCCATGCGCTTGTCATCACAATCCTCCATGAACCTTGGGATCACATTGCTTCATGGCCTTGTCATCACAATGCTCCATGCTCCTTGAAATCAAAATGATCAATAACATCTGTCATCACAATGCCTCAAACACTTGTGATCACAATTTTCCATAATACTTGTCATCACAACACTCCATGAATCCTGTCATCACAATACTCCTTGCCCTTGTCATCACAATACTCCATGACCTTTGTCATCACAATGCTCAATACACTTGTCATCACAATGCTCCCTGACACTTGGCATCAGAATGCTCCTTGAAACCTGTCATGAAAAGTCTCCATACCTTTTTCATCACAGTGCTTCATGCCATATTCATCACAATGCTCCATGCCATTGTCATCACAATACTCCACAAGCTGTTCATCAGAATGTTCCATGACCCTTTGTATCACTATTCTCCATGGCCCCTGGCATCACAATGCTCCATGACACCCATCATTACAATGCTCCATGCCTCGTGTCATTACAGTGCTCCTTGACGCTCTTCATCACAATAATCCATGGTCTTCTAATCACAAAACTCCACGGTCTTGCCATCACAATGCTCCATGCCCTGGTAATCACAATGCTCCATGTCCTTTGTCATCACAATTCTCCACATCCTTGTCATCACAATGCTCCATGACACTTCTCATCACAATGATCCATGCCCTTGTCATCACAATGTTCCATGACCACTGTCAACACAGTGTTCCATGACCCCTGACCACACAATGATCCGGGATTCTTTTCATCAAAATGCTCCATGACCCTTGTCATCACAGTGATCCATGCCCTTGTCATCCCAGTGCTCCATGACCCCTGTAATCACAATGCTCCCTGACACTTATCATCACAGGGCTTCGTGACATTTGTCATCACAATGCTCCATGCCTTTCTCAGCAAAATGCTACATGACCTTGTCATCACAATGCTCCATGCACTTGTCATAACAATCCTCCATGAACCTTAGGATCACATTGTTTCCGGCCCTTGCCATCACAATGCTCCATCTTGCTTGAAATCAAAATGATCCATGACCTTTGTCATCACAATTCTCCAAACCCTTGTGATCACAATGTTCCATAACACTTTTCATCACAACGCTCCATGATGACTGTCATCATAATACTCCTTGACCTTGTCATCACAATGTTCCATGACCTTTGTCATCACAGTGCTCAATACACTTGTCATCACAATACTACCTGACAATTTTCGTCAGAATGCTCCTTGAACCCTGTCATGAAAATGCTCCATGACTTTTTCATCACCATGCTCCATGCCCTTTTCATCACAATTCTCCGTTCCCACTGTCATCACTGTAATCCATGAAACTTTTCAGACCAATGCTCCATGCCCGTGTCATCACATTGCTCCATACCCTTGTCATCACAATGCTCTGTGACTCCAGTCATCACAATGCTTCATGACCTTTGTCATCACAATGCTCCAAGACACTTGTCATCACAATGCTCCAAACCCTTGTCATCACAATGCTCCAAGACCCCTGTAAGCACAATGAGCCATGCACTTGTCATCACAATGCTCCACAACTTTGTCATTGCAATGCTCCATAAATCTCGTCATCACAATGATCAATGCACTTCTCATCAAAATGCTCTCTCACCACTGATATCAAAATGTTCCATCACTAGTCATCACAATACTCCCTCACCCCTTTCATCACAATGTTCCATGACCCCTGTCAACACAATGCTCCATGACCTTGTCATCACAATGCTCCATGCCCACTCTCATCACAATAATCCATGCAACTTCTCAGACAAATGGTTCATGGCCTTGTCCTCACAATGCTCCATTACAACTGTCATAACAATGCTCCATGAACCCTGCCATCAGAATGTTCCACGGCCTTGTCATCACAAGGCTCCATGACCCTTGCCATCACATTTCTCCAAGACTACTATAATTACAATGTTCTATGCCCTTGTCTTCACAAAGCTCCATGACCCCTGTCATCACAATACTCCATGAACACTTTCAGCCAAATTATCCATGACATTCTCATCACAATGCTCCATAACACCTGTCATCACAACACTCCATGACCCCTGACAACACAATGATCCGGGACTCTTGTCATCAAAATGCTCCATAACACTTGTCATCACAATGATCCATGCCCTTCTCATCCCAATGCTCGATGAACCCTGTAATCACAATGCTCCATGTCGCCTACCATCACAGTTCTCCATGACCGTTGCCATCACAATGCTCTATGCCTTTGTCAGCAAAATGCTAAATGACCTTGTCATCACAAGGTTCCATGCTCTTCTCATCACAATCCTCCATGAACCTTGGGATCACATTGCTTCAGGCTCTTGTCATCACAATGCTCCATTCTTTTGTCAGTACAATGCTCCATGACCCTTGTCATCACAATGTTCCATGCGCTTGTCAGCACAATGTTCCTTGACCCATGTCATCACAATGTGCCATGCGCTAGTCATCACAATGCTCCACAACCTTGTCACCACAATGCTCCATAAATCTTTTCATCACAATGCTCCATGCACTTCTCATCAAAATGCTCTCTCACAACTGATACCACAATGTTCCATCACTAGTCATCACAATACTCCCTCACCTCTGTCATCACAATGTTCCATGACCCCTCTCATCAGAATGATACATGCCCTTATCATCACAATGCTCCATGACCCCTGACATCAAAATGTTCCATAACCCCTGTCATCAAAGGCTCCATGACCCTTTTCATCACAATGTTACATAACCACTGTCATCAACATGTTCCATAACACTTTTCATCAAATTGCTCCATGACCCTGTCATCACAATGCTCCCTGCCATTCTCATCACATTGCACCACGACCTTCTCATCAAAATGCTCCATGATCTTTGTCATCACAAACTCCATGACCCTTGGCATCACAATGCTCCATGCCATTGTCATCACAATGCTCCATGAACCCTCTCATCATATTGCTCCATGCCCTTGTCATCACAAAGCTCCATGACGCTTGTCATCACAGTGTTCGATGACCTGCTCATCACAATGCCCCACGCCCTTGTCATTACAATCCTCCGTGACACATGTATCACAGTGTTCCATGCCCTAGTCATCACAATGCACCATGCCGACTCTCAGCACAATAATCCATGAAAATTTTCAGAACTATGCTCCATGCCCTTGTCATCACGATGCTCCATTACCCCTGTCATAACAATGCTCCATGACCACTGCCATCACAATTTTCCACGGCCTTGTCATCACAAGGCTCCATGACACTTTTCATCACAATGCTCCAAACCCCTGTAATCACAATGCTCCATGCCCTTGTCATCACAAAGTTCCATGACTAATGTCATCAGAATGCTCCATGGCCTTCTCATCACAATGCTCCATGCCCTTTTCATCACCATGCTCCATGACCCCTGTAATCAAAATTCTCCATGCCCATTTTCTTCAGAATGCTCTATGAGCCTTGTCATCACAAGGCTCCATGATCTTCTCATCACAATGCTCCAGGACCTTGTCATCACAATGCTCCATTCCCTTGTCATCACTATGCTCCATTACCCCTGTCATCACAATGCTCCATGACCACTGTCATCACAACACTCCATGACCCCTGACAACAGAGTGATCCGGGACTCTTGTCAGCAAAATGCTCCATGACCCTTGTCATCACAATGATCCATCCCCTTGTCATCCCAAAGCTCCATGACGCCTGTAAACAAAATGCTCTGTGACGCTGGTCATCACATTGCTCCATGGCCCTTGTCAGCACAATGCTCCATGCCTTTGTCAGCAAAATGCTACATGACCTTGTCATCACTATGCTTCATGCGCTTGTCATCACAATCCTCCCTGAACCTGGGGACCACATTGCTTCATGCCCTTGTCATCACAATGTTCCATGCTCCCTGAAATCAAAATGATCCATGACTTCTGTCATCACAATGCTCCAAACGCTTGTGATCGCAATGTTCCATAACACTTGTCATCACAATGCTCCATGATGACTTTCATCACAATGCTCCATGACGTTTGTCATCACAATGCTCAATACACTTTTCATCACAATGCTCCCTGACACTTGTCGCAGAATGCTCCATGACACCTGCCATGAAAAGGCTCCATGCCTTTTTCATCACAATGCTCCATGCCCCTTTCATCACAATGCTCCATGCCATTGTCATCACAATACTCCACAAGATTGGCATCACAATGCTACATGACCCTTGTCATCACAATGCTCCATGTCCCCTGTCATAACAATGCTCCATGAACGCTGTCATCACAATGCTCCATGCCCATTGTCATTACAGTTCTCCATGATGCTCATCATCACAATTATCCATGGCCTTCTTATCACAATGCTCCACGGTCTTGCCATCACAATGCTCCATGCCCTGATCAGCACAATGCTCCATGTCCATTGTCATCACAATTCTCCACGTCCTTGTCATCACAATGCTCCATGACATTTCTCATCACAATGTTACATGCTCTTGTCATCACAATTCTCCATGCAATTGTCATCGCAATGCACCATGACGGCTGTCATAGCAAGCTCCATGCGCTTGTCATCACAATGCTTCACAAAAGTGTGATCAAAATTCTCAATGGCCCTTGTCATCACAATGCTCCATGCCCTTGTCATCACAATGTTCCATGACCCTTGTCATCACAATGCTCCAAGCCCTTGAAATCACAATGCTTCATTAAGTTTGTCATCACAATCCTACATGACACTTGGCATCACATTGCTACATGCCATTGTCCTCACAATGGACCATGACATATGTCATCACAATGCTCCCTGACACCTGTCTTCACAATACTTCATGATCTTGTCATCACAATGCTCCATGCCCTTTACATCACAATGCACCATGCCCACTGTCATCACAATACTCCATGAAACTTGTCAGACCTATGCTCCATGCCCTTATCATCACAATGCTCCATGACCCCTGTCATCACAATGTTCCATGGCCTTGTCATCACAAGGCTCCATGACCCTTGTATTCACCATGCTCCAAGAACCCTGTAGTCACAATGCTCCATGCCCTTCTCATCACTCAACTCCAAGACGGATATCATCAGAATGCTCCATGGCCTTCTCATCACAATGCTCCATGCCCTTGTCATCTCAATGCACCAAGACCCCTCTAATCACAATGCTCCATGCCCCTTTTCATCTCAATGATCCATGAACCCTGTCATCACAGTGCACCATATCCATCATCATAATGCTTCATGCTATTGTCATCACAATGAAATCAAAATGCTCCATGACCTCTGTCATCACAATGCTCCAAACCCTTGTGGTCACAATGTTCCATAACACTTTTCATCACAACGCCCCATGACGCTCGGCATCACAATTATCCATGGTCTTCTCATCACAATGGTCCATGTCCTTTGTCATCACAATGCTCAGTACTCTTGTCATCACAATGCTCCCTGACACTTGTCGTCAGTAAGCTTCTTGAACACTGTCATGACAAGGCTTCATGTGTTTTTCATCAGAATGATCCATGCCCTTTTCACCTCAATGCTACAAGAGACCTGTAATCACAATGCTATATGCATTTGTCATCACGAATCTCCATGACACATGTCATCAGAATGCTCCGTGGCCTTCTCATCACAATGCTCCATGCCCTTGTCATCACAATGCTCCTAGACCCCGGTAATCAAAATGTTCCATGCCCATTTTCATCAGAATGCTCCATGAGACTTTTCTTCACAAGGCTCCATGGTTTTCTCATCACTATGCTCCAGGACCTTGTCATCACAATGCTCCTTTCCCTTGTCATCACAATGCTCCATGACCACTGTCATAACAATACTCCATGAATATTTTCAACCCAATGCTCCATGATATTCTCATCACAATGCTCCATGAACCCGTCATCACAACACTCCATGACCCCTGACAACACAATGATCCGGGTCTCTTTTCATCAAAATGCTACATGAAACTTGTCATCACAATGATCCATGCCCTTTTCATCCCAATGCTCCAGGAACATGAGGTTTAAGGCTAGGGCTAGGGCTCAGTGCTTGGTTCAGGATTAGAGGTCAGAGCAATATGGTTGGGGGGCTTCCTCTTTCCCTTACTCCCACCTCTTCTCTGTGGTCCTAAGTCTACTGGAGTGGGAAAGATAGGACACAGCTGGTCCCCCAGATTCCCTGAGGACAATGGCAAGTAGCATGGTAAGACTGGGGAAGATCTCACCAAGGTCTCCATAGGCCTATCACAGTGACTGCATAACCCTCATCTGAGACCTACTCCTCTCTTTGACAAGCAGGGCTAAAGGGAAAGTTCTTTGGAAGCAGGTCCATCTCCATATCACCCATTTCAGGACTCTAGGGCTTCACTCTGCTGGCCCAGCCAGTACTGTCCCACTCCCCCATTATTTTCCTGTGCCGCAAACTGAGTCAGAGAATTATCGATAGCATGAGGGGAACCTGGCTTAGAACAACCCCTTCTGCCATGCCTTCCCTATCCTGGGAATTGAGAGGGGATTTCTGAGGAGAGGGGCTGGTGAGCTCCCAGGGACACAAGGAAACTAGAGATGAGGGAGGGGAGCAAGTGTTTCCCACACCTGATTAGAGGGATCCAAGAGACAGAGATCAGAGGAGGAGACCTCTCAGGAGACACCAATCGTAGAGTGATGCCCCTTTAACTTAATTCTGTGGCGCCCTCCCTGGTGCTGGGGCCAGTCCCTAACTGAAAGCAGACCCACTAGGAGTCCCTGACCCTTCATCACTTCAGTAGCTAGTCGATTTCAGCCCAACTCGGTGACAAGACAGAAAGGAATGGTAGGGAGCAGTGGCCCTGGGGTTCTCCTAGGGAGGTTACACTTCGGGGGGTTGATGCCAAGTATCTAAGTAACATTTTAATTTTATTTTGGCTGCGCCATGTGGCATGCGGTATCTTAATTCCCCAGCCAGGGATAGAACACATACCCCCTGCAGTGGGAGCATGGAGTCTTATCCACTGGACCATCAGGGAAGTCCCTGATGCCAAGTATCTTTCAACTCGGGATCCAACTGAAAGAGCCAGAACCTGGGGTGTTAACTGTAGGAAAGACCTCCAACAGTTCTCAGTCATTCCCCTATGGCAGGCCAAGGGTGGCAGCTTCTAGGAGTCTTTCCCTCCTCTCACAGCCTACTTCCTACAACTATGGGCTTGAAATATTTTTGATCCACTCCCAGGAGGAGGAGATGCTTCAGGCACCAGGCAAAGTCCTGTCTAGGAGGAAGGTGGCAGCAGAGTGCTGGGATTGTGAGGATTTATGGACGTGGGGACAAGGCTGGGAGGAAGATAAAGCCAGGATTATTTAGCTCCCTCCATACAGGCCACTCACAGAGACGAGTGTGTGTGTGGTGGGGCGGGGGGCTTAGGTGGTGGAAGGCAATCACTGGTAGTAAGGGGAGGCCTGACTCTGATGAGGGGCCTTTAGGAATAATGGGAGCCTGGACACGGATGGACACCTTATCAGGGAGAGAGGCCCTGTCGATATGGAAACAGCCGGCATGGAGAATGGCTCCCAGCCCGAATGGCAGCGGCGGCGGCAGAATCAGGAGGGCAGGACGGTGGCTTCAGTTTAAATCTTTAACTCACCAGCTGGCTAGGCAGCGGCAGCAGGGGTGCGGTGGGGGATGTTGCGACCGGAGCCCTGAAGAGCAGTGCCCAGTCCGCTTGACAAACAGCTCATCAGGCCCCGCAGAAGCTCCAGCTTCTGCTCCCGAGGGTGCGCTGAGCTGTGAGGGGACCCAACACAGGCATGAGGCGGGGCGGGGGCTCCCGGCTTCCCCGCGACCGGTTCTCCTGGACTGAGCCTCGTCCATGCCCTGGGCGGGTGCGCGGTATCCCAAGCCCTTCGCCTCCGCTCCCTCCACCACATGTGCAGCCAGGGGAAAAAGTAGAAACAACCCCTGCAGATCCTGGAAAGAGAAGGCAGAGCAGGGCGGGGCGGGGCGGGGCTGACCCCACTGACTCCGCCCCTTGGACGCTTCTACCCTCTCGTGGAAGGCTCCGCCCTTTTAGAGGCGGTTAGAGGCGGTTTACAGGCGGTTTACAGGCGGTCTTTAGAGGCTCAGCCCTTTTAGAGGCGGTTAGAGGCGGTTAGAGGCGCTTTACAGGCGCTTTACAGGCGGTTTTTAGAGGCGGTTCCTCCAATCCACGCCCCCTAAGAGGCCTCTCCCCTCCCGCTTCTCCCGCCCCAGAGAACTCGCGCCCTCCCCGCCCCTTCCCCACCAACCGGGAGCGGCTATGTTCCTCTTCCGCAGAACCCCGCCTCCACTCACGCCTCCTCCTCCTCCTCCTCCTCAGCTTCCTGCATCACCTTGTATCTCCTCAATCCCGACATGTCCTGGGTTCCCAACGTCTCCTGGTGAGCGGCATGATTGGATCAAGGATTCCCCAAATCCTTGGGAGGATCCCCTTCTCTGTCATTCTCTGGACCAGTCTGAATTGTTCTCAGATAATATGAGACAGGTGCCCCCGGGAAGACTCAGTTGCCACATTGGGACAGGGTTGGATTGAAGATTTGGGAGGCACTAGTCGTTAAGGGATTGGGTGGTAGGGCCCCTCGGGGGCATGGGGCATTTAGGAGGTTAGAGCCAAAGGCCTTCGAGGTCATGGGGCTGGGATATTTGGGGTCCCGCGTGAGGATTTTCGGGGATTGTGGTCACCCGGATGGGGGTTGAGGGTTAGGCACAGCCTAAATGCCCACCCTCTCTGGCTCCACCCTGGAAACACGCCGGTGCATTAGGTCACAAAGACAGCATCATGCACTAGGGGTGGGGCTTACCTATTACCAGGAAGGGGCGGAGCCAGGGCATTTCTTCAGAGGAGGGGTAGTCCAGAAGGTGGAGCCAGAGCCTATCAATAAAGAGGTGGAGTTAGGGTTTGTTACAAAGAGGCAGGGCACGGACCCTCTTTTATAAGGGTGGAGTCAGATTTCAGAGCTGCACCCTGGGAAGACGGAGACCTCAGCACCAGGCAGCAAGAAAAGAGCTTTGGGACGCTGTCCAGTACTGTTTTGCCAATCCCCTCTCCTCTCTGTCTTCCTGGCTTCTGCTCCAATTACCTTTCTTGTCTGCCCCATTCTGTTTGTACGATTCTGGGCAGAGGAGGAATAGGGCTCCAGAGAGGGCCCAGTCTAGACAGGCCAGGCTATGGGAACACTTGTTGGCTGAGTGGCCTTGGCCCAGTCACTTCATGGTTAGAGGGTCACAGCCCTTCCTCTCTGAGCTGAGACCTCCTTTCATGTGATTTCTGTTCCTGCAGTCACTAATCAACAAATATTTATCGAGTGACTACTAGGTGCCGGGTGATGTGCTTGGGCATGAGGATACAGCAGAGAAGACAGGCACAGACTCTTCCCTCAGAGAGCTTGTCATCTGGGTTGGACAGGGCAGGGGAATCAAAAGAGACAATAAGATCACTACAATAGATGAAGCTGACTGGCTGGGGGCCGTGGAGGGTGCTTTGGCAAAGCCAAGAAAGAGCAATTAACCCAGTGTGGGAGGTTGGAAATAGCTGCCCTATTTGGTCTGGGGAGGGGGGAAGGGAGCCTTGTGGCTGGACGGTATGGGAGAGAATGACCAGAAATGAGTGAAATAAAAGTCCCCTCAGGCTGAAGTGTGGAGAATGGATTCACCTATCCTCTTCCCACCATTCCACACTCTTTTCCCCTCTCATACCTATCTTCCCCTGCCTGGGCTACATACAGACAGGTGACAGACAGATCCACGGATGCCAGTGGGAAGCATTGCAGTCTGGGCATGGAGAAGCTGTGCTTCCACCGCACTCACCCTCACTTACACTCACACTCACAGTGACACTCCTGCCCTGCTGCAGATGGGTCAAGTCTGGTGCACGGGAAGAGGAGGCCTGGTCCCCAGGGCTTCAGTAATTCACATCCCTTCACTCAGATGCAGGGCTCTGTCTGTTGTATACTACACAATTTGGCTTTTGTCCCTGGTTCCTGAGAGGGAGGCTCTAAATCTTTGGAATACCTCAAGTAATACGAGTGTCTTTGTTATTTACGAGTCCCTCGGCTCACACCTGAGTTGATGCTAAGAGATGAGGTGACTTGGGCTGAGGCCTGGTCAGCAGAAAGACCAACCATATCATTGCAGAATTGGGGTTTTGAGCCAATCCGTCAGAGGAGATCGAGTCATGTTGCCAACAATTCATTTCTGCCTATGTATGAAATCTCAGTAAAAGCTCTGTACACCAAAGCTCATGGAACTTCCTGGTTGGTGAACATATTGATGTACTGGGAGGGTGACATGCCCTTTGTGTCTCCATGGGGAGAGAGCATGGGAGCTCTGCACTGAGACCCTCCTTGTGTGTCTTTTCATTTGGATGTTCCTGATATATGTACTTTATAAAAAACTAGTTGTCAGGAGAGCACTTCCGAGTTGTGTGAGTCATTCTAGTGAACCGTTGGACCTGAGGGGGGTTTGAAGACCTCTGGACTTGTAGCTAGTTAGGCAGAAATGCAGGTGTCCTGAGGACCCCACTTGTGACTGGCAGTTCTAGTGGAGGCAGTCTTGTTGGGACTGTGCCCTTAAACCTGTGGAGTCTAACACTAGTTCTGGGTAGTCAGTGTCTGAATTGAATTGCAGTACACGGGTTGGTAGCAGAATACCTTTCCACTGAGTGCACTCCCCACTGTCTCCATCTATCTGGAGCCTTTTCTTCCTTTCATAACTCCTTAGTAGCCTCCCTGTCCCCATTTCCCACTCTTTGTCTTTAGCTCTGAGAACCTCAGCACTCAACATTTTGGACAAGGGAAGTGGGTTGCATTGTCCCTGTTAGGGGAAGGTTTGCAGTGTCGTCCCCTTGAAGGCATTTGAACATGAGTTTTAAGGCTAGGGGTCAGAGCTTGGTTCAGGATTAGAGGTCAGAGACATATGGTTGGGGGGCTCCCTCTTTCCCAGGTTTCTCCTTACTCCCACCTCTTCTCTGTGGTCCTAAGACTACTGGAGTGGGAAAGATGGGACCCAGCTGGTCCCCAGATTACCTGAGGACAATGGCAAGTAGCAGGGTAAGACTGGGGAAGATCTCCTCCCAGGTCTCCATAGGCCTATCACAGTGACTGCATATCCCTCATCTGAGGCCTACTCCTCTCTTTGACAATCAGGGCTAAAGGGAAAGTTCTTTGGAAGCAGGTCCAGTTCCCATATCTCACATCTCAGGACTCTAGGGCTTCCCCCTCCTGGCCCAGCCAGTACTGCCCCTCTCCCCCATTATTTTCCTGTGCCCCAAGCTGAGTCAGAGAATTATCGATAGCATGAGGGGAACCTGGCTTAGAACACCCCCTTCTGCCATGCCTTCCCTATCCTGGGAATTGAAAGGGGATTTCTGAGGACAGGGGCTGGTGAGCTCCCAGGGACACAAGGAAACTAGAGATGAGGGAGGGGAGCAAGTGTTTCCCCCACCTGATGAGAGGGACCCAAGAGACAGAGACCAGAGGAGGAGACCTCTCAGGAGCCACCAATTGTAGAGTGCTGTCCCTTTCCCGTTCCCAGCCCTAGAGCATATGATGTGACAAAGTTAACTGTGACCCCTTTTTTTCTGCCTTATCTTTCCATCATCCATCCATCCATTTATCAATTGATCGATCCGTCCATCTATGTGTCCATATGTCTCCCCATCTTGGTCTCTTCATTGGTCCATTCTCCCATCTTTACTTTCATCTGTGTTTTCACATCTTTCTCTTCATTTATTCATCTGTATGTTTAACCATTAGCTGTGTATTTAATGCATCCATTCATCTATTTATCAGTTACGGTAATAATGGACATTTGTCGATACTTAAGTGCCATGCACCATGCTAAGAGCTCTAAAATCATTTTCTCATGACAAATATATGAAGTAGAATGCTGTGAGTGATGTTTTTGTTCATGCAGACACTTTTTTTATACTCCTTTTCCTGCTTCCTTTAGGGAAGTTCTCTCTCACTTCACGTGGTCTTTGTGGCTATGTTCACTATAGTGATCTGATCAGAGTACTCCATTCCCTGGGCACTGTAATATATTGAAGAACTGAGTATGTGTCACAAGCACAGTTCAAAGCTTTTCATGAGCTTTTATGTTAGGAGAAAAAGGCCCTGTGTTTTGGATCACTCACTATACAAATGTGGATTTGAGGCTTCCAGTGCTCATATTTTCTTCTGCTAGAAGATCACCTGTCTATAACCGGAATGAAGCCTCCACATAAAAAAAAAAATAGAGATAATTCGGGTCTTCCCTGGTGGTGCAGTGGTTGAGAGTCCACCTGACGATGCAGGGGACGCGGGTTCGTGCCCCGGTCCGGGAAGATGCCACATGCCGCAGAGCAGCTGGGCCCATGAGCCCTGGCCACTGAGCCTGGGCGTCCGGAGCCTGTGTGCCACAGCGGGAGAGGCCACAGCAGTGAGAGGCCTGCGTGCCACAAAAAAAAATTAGGGAGAAGTCAAGTTAAATGATGGAGATAACATAATTTGATTCCCTGAGTCCAGCCAGTGCTGAAGTAGACCTAATCTTAATCTAGTTATGTGATATGACAAATTTAACTTTTTGCTTAAGCTACTTTAACTTGGGTTTTTTTCACTCACAATAGAAAGAGCCCTAGATAATGATCATTGTATTATTATCCCCATTTTACAGATGAGGAAACTAATATCCAGAAAGATTAATTTACCCCATGTTTCACCGCTTATAAATGGCAGAACATTGGTACATATTTGGGGCAAAACTCTGACATATTACCCATATATGTCTGTCCATCTGTTGGTTCAGTCCATCCATCTATCCATCCATCCCAGTTATTTATTTATCTGACTATCCTTCAATGCCAAGGCACCAAAGGCAATAAGACTTGCCAACTCCAATTTGAGGCTGGGTTTGGATCAGAGATTAGCAAACATTTTTGTTAAAGGTTCAGCTAGGAAATAAGGTTTTGCAGGCCATACTGTCTCTGTAGTCACTTGTAAGCTTTGCTGTTGTAGCCCCAAAGCAGCCATAGACAATATGTAAATGAACAGGCATGGCTATATTCCAATAAACGTTTATTTACAAAAACAGGCAGCAGGCTGGCTGGGCCATAGTTTGCCAATCACTGATCTGGATCAGTGGGGAAAACACATACGTTCTGTCATTGTTGGGAACATGAGTAGGGAATGGAAACGTATATTCCTTGCATTTGCCATTACTAATGTAGTGGAAACAACAGGGTTGTTATACTCAAACTCTTGTATTTGAATCCGGTTTTAGAACCCTGGACAGTCAAGGGGACAGGATCTGTAAAATGGGAATAATTTGTATCTTGTGAGGTGGTCCATGTGCCTGACACAGAGTGGGTGCATTCAGTGGTAGTTAGGTCCATCCCCTTTTCTCATTCATCACCTCCCGTATATTACCAGCATCAGGAGGCCTCTCTCTTTTTAGGGTGTCCTGGGATGCAGTGAGGAGAGTTCAATCTGGCTTTCTGGGTTCAGGAGCCCAACTTCTAAGAATGTGCTTTCATACAAGTTATATAGATTAAGCTCTTGCAAACTCCAAATTTCTCTTTTTAGTAGCTCTACCCCAACTCTTGTCCATACTGTTCCACAACTGTAACCACTCCAGTGCCCAGCAAAACAAAAGGCTCTTTAGTCAACAGGCCCCATTAGACTGAGAGGCAGTTTAGGTACCTTCTTTTATCGAGTCCACCATTCATGATATTACCCTGTTCCCCAGGTGGCTTTTTAACCTATTTATTCCAAACAAATACTCTTCTCTGGGAGGAAGGATTGTGTCCATATGTGTCTTTGTGTCTGTGTGCCCATGACGGTTTGTGTGTAATTGTGTATGTGTGTCTATATGTCCCCTTGTGTCTGTACTGTGATTATATGCTTAACTGTCTGTGGTGTGTCCTTGGTAGATGCGAGTGATTGGCTGTCTGATTGATTATATGCCTGTGTGTGTGTGCGTGGGTATGGACGTATGTAAGTGGGTAAGGGTGTCCCCACTTTTGTGGTTGTGTGTATATGTGTGTTCTGTTTAATCCATCCCATTGTGGCTCTCAACCTCACAAGGCCTGCAGGGGGCATCCAGTGCACAGGGAAAGGGCATGCGAGTCCCCTGGCCTGTGCTCCAACCTCATGGGGCCTGCAGAGGGCATATAGTGTCTAGAGAAAAATAGATTGTGTGGCCTGTGGAAGTGGGGCTCTGGTCTGAGGAGCCTGGGCTCTCTTATTCCAGAAAGGAGCTGGAAATGAGCAAGAAGCCTGATGACTCAGCTTCTGAAAGTCCCTGATCCTAGGAGGGGGTCTGCTTCACCCCGCAAATCCTTCTCCAAACCCTCTGTCCACATCCAGAGGTTCCTGACACAGCCTGCAGGGCAGAGCTTGTCCCTTTAGTCCAAGTGTGGGTAAGATATTGCACAGCACTTCTGGAGGTGACTGAACATCAGGATGGGGGGAAGTCTTGAGCAATAGTACACCCTCCTTCTCTGCCTCCTGCCCTCAGCATCTTGAAGGACTGCCTCAGTCACTGCCAGGATTTCCTGAACACCCCCTCTCTTTCATTTTCTGCAGTTTGGGCCACTCTGGGCCCCAGGATTTCTGGGCCTGGACTGAGCCTTCTCAGGAGACGTGCAGGAAACAAGGGCCTCTGAAACCAAGCAGAAGGTGACCTGTGTCGTTGGTGATGAGCCTGGTGGGTAGGGTGGCCAGAGGGAAGGCAAGGGAGTCTCCATGTAACAGGGAGCTCTTCAGAGCCTTGAGGATGGGTGAGGCAGGAGGTAGGACATTCCAGGTGGAATGAACAGCAAGCACAGAGGCTCAGGAGGGACAGGGCTTTGTGATTAATCCTAATGTGGGTGAGGCAGCGGAAGGCAAGTGGTGTGAGAAGCTATGTATGTGGGGGTAATCCCTGGGTACTTGGGGCACCTCCTAGTGATGCCATGCCCAGTGGTCAAAGTTCATGGAAGACCCCTGTAACCTTAATCAGGCAGGACCATCAGGGACCAGTATTCCCTAGGCATGAAGGTTTGGGTCCCTTAGCAGGCATAGAATGTGAACCAGCTGAAGTGCCAGTTGGAGGTAAAGGGAATGAATCATAGAGGAAGTGTGGCAAACAGAATTTAAGATTCCTCCCTCATGGTGTGCATGTCCTGTATAATCTCGCTTTGAGGGGATCCCCTTGGCCTCCTGGCCTGTGAATATGATGGGATATCAGTGACGTGGTTAGGTTATGCTATATGGCCAAAATGAAGGAGCTTTGCAGATGTAATTAAGGACGCAAAATCAGTTGACTTTGAGTTAGTTGAAAGGGAGATTACCCTGGGTGGGCCTGACCTAATCAGGTGAGCCCTTTAAAAAAGTGTCTAGGACTAAGAAATAAAAAGCAGCAGCAGGGAGGAAGATGGTGGAAGAGTAAGACATGGAGATCACCTTCCTCCCCACAGATACATCAGAAATTCATCTACACGTGGAAAAACTCCTACAGAACACCTACTGAATGATGACAGAAGACCTCAGACCCCCCAAAAGGCAAGAAACTCCCCACATACCTGGGTAGGGCAAAAGAAAAAAGAATAAACAGAAACAAAAGGATAGGGATGGGACCTGCACCAGTGGGAGGGAGCCGTGAAGGAGGAAAGGTTCCACACACTAGAAGCCCCTTCACGGGCGGAGACTGCGGGTGGCGGAGGGGGAAAGCTTCGGAGTAGCGGAGGAGATCACAGCAACAGGGGTGTGGAGGGCAAAGCGGAGAGATTCTGGCACAGAGGATCGGTGCCCTCAGGCACACACCAGTCCGAGAGGCTTGTCTGCTCAGCCGCTGGGGCGGGTGGGGCTGGGAGCTGAGGCTCGGGTATTGGGTTTCAGTCGGAGCACAGGGAGAGGACTGGGGCTGCCGAAGAGGCAAGAGACTTTTTCTTCCCTTTTGTTTCCTGGTGCGCAAGGAGAGGGCATTAAGAGCGCTGCTTAAAGAAGCTCCAGAGATGGACACGAGCCACGGCTAAAGGCACGGACACCGGAGATGGGCGTGGAATGCTGGGGTCCCTGCTGCCGCCGCCACAAGGCCTGTGTGTGAGCGTAGGTCACTGTCCACCCCGCCTTCCGGGGAGGCTGTGCAGCCCGCCACTGCTGGGGTTCTGGGACCCAGGGATGGCTTCCCCAGGAAAGCGCACGGAGCACCTTGGGCTGGTGCAACATCACGCTGGCCTCTGCCGCCGCAGGCCCACCCCACACTGCGTGCCCCTCCCTCCCCTCTGCCTGAGTGAGCCAGAACCCCCGAATCAGCGGCTCCTTTAAACCCGTCCTGTCTGAGCGAAGCTTTTTTTCATTCACTTTTTCTCCCTTTTATTCTGAGCCGTGTGGGTGAAAGGCTCTTGGTGCTCCAGCCAGGCGTAAGTGCTGTGCCTCTAAGGTAGGAGAGCCAAATTCAGGACACTGTTCCACAAGAGACCTCCCAGCTCCATGTAATATCAAATGGCGAAAATCTCCCAGAGATCTCTGTCTCAACACCAAGACCCAGCTCCATTCAACGACCAGCAATCTACAGTGCTGGACACCCAATGCCGGGGTCAACAATATGATGGCAGTTGACAACTAACCTTCTGGTGGTGAACACACTGTAGTTTATATAAATGTCAAAATATAATATTATACACATGAACCTTATGTGTTATAAACCCATGAAAATATAAATAAATAAAAATTTAATAAATAAATTTACTTTCATTAACTTATGAAACAGCAACATACTTTGCCCAATTTACTTAGCTTCAGAATTTTCATTTGTACAGTTTGAACCAGAAGAAGTACCTTTATTGGTTTATTTTTTTTTCTAAAATTCTAAGACTAAATTGTTATTACAATGTTTTCAAAAAATTATTAATAGAATGCTTTCATAATTATCTCACATAAATATTTAGGTAAATAGCTATGTAATAGCTGAATTTTCTCAAACTGTTAAAATATTATTTCTAAACGTATATTTCAGGTTAAGAAGGATTAAGCTGCAGAGATATAACGTTTAATGATATTTCTCAAGTGATAAGAACTTACTATCAGAAGCATGTAATATATTAGTACCCTCATTATGAAGTTCAGATTCTCCAGCAGAAAATGCTCAGGGCATATGTGAGTGATGATAATTTTTTTTTATGCCTATATTCCTATAGCATTTCTTATCATGATGTCATTGTGTAACTGCATTTAAAGTGGGCTCTTAAGGACTTCCCTGGTGGCACAGTGGTTAAGAATCTGCCTGTCAATGCGGGGGACACAGGTTCGAGCCCTGGTCCGGGAGGATCCCACATGCCGTGGAGCAACTAAGCCCATGCACCACAACTACTGAGCCCGTGTGCCACAACTAGTGATGCCCACGTGCCTAGAGCCCGTGCTCTGCAACAAGAGAAGGCACCGCAATGAGAAGCCCGCGCACCGCAACGAAGAGTAGCCCCCACTCCCCGCAACTAGAGAAAGTCCGCGTGCAGCAACGAAGACCCAACACAGCCAAAAATAAATAAATTTTTAAAAAAGATGATTCTTTAATCAATCAATCAATAAAGTGTGCTCTTAAGCATTTGCCAATTAAAGAAACTCAACCTAAAGACCCAAAGACCCCATCTGAGTTTGCTAAGTGATGCAGTGTTAATAAAACTGTGGCTCATTGGAATCTAGTGTGTTACAGGATTTTTTGCACACTTAGCTCTTCAACTGATTTGGTTTGGATTCTAGTCAAATTACTTGGTACCTTGGTTAAGTGGGCTTGTGAAAAATACCTGATGTATACAACCACTTCCTGTGGAGCTAATAGCTATGTGTTTGCTAAGTATTTTGTGAGAAGAAAAGATCAGAGAGCAAAGAAAACTGGATTTCCTTAAAAGCACTGAACTGTAACATGTATGTAAAGACTGGGTAATTACTGGGCAGAAACAGGCCTGCCAGTAAAAGCCAACTATATGCAGCTCCCTTCTTTTGCTGAAAATCTGTCCTAGTTTCATGTTAAATTATATATTAAAAGAACACTACATTTTTCTATAATGATGTTTTTATAATATAGAGGGTATGTTTCTGACCAAAGACTCTACATCCACGATATATGATAAAAGCAAAGGTATAATGATAAAATATCATACTCAACTCATTTAAGTAGTAAAGTATATTCTAAACCTCATAATGGACAAATATAGTCACTGTGAGGTGGTTCTATAAGTCTCTAATATATTTTAAAAAGGTATATATCATGTTCAAACGAATTCCTACTATATCTTAAATTATGACTATATAAAATGAACACATTAACTTTAATGACCACTTATTTACACTAATATAAGTCTGTTCCCCAACAAGAAAGTTGTACATATGTATATGGGTGTTTGTATGAGTTAGGTAACTGGCATCTTTTAAAAAAACTGTTGAAGAAAGTTTGAAGTAATGAATTTTCATGTAGCATGAGGAGGTAATCAAAATCATTCTCCCATATTTCCTTAATTCTAAGGTACCTTATGTTGTATATGTCCTTAAGTTAGGGAAACTTTTTTTGGAAATAAAAAGCAAGTACACCAAATGCGCACATTAGAAGGAAAATTCTGGTTTTATAAATTTTATAATGAAGAAAGAAAATGGAATACATAGTTTTATTTACCTTAGAATTAAATTTGTATGTAAGCTTAATTTCTACAGTAACCTTTAGAAATTTTTATTATGCAGTCTTTCTTGATGATAATTTGTAATTTGCTATGATTGATTTAGAATTTCCAAATTTCCATCCATTTTTAGAATTCAAAATTTTGGCTAAAGCCATCAATTATTTGAAATCCTCTCTCAATCTAGACTGTGCCTGAGGCCAGTACCTGAGCTGATCCTCTAGAGAGCTTCATGGAGAGTATAATAAGGGGAGCCCTTGTTGAGTAATTTATAATTGATTAACATCATCATGAATTGCTCCCAACTTTATTCATGATTCTGAACACTTGAGATAATTGAAATACCAAAAGAATGAGTATAAAGCTAGTAGGACAAGTGGATACTTGAGCCTACTCACAGTCTCTTTGAGGCAGAGGCTCATTTTGTGCATAAGTGTAAAGAAATATATTTTTGGAAAAATAATTCTAGTTCCAGTTAGAAGATGGTGAACTCAGAGATTTCATTTATCACTGCTCAAAGTGTTTAGAACCATTGAAAACATTTCCCCCTAGACATTGACATGATGGACTTATTTTAATCAGCAATTACAAAAGTTGACCAAGTGCCAGGCATCAGTGAGTAGATTATTGGGCAAAAATCCGTTTTTTCCCCTTGTACAAAACCTGGATGCATCCTGTTCAAGGACAGACTTAAACAGGCAAGGGAAAGTTTATTGAAAACTATTGTAGTTGGAGAGAGAGATTGGACTAAACTCTGCTGAAACAAAACGTGGGACAGTTTATCAATTCTGGGGTGAGCTAGTGGACTGGTACTGGAGGACATTAGGAGGAGACTGGTTAATGTGATTAGGCCATCTGTGTTTGCTAATCAGCACTTATTGAAGTTAGACTCTTTCCCTCCCACAGAGAATGCAGTGCTATCTTTCTTGATGATTACATTTCAAAAACTGGCTCCCATGTGCGTGAGAAAGACATTCCTGGGTTGTAAATCTGGCAAGATGACTAGAAGAAGATTTACGTGTCAAAGGGGTGAAAAAAGAATTTGCATGTTTTTTTAGAGTAAATGTTCTAAATAAGGGGAGGTCAAGGGCCTATAAGTCAGGAAGAAACCTGTCTAAAGTTTTATTAAGCTGAAAGGAATGTTAAGGCTGTCTTGGTCAATCTAAACCTTGAACACAAGTACAGATGTTTGCCAACTCTAGATAAAAGCCTACAAGTATGACAAGCTCCTTTATCTTTAATCTCCCATCCTCCCTAATCTGATTTAGATATTTCACTTGTGTTGTCACAGGCTTACCAATATCACAGAATTTATTAGGTCAAATTGCAATTTTTTGTCTGTTTACTACTCTTGACACTAGACTGTAAGGTACCTGAGAACAGGGATCCTGTTTACATTTGTAACCACAGGACCTACTGTAATTCCCCTTACCTCAATTAATGCCTGCTAAAATAAACTGAATTCTAAAAAATTAACAGAAAAGTAGCTGAGATAGGAAATAAGAATGTGGGAATTACAAAAAAATTAAGAGCCTTTAGTTTAGTAAAATGAAGATGGTAAGGGAATATGATCAGAAGCCATATATTCCTAGAAGGTATGAAATTTTCTAGTAAATCCTAGAAAACTAGAAGTTGGCCATACCCAGTGGAGATAGGAAAGAGGGCTCCCATTTAATGTACACTATATGGTAGACACTATGTTAGCATATCAAATTTAATCGTTTATCTGTGAAGAAAGCACTGCAAACCCTATTTTATAAGTAAGAAAACTGATACCTGGAGTGGCCATATACCACCTACAGAACAGTGAACATAGATTGAAACACTCACTTTTATGGCCCCAAGTTATAAAGCTATTAAACTTGGCTGCCTTAAACATAAATTATAATAGTTTAAGTTTAGGAGAGGAAAATGATCAATACTTTTAACTTTGCATATGAGATGATATCCCTAAGAAGGGATCACCCTCAAAATATAAATAGAATCAATAAGTATCAGATGTATCTTTAAATACTAGAGACAAGCAAGGGTGTAAAGAAAACTGGTGATGTTTGGGGGTACCTTCCAAAACTTTTGAAGGTGGTGTCCCCACAAGGAGACTCTGTCTCTTGGTAGCACCATCAGCTCTGCTTCTGGATTGGATGGATATTGAAATGACATTAGAAGTGCTCTTCTCTTAGAGTTAGGACATTCTCTGATTCTTTAGTAATGGAATACCTTTGATTCTTTGCTTTATCACCAAAAAAGATTGTTTAAAGGGACAACCTTTTTGTTTTTCCAGATACACACTGGGAATGCTATTTACCAACTCTCACTACATGCTAGAGATATGATGGTAGTCCCCTTATATATCCCAGTATACCGTACAGAAAATATTAAGGCTACTGGCATCAGTTCCATATGGTTAAATAAGCTGTTTAAAGGAGGATATTCCTGAACTGGAGAGGGATGTCTGGGACAAGAGCAAGCAGGATGGAGAGGATTTAATCAACAATTTAGTTTTATCTGGAAGCCTGATAAAATTCAAATACCCATGTCTCGCTTACATGGGACTTATTTTTCAACATAATATGGCTTGACAATTTTTCTTAAGAATTTGGGATGAGAAGGAAAAACATAATAATTTAATCTAGTCAATAAAAGGAATATTGATGTTCCTCTTATTTCTTTGAAATCCTTTGGTAAATTTCTTGACTTGTCATCTGACTGACTTTTACCCTTTTCTAGAAAAAAAGCATACCGGGAGGAAGTAAGACCTAGTGCTTTTTAGTGTACTCTTGGCGTTCTTCCAACTCTTCTGGAAAACATCATTCTATCACTTATATTCCTGTAGAACTGTAAGTTGAAATGAAGAACCCTCTTACCCAGCCTCTTACAGAAAAGTATCACGATATTCTTTAAAAGACCCTATCCAAACAGACACATTTTAAATAATTATTAGTTCACCATCATGACCCAACAAGACTGCAAGGTTGCTTAGCAACAGAATCAGGCACTCTTAACAGGAACATGCATGGGAACAATGGTGAAAAGTGATGGAGATCTTACAAAGGCAAATTCTTTGAATTAAATCTTTGTGAAAAGACATTATAGGGAAAATGAGATTTTTAACCTAAGAATTTTTTCCTGAGATTGATATATTATTTCATAGCTAAACATCAACCACTTTCCATAGAATAGATAGAACAATGGAACTTTTAGTCTTTACATAATTTAGGGCACTTACAAAACATTATTTATCAGTGTTAGCTTGAAAATGAATAATATTTCTGTGTCGTCCCATTATCTTTAAAACTGTATAGATATATAAAGAAAGGAAGTTACTTACAAAAAAAATATTGCAAGTGTATTTGATTAACGATGTTCTATTTTTATATCATATGTAATTAGACTATAAAAATTGTATTCTTTTAAATTTGAACAAGATATAAGTGTATATATATATATATATATATACATATATATATATATATATATATATATATATATATATATATATATATATATATATATATATATATGTATACATACATACACACAAACATGCATTATCTATGTAGTTCCCATTTCCAGTGGAAAAGAAAAGAAAAGAAAAGAAAAAACCTGCAAAGCATTGTCTCTTTGTGACTCCTAGATTGACTAATTTTTGGCTGAATGGGCTGATTTTACACTACAATACCTGTAAAGGCACTAAGTTGCTTCTATTAGTAAATGGAAGAAAATCCAGTACATATAAGCTCTGTTGATGCAATATGTAAACACCCAGCAAGTTCAAAAAGTAAGCTCAACATCCTGGCAGAAGACCTCAACTTTGACCCTAGTCCCATCTCTGGAATGGACAATTCACTTAACCACCATAGACCTCATATTCCTCATCTCTAAAAGGAGGCCTCCAAGATTATTTTCAGTTCTAAAATTCCTAAAGTTCATGTCCATCAACTCTAAGTAGCATCATTCTTTTTTCTCACAGAAGAATTTTTTGTTTTAGTGCATTGGTTATTTGACTACTGTCTTTATGTAAATACTAGAAGTAGCAGGCTTGTTCGCCAATACATTCACGTATCAGGCAGAAAATTTTCAATACTGGGTTTTTGTTTGTTTCTTTCTTTCTTCATGGCTGATTGCATGTTGCAGAACTGATTTTTAGTTTCTGGAGGTTAAAAACATGCAGGTGTAGATATAATGTGCTGCAGCCATTTATATCACCAGCCATAATGTTTTAAAACAACTGGCTTTTTTGCTTAGTCCTTAGTAGAGGGTTAGATGAGCACTTCTGTTTTCCTTTCTTTGAGAAGTTTTATAACAACACCGAAAGGTCATCTTTAAAATGTCAGACAAGATTAACAACAAAATCTTGGAAGACAGCCAGCCCACCAAGGAAACAAACCCAAAGGACTCTTTACAGATGCAAATCTTAAATAAGCAACAGAACCTGAGAGTGGGGTGAGGGCAGGGGAGAGAAATACTTTGTAACAAAGAAATACATTCAAGAGATGCCTCATGGCATTGAACTGTTGGAAAGGAGTAGCAGTAAACAAACCTGGCCCCCAGCAATTGCTAAAGGGCACATTCATTAGGAAGTTGGAAGCAAGAAGTCTAAGATCATGAGTCAGAGAAGCAGAATCATGAGCCACACCCACACTGGGTTCTCTATGCTATTGTTACAACCAAGAGAAGTTGATGTAAATATTTTAATTGCAAGGAATTGAAAAAGTGGTTTTGAATCCCACTAGTTGATGCCAGGCCCGGTTTTTGATTATACAACTGAGCATGTAGCTCTATAGTCCTGACAGCTGAGTAGTAGAGAAGATGCAGTTTTCTTCCCACAAAAATACCACTTCTCCTACTAACAATTCTAAAGGGAGAGAAAGCCTTTAACAGAGAACACATTAAAGGAGAGTCACAGTTATTTAAAACCAGAAACTTAAATATTGATGGAAGAAGCAAGTAGGTTTAGGAAGAGAGCAAGCTACAGAAATTGATAAAAACTTTGCCCTTTTAGTTGAAATTTTTAAAATTATAAACAAAAATGAAGAATTCTCTGCAATTTGTATTTTATCCAGTATTCAACTAAGTGGCCTGTTAGATTAGTAGGATGAAAAGTATCTTGCTGGCAAATGTGGAAACTAATACAGAAACAAAATGATAAAGCAGAGACATATTTTTGTAGCAAAGGATTTCACCAGCTTTGTCAAGGTTGACACAAGAATCATATTATAGTTATACTTAATATAAATGTTAGATTATGTAATACATAAATGTATATTCAGTAGAAATAGTCAATAAATTGTACATAATGTACTACAGTAGTAAATGTTAGGTTCTTTTCAATGAATACTTTATAGTGTTTTTGCGATCTGTATAAAGAGCCTAGTTTTTAAATAAATACTATTTCAAATTTGGGGGATGAGAAGTTTAAAATAAGATGAACCAGATTTCTACAATCCATTTTCTGATGCTCAAAGTGGGCAGACTACAAAATGGAGCATGGCTGAGGCCATCTGGTAATCTGTGTGTTCCTTGCACTGTTTGAATTATATTATACATCCGTAATATGCAGGGGCACAAATCACTCATAGGT
The DNA here is from genome assembly GCF_964165515.1 of Mesoplodon bidens. Classification (NCBI taxonomy): domain Eukaryota; kingdom Metazoa; phylum Chordata; class Mammalia; order Artiodactyla; family Ziphiidae; genus Mesoplodon; species Mesoplodon bidens. The sequence continues at coordinate 434,162 of NW_027671947.1, read as the reverse complement.
TATGCTTTGTAGGCAAACTTTTACACACGAATAACAACTAATTAGAATAGACCTTAGCAAAACTGTGATGTTTGCTTGTTTCATCTAGCTCCACTTTCTGAGTTTCCCCTGTGAGTCTATTTATTGCTCTGTCTTTTCTATTCCCTAATACCCTCTGCAGAACACTTATTCCCTCAAGTTCTCTTCCCTCTTGCACATCATCAAAACTTGCTTTTGGATCATTCAGGCTGAGGTAAAAATGACTACGATCTTAAAGCACAACCAGTATTTGAATTTTAATGGGAAAAATAGATTTAAGCTAAAGGGATGAGATTCCGAGATAAAGGGATGAGAGTTGAGTGCCAACCATCAGTTAGTAGATGAGAAGACATTTTTAGGCAGCAAAACTTTTCTGCATCTCTATTCATAATACTAATTCTGCAAGCTATATAGTTGGAGAGATGCAATCATATGAAAGGCTCAAGATATCAGAAAATAGAAACCAAAACTATTTCTTCTTAGTTCATAAATAGGGTGTAGGTTTACTAAAGAGGACATTAAAATTGCTCCCTGTTTCCTGAACCCAATCCAACCAGCAAGGGAAAGGAGTTGAATAATGTGGCATTTGAGTTGGTTAATGGCAGGGAGAATTCAGAGTGGAATTACAGATGTAAAATGGATATCAGGATGTTATTTGTGTGTATGTGTCCATCGTGTATGTGTATAGAAGCCACCTCTGTCATCTAGGAAAAGATGTTTAAATCTTCCAGAGTTATTAATTCACTGAGAAGAAACAATAAACTTCAGAGTCATTTTGTTGCTCAATTGGGTCCTATTTGAGGGATGAATCAATAACAATGATTTCCTTGAATGGTCTCTCAAGGCTATTGTTTTTTTTTATGGCCCTGGTATGCAAGGGGGTTGTTCTGAAAGGACACAAACAGGTAATTCTCTCTTTCAAGGATTTTGGTCGTAGTAGTTGAGCAAAAACTACAGTATGATAGAAAGCAGTTCGTTTTCTTTGTCTCACATACAGAGTTAAAATTAAAAAGTGAAAAGACCCTACGTTTTATCATTTTATATTCAGCACTGATCTACATAAGTGTTAAAACAAATTGATCTTACTACCCATTATGATTATTAAGGTACCAAAAAAAATTCACTTTGAAAACGATTCCTGAATATGGATACATTTTGTATTCAGAATCACATGGAAAAAGAAGCCTCTTAATTTACATGGGCCAGTGTCCCATAGTTATTGATCATTATTCATGGGAAATAAATTAATTTTCTAACATCCATCATTTGCTATTTTTTTAACAAAAGAGGCATTTTATTGTTCAGCACAGGGAAACATAGCCATCATTTTATAATAATTAAATGTAGTGTAATCTATAAAAATATTGAATCACTATGTTGTATGCCTGAAACTAATATAATATCGTAAGTCATCTATACATCAATAAAAAGAGGTATTTTACTTTTCTTATCAGCTGTTCTGTTCTTTGGTAAGAAGTGGGGAAAAAAACACTTACTGATTCTAAGAAAGTCAGATCCTTGATTTGCCTGATGATTATGAATATGAAAAAAGTGTTCTCTACAGAACAGTAGCTCTTAATCAAAAAAAGGCCGGCGCTAACATATTCTACAAAGAAGAGTGTGCCAAGATATAGCAATCTTTTCTGATTCTTTTGAAGTTTAAACAAAGAGTGTACTCTGCATGAATTTTATCTTTCAACTAAATCATTCTACTGTGGAATTTATGATGTTATAGTACTAGTTTACGAAGAAAGTGTAGTAGGCTTCACATATCTCCATATCTTATATTGATGGCATTTAAATTCTAATACCAAACTGTTATTGTTTCATAAACTAGGAGAAAATTACACTTATAACAAGCAGGAGAAGCTGGCAGAAACAATAGATTTTCCATTATTTGCTTTCTATTGTTTATAAGCCTAATTACCCTAGTTGACCAATTAATGACAACACATGATGAAATTTTCCTGACTGCTGATTAATGAGCTCTAATTTCACTAGCTTTGTTACTGCTAAGGCTTCCACTAATTCTATGTGTAAATGTCTTCTTACCCTACTCCTCCTACTTTCCCCTTTGAAATTCCTCATATGTAGAGAACCCATTTGATTGACTTAAGCATCAGAAGATACTTATAATCAGAGAAAAAGCAAAAAAGGATGACTATAATGCCAATTAGTATAACTAATAAGTAGAAATTATGTTTTGAGGATTTTCATACAGAAGAGTAGTAGAAATGATAATAGTTTAGTTTTAGGAAAGCTGTAGTACACAAATAGAACCCCAAATCACACCACAGAGAATTTTGCAGGAATTTAATATATCTGATATACACTCAATTTGTGCCCATGAATGGTGAGCAACTAGAAGTAAAGGAGAATCACATAGTTACATTTCTGGACAAATCAGGTTATCAGAATGATGTAATAATGGCAGTTTACCTCAATCACTTCTTAGGCTTTCTTATTTACTATGCTAAATGTTAAATGAGATTTCTGAGTAAAAACATTACAATGACTTCAGCATTGTGGGACATGAAACACAGTGAGAACTCAGAGCAAGGAAGGAAATAAGTCAGGTAAGAAGGAAAAAGAATTGAAAGAGCTGAAAGATGTATTACTTGGCTGTCAGGTTGTAGGAGAGTTTATTTGTGCTTTTTCTTAATCTTCATAATGCTCTTGTCAGAATGGTAGTAACATACCCATTTTTTTTTTTTAGATGAGCGACCTTTAACTGTAGGTTGCACGTGATTGTCTGCCAGGTTTTCAAGTCTGTGATGGGGACAGTAATGTCAGAAATTTCAATCCCAGTCAAATCAAGACCTGGTAGAAACACCATTATGGCAGTGCATAGTTTTGACCCAAATTTGACCACATTAAAATGTTGTTCTTTCTTCTCCAGGATGATAGTCTGTATTTCAAGAAGAATTCTAATTCTAGCCCCATAACAATTTCTCTGAGTTCTTTGTGCCAACTAAAGCCTTTGATTGATTTTCATATTAGCAAAGCCCTGGAATTCTATACAAAATGCTATGCAATAGCAAAAGGATGCAGAGCCGTTATCAGATTCTCAAAACTCAATCAGATTATCTAAGAGTTTACATGAAATGAGGTAATGAATGAATGCCCTTTCTGGATCCAAACATTATAATATTTTTAATCCTTACCGTGGTCCCTGAAATGTCTATTATCTCTAATTATCAGTAAGGGAACTGAGGTGTCATAAAGTCTAAGTAAGTGAGAGGTCTGGAATTCAAATCCAGGTCAGTTTCAGTCTTGAACACCACTAATTCTATAGCCTACACTGCATTCTATAGTCTCACTGTAGATAATCAATAAACGTTCATTTATTTCCTTTACCCCAGTTGGAGACAAAGAACATGGGTGTGTGAAAGAAAGTACAGATTAGTTTTAATGTAAATGATATAATAATAATGCTAGTCAGCAGTTACAGAATATTCATATTGTGCTAGGAGTTGAGCATTAAGTACTTTACAGGCATTCTTTTATTTAAAATCTCATATATATAATACCTACCTTAGGAAGTAGGTAATATAAATGTGCCAAGGTGATTGAAATAACATGGTCACGTACAGTCAATGAAACTGGGAAGGAGTTTTCTGGGCTGATGGTTCAATTTTGGCCAAGACATTAAGGGGAGAAGGGATGAGCACTGGTGGGGAGACTGAAAACTTATTCATCATAGAGAGAAAGCACTGGTGGAAGCATTGTACTGCTTGCTTAAGAACTGTTACCCTCATAACCCAAAAACTGAGGTTTTGCTGAAAGCTGAAGGCAGATTTCTTGCAGTGTGAAAAAGAATTTACTGATATCTCTTCATGTTTGAACATGACTGTTTTGAAGATTTGTTGAAATGACTCAAGTTCTCTTTCAGATCTAGACTAAATGTCTGTATCATAGCATTAGGGCCCATGAAGCAGCATCTGCAAGCCCATACTCACCTCCTCCCTTTTTAGTGTTTTGCACTCTGGAAAAGCAAACAACAGCGACAACAATATCTTATTTCCTTTTATCTATAGTTATTATTCATCTTGTCAAGAAACCCATTTGATATATTTATGCTAAAATATAAATGAGATTTTTCCAGTTTTATTGAGATTGAATTGATATATAATATTGTATCTGTCCAAGGTGTACAATGTGATGAGATATATATATATATATATATATATATATATAGTGTGAAATGACTACCACAATAAGTTTAGTTAACCTTAATTCACATAATTACAAATTTTATTTTTGTGATGAGAACTTTCAAGATCTACTCTCTTAGCAACTTTCAAACAGAAAATACGGTATTGTTAACTGTAGCGACCAAGCTGTACATGACATCACCATTACTCACTTATCTTATAACTAGAAGTTTTTATCTTTTGATCATCTTCACTCATTTTCCTCACCTCCAACCCCCAGCTCTGGCAACCATCATTCCATTCTTTCTATCATGAGTTCAGTAGTTTAGATTTCACATATGAGATCCTAAAGTATTTATCTTTCTCTGTCTGACATTTCATTTAGCATAATGCCCCCCAAATCCACCCATGTGGTCACAAATAGACAGATTTCCTTCTTTATCATGGCTGAATAATAGTAGGTTGTATGCACCCCATTTTCTTCATCCATTCATCCACAAAAATCACTGAGGTTGTTTCCATGTCTTGGCTACTGTATTGTGTTGGCCACAAAGTTCATACAGTTAATGAATACACTGTTCAATAAAACTTGGTGGAAATGAAAAATGTGTCTTTCATTTTTACTTAAAATAAATCTTTGACAAAGCCAGCTAGGCATCCCTTTGAGTAATGACTTTTATCATATTGAAATATTTTAAACATATGAACAATAATAGCTTAAATGACAAATGTTACTAATATTGACACAATTGATCAAGGAGAATATGTTAGAATATGTTAAAATGCAGATGGACAGTGAAAGAACAAATATAACTTTTAACTAAATATTGTCTTGATATTTAGACCATTGGTTAAGAACATGATAACAGGTTTCATCCATTTCAAGAAAGCAGAATATTTGCAGATCACTTAACATTTACTAGGTATGTTCTCAGTCTGGCAGGATATATTTCATTTACATGTGTCATTTAATTTAACCACATCCCTCTGTAATAGATAGTGTTATCCCTATTTGCAGATAGGAAACAGGCTCAGAAAGATTAAGAATGTTACCTAATTCTAGTAGTTGTCAAACCTAAACTGATCTAATTCCAGGGCACAGCTCTTTCTGACACATCAGTGTGGGTCTTTATCTCTTTGAGAATTGTTGAACATTAAAAGCCTTCTTCCAGGTAAATGCATAAAGAAACAACATGAGCAATGATATAACAATACAAGTCTCACTAAATAATTGGTGCGTTTGGCCTTGCTTTTGCTGACAAATCTTTTGCAAAATTGCTTTTCTCTGAGATAGTGGACTTTAAATATTTTCTTTGAAGACTTTCCTAAACTATACCTATCAGAAAGCTACTTTGCTTTCAACCTAAAGAAAAATGAAAGCTTACTTAACTACACTTAGGTGCCAGGGTCATACTATGAACTCTACACCTGCCAGGATTCTCGCTAAGATAGGGTGGCTCCACAAACTGTCCATAGTACTGTGATTTCTTTCTGATATTTTGAAGTAGAAATAATTTAATGACTATTCACAAAAGAGAGAAACACTGTTTCTTGGTCCTCAATATCATACTGCTGTAGACTAATTCTTTCTCTCTTTTTACCCCTTAGTATAGAGAGTGTTTTGGGGACCCTCCTTCACGATCTTCTCCATTCCAAGAGCATCTTACATAAATCCAGGACTTCTCAAGCAGCCAGTTTTGCCAGATGGTCTAAGGGTTGGTTGTACCCATATATATATAATCCTGAACTTCTCAAGTAAGGTCCTTATAGAGCATAATGGCTAAGAGAATTGGTGCTGATACCAGACCTGAGTCCAAATACTGCCTATGCCCCTAACTAGCTGTGTAACCTTGGAGAAGTAACTTAAGCCCCTTAAAGGGATTAGATTTCTCACCCGGAAAATGGTATAATAAATGCATCTACCCTACATGGTTAGTGTGTAAATTAATGTAACTTGAGATGGTGCATGTTTAGCATTAGCACAGTGCCTGTCTCTTGTTAGTAATACCTGCTTTTATTATTAATTATTCTCTATATTCCCAGTTTCAGCAAGGTGCCTAACATATAATAGTTGTTCAGCAAATATTTACTGGATTGAACTAGCTCTGAAATTTAAGCATTGGGTCAACAGCAAAGTAGTCACCCCACCATCATTTCTCCCACAGGAAGGGAGAATAGATGGAAGCCATCCATCATACTTTCTTTTCTTATTCTAAACTTCCCATCCAGGCCCAGCAATAAAATAATCTTCCTGAACCCCAACAATTTCGAGAATTTTTCAAATCACACTATTTGAAAATAGTTGGGTTTCCCTAATCTAATATGTCCCAGGACCCCAAGGTCACCAAGCTTATATTAATGAAGTCTAGTTAAGATAAATGATTACACTTAGTAAACCAACTGCTTATGAGCTCATTGGGCTTTTTAAATTTTACTATCTGTGCTTCATAGAGACACAAGTATTTTGCTTTTGTAGGACACTCAACAGTCAAAGTAGTCTCTCAAAAAGCACAAATCAGATGCTATTATTGCACTGCTTCTAACCTATAAAGGCTATCTATTGTAAAGAGATTGAATTTTCAACTACTTAGCCAGGCTCACAGGGACCATGTGCTCTGGTCACTTACTACATCTTTCCCTGACCTTCATGGGGTTCGAGGCACAGTTGTCTTTTTCAGTCCCTCAGATGCAACAAGCTCTACTTCTTGCTCTCCCAGCTTTAGATTGGCTAATCCTTCTACCCAGACCAATTTCCCTCTGATCATTGAGGTCTCGGTTCAAACGCCACCACTACTATCTTGACCAAAGAGACCTGCCTCCTCAGTGCCTCTCCGTCCCATTGTCCAGTTGTATTTCTGTCGCTGTACAAAATTTATTTACGTTTACTCTGTCTTCCTCCACCACTGGACATTTGCTTAAGAGCAAGGACTTTGTAATTTTTTGCTCACCGCTGAATCTTCCAAGGCTTGCAGCAGACACTGGCACATAGAAGGTGTGTAGGAAATGTGTGGCTAATAAATGAATAAATATGTGAATAAAAAAAAACTGTGAAACACTAACACAAGAATATACTTCTTTCAAAAGAATAATGAAAAATAATTTCATTCAATAAGAGTCATTCTTAGCTACTGATACATGACTTAGTAGTTCCCATTCAATTTAAAATGTTCCATTTTTTTTCTGATACTTCACAAGTCATTAATTAAATGTTGCTCACTTTTAAGGCCAATCTGTGAGACATTATTTAACTTGTCCAGCATTAACTCAGCATTAACTTAGGCGGGGCTTCATCAAGTACTGATCATGTGACCTTGGCCTCTCATTGCCTCAGTTTTCTCATTTGTAACACGGGTATAATAATAGGCTTATTTCATAGGCGTTTGAGGAGGAAAACCTCATATATATATGTGTGTGTGTATATATATATGTATTTAAACATTGTCTTAGAATAGTGTCTGGCACATGATAAGCATTATAGAGTATTGACTGCTGCTACTAGTACTGTTATTATGAGAAATAACTGTTGAGAATAATCCTTCATATACTGGTTTATTCCACTGAAGATAAAGGAAACTAATAGAATACTAGAAATCAGATTAAACACAGAAAGCCAGTAAAATATACCAAGACAGAAGATGATGAGAGTGTAAAAGCATAGAAGAAAAAAAAACGGTTTTTGTTTTTGTTTTTTCTTTTTTAAAGAAGGAAAGAGCCTAGAAATAGGACAAAAACTATTCGTTGACTATACTGACATGGAGATCGCTGGTGACCTTCATAAGTAAAATTTCAGGACAGTGGGCAAAGAGATTACAGTGAGAGAAGTCAGATGGATGTAACTTATAGAGTAAATGGGACGTGAGGAAATGGAAACAATATATGAAGATAACAATTTTGAAAAGCTCAGACATGAATTGGCTAAAGAAGATATGCAGAGATTAGGGGAGGAGGGAGGCTTTCATGTTACATATATAGTTTTTAACATTTTAAGTTGGAGTTACTAGTCTAGAATGAGGTTGAATTTTGGCAAGAATCATTCATAAGGAGTAGATGGGCTGTAGAAAATGCAGTGCCGTGAAGTACTTGAGAAGATGAGAGAAAATGAAATGCTATCTGTAGTGCACATGGACTTTTAACTTTAACTCCTGTAGTAAAAGGGAATACAAAGATCAACGCAAATGCTAATGAATTAATGGATTTGGCAGTGGACTATTTACTGACTTCTGTGTTCTTAATGAGTTATGAAGTACCTCACCGGCTCAGAATGGAGGGAGTAGAGAGGATAGAGGAAAATTTGAGGAGGGCAGGTAAAGCTTCTCAGAAAATAGTCCTTAAGGAGAATTAGAAAGAACGTACTATAAGTCAGAGCAATATTTCCAGTCTTGAAAATCCATTTGAAGTTGGTGATTACTAATTATTGGAATACCAATTTGCTCTGCCACATGATTTTTCTCCAGTTACCTAGATATAAGTTACACAGAGGCAGAAAAGAGTGAGAAATATCAATCGAGGGGAAATACAATCAGTATCTTTTTTTTTACCTTTTTCCACTTCCCAGCTCCAACTCTAAGGAGCCTTCACGGACATGGCTGCCCTCCCAGCCTCCAGCAGCACTCTGTTATCAAAGAATTCAAAGAAATGTAACATAGGTTTCCAACTTATTAATTTAGCAAAATCAAAAATTATATATAATGTCTTCCATTGGCAAAGATTTTTGCAATATAATTTGGTTCCATCTTTTGACAAGTAATTTGACAATGTCTAGCAAGATAAAAATGTTAATAGCTTTTTACACATTAATTCTAATTCTGGATGCTTATGCCAATAAATACTTTATAATCCAGAAAATTATTATATAAAGATGCTCATTGTCATGTCATTTGCAATAACAAAAAATTAGAAACACCTTTAATTGCTAACAATAGGAAAACAGTTTAGGAAATTATATCCACTTAGTAGAAAATTACACAGTTACTATAGTATAATTACAAGATGATGGAGCAAAATAGAATAATGCTTAATAAAGAAAGAATGAAGAAAGCTGACCTAAAATTGTGTCTTCCTTATGACAGTAATTATGTAAACATATAAATATTTATTAAAACTTAAAACCAAAATAAGGTTTTAAAAGCTCTGTACCACTAATGGGGATTTTATGTTTGTTTCAAAATATTTTTTAACATAACTCATAATTTTGTTTTTTCTACTCCTTTTCTTAAGAATTTCGGATTATTACCTCATTTTTCATTTCATAGTTTCAAATAAAGTCAGCAATTTTATCATCAGAGAAGATTAGACTTATTTGACAGTTCATAATTCCAAGTTATTTGGTATAAAAAGACCATATACACTTGTAGGTGCTTTCAAAATAAAATTTCGAGATTTTTTTTTTTTTTTGCTTAGTCTTTCCTAGTATAGAGATTAACCAAACTACCTAAAATTGTTAGCCATTCTTTTTTCTTTTTTCGCATTTTATTCAGTTATTCACAGAAATGATAACAAATGAGACTGCAGTTGCCTCTGCCAATTTCTTAAATCCTCTATTATCCACAATATGAAACCATACTAATATGAATGCTTCCAGTATTTTCAGAGCTCTTTAGTTATTATACTTGAGCATTCTGTATGAAGTATCTTATGTAAGTGTAAAATTTAGACTCAACTTCTGGAAGCTTTTCATTTCTTAGTTCAAAAGTGAGAGATGCTTAATCCAGCCATATGATTAACAATTACCTGTATAGTAAGAAGCTCCTAAATTATTGTTTTATGGATACCTGGCAGTTTTCTTGCCATTTCTCAGAAGTTCTCTATTAAACACATTCTCTCTCTCTCTCTCTCTCTCTCTCTCTCTCTCTCTCTCTCTCTCTCTCTCACACACACACACACACACACACACACACATTGTGATTAAAAGCACAGACTTTGGTATTATGAAATCTAAGGTTCAATTTCCAGTTCTGTAGTTTCTGGGCCACTTCACTTTAGGCAAGTAACCTAATGTCTCTGAACCTTGTTATTTTCATCAGTAAAATGGACATTATAATCATATCAGACAATCCTCAAAACATCCATAATGATTTTAGACTTTCAGAGTCAGGTACAAGCAGGCACTCAGTAAATGGCTAGTGTTTTTATTACTTTATTATTATTTAGGTCTTGATTTTCCTTGAGTCTGTGAGTCCCCATAATGAAACGTAATTTCCAGTAGATTAACACCTGTTTTCACTAAAAATTTTAACTGAGTTCATTACTTTCTGTGCAACCCAGATTAGTTTTCTGCCTTTTTTTCTGTGCCGTATGTAGGTGTTCAATAGATTTATGTAATAAATGTATGAATGCATAGATGAATTTTTGAATGCTTCTTTTTGAGAAGGTAGAACAAATGTGACACAGTAGAACAGATAAGAAAATAGTCCATGGAAAAAATGGCAAAGTCACATATGTGCCCAGGGCCAGCCTAAGAAGACTTGCTTTTTTTTTGAAGGGAAAATGTGTTGAATAGCTTATTTTAATTATTTTTAAAAGTTAAGTACAAGTACTTCCTTGGCGGTCCAGTGGTTAAGACTTCGCCTTCCAATACAGGGGGTGTGTGTGCAATCACTAGTCGGGGAGCTATGGTCCCACGTGCCTCGCAGCCAAAATACCAAAACATAAAACAGAAGGTGTATTGTAACAAATTCAATAAAGACTTTAAAAAGTGGTCCACATCAAAAGAAAAGTTAAGTACAAAAATTTGCTGATGATTTACATATTTAGCACCAAAAAAATAATGTGAGATTAGCTGTACTAAAACAGGATGTTGAGCTACTTTCGCATTAAGTGACATTATATAGTCTAATTTTGTGGAAAACTTCTGAGATGGCTGATAAAAAGTAAGATGGTGAGTGACCTTTGAGAAGAAAAAGACAGAAAGAGAAATGGCCTTTTCTACATTCTATTGTGCCTCTAAGTAAAATGCTTGGTAATCTAGCTACAAAGCTATATGTCATTTGGCTTTAGGCACCTACTGTGATTTACCTTGTGAAGATCAGATTTTGCCATGGAGAGGATTTGTAAAAGTATCACACATTCCAGTACCATTGGCAACCACAGCTACCAAAAACTCTAATTTAACTTGATGAACCTAATGTCAGATGATAGTATCATTTCTTGTGGGTGTTTTCGGAAAAGGTGGGTAGGAAATGTATAAAAGTGAATACTTTATTGACTGAAATAACAATTCATCATTTTGAAAACATTAAATACATTAAAGTTGTTATAGCATCAGGCAGTAATATTTCACTGTACTTTAAACATTGCCTACAATCAACGTTTTCTGCCCTTTGAAACAGAATCATGCTTGTGGTATGCATTAATCATATAAAAGATTAAACACTGAAAAGAAATTCAGCCTTTAAAGACAATTTGCTTTGATTTATTCAGTGGGTTATTCCAAAAAGATAATACGAAGAATTATTGCTTGTTGAATTGGAGTTACAAATTCTTTCAGACTTACTTAGTATTTTCTTTAATATCAGTATCAAGAAAGGTAAAGCAAATTTACATATTTTTTAGGAAATACAGGCACATAATCATAAAACAAGAAACACGATGTTTTTATAGACTTTATTTTTTAGAAATGTTTTAATTTTACAGAAATATTGAGAAGATAGTATAAAGTGTTTTCATATACACTATACCCATTTCCCTCTATGATGATCCACTTATATTGTATGTTACATTGTTACAATCAATTAACAAATATTGATACATTATCATTTATTATAGCCCATCCATTAGTAAAGTTCCTTAGGTTTTACCTAATGTCCTTTTTCTATTCCAGTATTTCATCCAAAACATCGCATTACCTTTAGTTGCCATGTTTCCTTAGGCTCCTCTTGGGTTTGATAGCTTCTCATATTTTCCTTGGATGACCTTGACAATTTTGAGTAGTTAGTTTTTTGTAGGATGCCCACTACTAGAATTTGTTTGATGCATTTTTCATGATAATATTGGGATTATGTGTTTTGGGGAGGAAGACCGCAGAATAGAAGGGTCATTCTGTAAGATCACATCAAGTGTACGAAGTATCAATATGCATTATGAATGCTGAGGTCGACCTTGATCATCAGGCTAAGGTAGTGTTTTTTCAGGTTTCTCCATCGTAAGATTACTGTTTTCCCAATTTCATGCTGTACTTTTCGGAAGGAAGTCAATATGCTCAGCCCACAACTAAGGAATAGGGAGTTATGCTTCAGATGGAGTACTACATAAACTATTTGGAATTCCTTTGCACTGGAGATTTATCTATTCTCCTGCATTTATTTATGTATCCAATTATTTATTTATATCAGAAGAACTCATGGATTTTTATTTTATACTTTGGGTTATAATCTAATTCTACTTTAGTTACTTTGTTCCTCAAATTGCTCTAGTCCTGACCCTTGTGAACTCTTTTCAGTTGGCTCTTGTGCCACTCTGAGGTATCCCCATCCTATATATATTTTTTTGGAACTTCCTTACTTTCTGACACTATAAGATGGTCTTGTCTATAAATCTTGTATATTTACAGCCCCAGTCCTAGAATCAGCTATTTCTTCAAGGATAACTAGGTCTTTTTAGTGGAGAAAGGTATTAGACAACAGGATCTGGGTGTGGGGTGTGCTAATTGCTGCTCGGATGTCATTGCTTCTAGATCTTCTCAGCTGACAGAGCAAAGAGATAATATGTGTGTACATGACCCATGTATAGGCACATATCTATAAGTATCTCTCTACATAACCATGTGTATTAAAGTATTATGAAGAAACATTAAGCTAAACATGAATGTATATTGATGTTTCCAACTTTAATCTGTTACCACATAGATCATCTTAGCCTCATCTCTTGCTTATCTTTAAATTTCAACTCCAGCAAAACACTTGGCTTTTAGAAGTATGAAAATCAAATTGTAGCAACTTTGGGAAGCCACATCATCTAGCAGAATAATTCTTAAAGGGCAAGGTATATATCATCAAATTTTAACTTACAGTCAAAAGTAGTTTTTAACATCAGTAGGCCTCCAGACCTCTGCTTCCAAGAAGATGAAGTAGCCCATTTCTCCCACGTTCTCCCACTTAAAACTAAAACCCTGAACATAACAACAAACAAACATAGGAAGACGCTGAAAGGTGGAAATGAGAAGGCAGACTTAACTAGGGACTTTGGGACTTGAGGAATAACATGGTGATGAGTCCCCTGTGTTTCCTGTTGCTTCCCATACATCCTGGAGAGGGTATTAAAGGAACCACCAATCAATAACCACCAACAGAACAACAGACAAAAAAGCTTCAGAAAAAAACACAAAACCCTGTTGCCCCTAGCCAAAGTATGAGGAAAGGGGTTGCTAAAGACAGAAGACCATTTGGGCAATAATATACACACTACTTGAGCCAAGTGCCAGTGGAATATACACACTACTCGAGCCAAGTGCCAGTGGAATATTGCACCCATCCCCTATGTCCTGTCGTTTCAGTTGGGCCAAGGTAGGATTTGATCTTCCACACCACCCCACTCCTGCCCTCCAGAAGAGCCAGCGCTCTGATTCCCCACCAGGGTTGTTTCAGTGCGGTCCAGTGGTGAGCTGAACCTCCACCACTTTCCATTAGCAAACAGACTTTAAAAGGTGGTGCCTGACAGACTAGTTAACACTGGGTTGCCCTCACACAGTCGTGGGGTCCAATGGTGGGACTTAGTCTCCGTCACTCCCTGACATCAATAAGAATAGGATGTTACAGGTTGGAGGGAGTAGGCACCCCACTAACCCCCAACACATGGTGTCAGTGAGACCCAGTGGGGTGCTGAATCCCCAGAACCATCCTGAGGCAGTAAGACACAATGAGATGGCACAAGCAGGGCTAGTTGGCAGTTCTCTTCCTCTTACCTTGGTGTCAGTGGGGCAAGCATGTAGCTGACCCTCTACCCACACCCGGCATCAACAAGAAGGAATGAAGTGGGAGGAAGGACAGCAAACACTTCACTTCTCCCCTCCACTATGTCAAGAAATCTACTGGGGAGATGAACTTCCACTCCTACTAAAAGGCAACACAATGATACTAATGTTCCCACTTTTGGGGGAAGGTGTCAGTAGGGCCAATAGGATAGCTGCACTTCTACTTGATCTGTCTGCAGTGAGACAATGTAAGTGCCCACTTTTGCTGGGGTATCGTCAGTAGGGCCCAATGGAAATCTATACGTAATCCCCCAGTCCTCATACTATGCCTCAAATAGGATGACTTCCTTCTAAAAAGTAAAAATAAAATTAAATAGGTTACAGTGTCATATAATAACTCACAATGTTTATAATACAATGGAAAAATACTTATGACACTAAGAACCAGGAAATCACAGAATACATGAGAAAACACAATAAACATACACCAACACTGACATAAAACATCTATTGAAATGATCAGACAAGGATTTTAAATAAGCTGTCACATAAATGCTTCAATTAGCAATTATGTGTTCCTTGACAGAAATGGAAAAATAGAAAATGTAAACAAAGAGCTAGAAGCTATAACAATAAAAACAAATGAGAACATTAGAACTGAAAAATACAACAATCAAAAAACTTTGCTCAAAAAAAAAACTTTGCTCAAGAGTAGACTGGAGATTACAAAGCATAGAATCATGAACTTAGAAGAGATCAATACAATGTACCAAATGTACAGAGATATATAGACTGAGGGGCAAAGATGGGAGAAAGAACAGGATCTCAAGAACCTGTATACAGTAACAAAAGCACTAACATTCATATCATCAAAGTTCCAGAATGAAAAAAGAGAGCAAGTAGGACTGACAAAGTTTTCAAAGAAATCATGGCTAAAAAGTTCACAAATTTTTAGAAGACATAAACACAAATTCAAGAATCTGAACAAACCCAAAGAGGAAAAACGCAAAGATATCCTTGCCAAGACGCGTTACAATGAAACTTCTGAAAAGAAGAGACAAAAAAAATCTCGAAAGTGGACAGGAAGAAACGATGCATTACTTATTGAGAAACACCAATTCCAATGACAGCATATTTCTTGTCTAAAACTCTGGAGTCAGAAGCATTGACATAACATTTTTCAAGTGCTAAGAAAAGAACTCTCAGCCACAAATTCACACTTTTTATATCCACTTTCTTGTTTGACTTACATTAATGGACTACTAACTCATCTTTCTATATCAGGGACTGCCATCAACCTTCTCCAAAAATCTAGTCACAGTATTTCCAGAGTGACCTTTCTGAAAATGAAACAAATTTTTCTTATAAAAATACCTGATTGTGTTATGAAACTTTTCTCTCTTCTAAGTAACCAGTTAAAATCCTTCAATGGATTCCCATCTTTCTTGGAGTAAAATCTCACATCCAAACGCTCTTTGTCCTTTTGGGCTGCTGTAAGATTATGGTGCAGGTTGGGTGGCTCATAAACAAGAGGCATTTTTTCTCTCAGTTCTGGAGGCTGTAAGTGCAAGAATAGGGTGCCAGTATGGTCAGATGAGGGCCCTCTTTTGAGTTACAGACTTCTCATGGTAACCTCACATGGCAGAAGAGCTTCAGGAGCTCTGTGGAGTCTCTTTTATAAGAGCACGAATACCCTTATCATTTCCAAAAGGCCCCAAATACTACCAATATCACCTCCGGAAATTAAGATTTCAACGTATAAATTTGGAGGGGAACACAAAGACTACACCATAGCACTTACTATACATACATGGACCATTCATGGTCTGGCTTCTACCACCCTCTCCATTGTCTTCTTTTCTTACACTCCAGTGAGCATTTCTTTCTTTTTTTGTCTTTTTTTTTTTTTTTTTTTTTTTTTTTGCGGTACGCGGGCCTCTGCCTGTTGTGGCCTCTCCCGTTGCAGAGCACAGGCTACAGATGCGCAGGCTCAGAAGCCATGGCTCACGTGCCCAGCCGCACCGTCGCATGTGGGATCTTCCCAGACCGGGGCACGAACCCATGTCCCCAGCATCAGCAGGCGGACTCTCAACCACTGCGCCACCAGGGAAGCACCAGTGACATTTCTTATACTGATTATGAATGGAACTCCTTTCTGGACTGATCCTTAACCATTCATTTCCTGGCAAACATTAATTTATCTTCTCTTTTCCTCAAAAATTCACCCTTCCTTCATGTTACATATCCATTTCCATTGCCTTCTACAGGAAGCCCTACTGATATCCCCCATATACTACTGTCCACAGCATGAATTAAGGTCTTACCGTGTCTTCCTATAGCACTCTGTAATAATTTTTACGGTAACTATGGATTTTCTTATTTGAGTGTCACAATACATTGATTTCTAGGTGGCATGATAATGATTTTAGTAACAGTAACACAGGTGCCTAGTTTAACCCATGGCCTACTTTAGGTGTTCAATAAATGTTTGTTGAATGAGTGAATGAATGAATGAATGGATGGTCAGTTTGAAATCTTAATCATGTTACTTTTCAAAAATCTGTTAAAAAGATACCCACAGTTTTCCAGAAGATTAGGGACTTAGGATCTTCAACTTGATTTAATAGAGGAAATTTTTACTCATACATCATGCTTAAATACCTCAAAGTAAAACCATTAACCCAGGAATTTAAGGTTACCATTTGGACTTGCAAGCCAATAATTAATATCTCCTGACCCCAGTGTATTAGATGGTTTCAATGCTCCACTCATATCTCCCTAGCCCTCATCATTCCAGTATATGCTGATAGACTCATGCTACCACCTGCAATTATCCACCTTAGGGCAGGCCAGAAATGTACAGGAGTTAATGTATCTGGGTGTAGCTTTCAACCAAGGACAGAGGGGACTGGAAGATAAGTACTTCAAGTTTCTCACCAATTCTTGGGATAACTCTGAGACATGTTCCATAGAGTTTCACAGAACTCCCCTGAACTACTGGCAGCAGTTTCCTGCAGGAGTAATTGATTCAGTAATGCACCTCTGTTGGCTTCCTTCCATGGCTCCATTCTCAATTCCCACTCCACTTCTGAGTTTTCTGGAAGCACCTCCCAGATGAACAGTTTGCATTCAAATTATTGCCTCAGGTTCTGCTTCTAGGGGAAGACAATTTATAGCCTCCTAACAATCCAGTGCTCCTTACAGAGCCATCACTGGTACAAGTACCAAGGCATGGCACATTATGTATCACCCCTCCTAAATCCTAATATTTTTAAACAGATAGGAAAGAGCACGACCTTGAAGAGAAAAATTGTTTATATGAGAATAGCCAATGGATAAAGGGAAGGAGAGACAGTGCCATTTGTTTTCCATTAATGATAGTGTGAAATTTATGGGCAGATGGTCTAACAGGTGTGACTATAATTTGAGGGGCCTGCTCCCTTGGTTACAGAAGACTGCTATTGTTATTATTATGGAAACACAACCTCATGACTTTATTGATTCACTTGATGTAGCCTTTTCCTTTACCCTTAAATCATTCTACATCACTGAATTGCAGCCAATACATTTATTTTCTCCCTATGGCTCCATAGCAAAAAAAAGACACACATGTGCACACACACACACACACACCACACACACACACACACAGAGTTTTGTGTATGCCAGTGCTAGAAAAGACAAGCTCATGGTGCATGTATGCAATGGATATTGTACATTACAGGTCCCTTTGAGATAGTCTTCTGCAGGTTCGTATGTTTATTTTATGAATAATTAACTTAGTAAAGTTAATTTCCTGAAGATCTTGATGAAGACTGAAGAAAGGAAGTAAATTTTAAAGAAAATACTTAGAAACTTGCCCTTTTTGCACTTTATTTGTGTCTTAATGAACAAAGGATAACTGGGCCTTTTTTGAAGTCTTTGCTTGAGTTGAAGACACAAAATGCAACCTGTACTCTTATCATAATATGTACAGTTTATGAGTACCCAAACTTATAAACTGTGAATTTCCCTAAAGTTATTATACCATGTGGAAGATGTTTGCTGGGACGTTTACTTAAAACCAAACAATTGAGGTCTATATGTCCAAATACTTTCCTTCTCTCTTGCTCTCTCCATTTCAGTTTCCTGAGTTTCTGGGAAGGTCTGGTTTCCCCAAAGGAACGATTTCTGGTAGATGTCTGAATGTCTGACCCAAGAAAAATAATCCAGTATAGCCAATGAATTGAGGACAAGAAGTTTTCCAATCAGGTAAGAACATTTAATCTCATACATTACAATCACCTTAAGTAAGGTGTGCTGATAGCTGGATATGATTTAACTTCTTGGAAAAAGATGCATATATAACCTGCCCCATAAGGAAGCTGTTCTCAATTCCCTTAGTGGTTGTGGTGTTTATCAGAGAGTGCCTTGGGGAAAGATGAATACAATAACAGTATGATGCTCTTTTTTTTCATTTTTAGCTCATTGTTGCCATGTACCCTTTGTGACCTTGGTGCCTGTGGTTTAATCCCAGGAGGTTAGATATGTGATACAGCACATTAACCCTTTTTCGTATTTTCTCCCAATACAAATCATTTTTATAGGTTGTCTCCATGGAATTCTAGTTGCTTATCAAAATTAAGCATCAAGTCTTCTAAGTGAGCAATAGCCCCTGTCAGTGTGAGGAAATCAGCTTGGCTCTTATTGGGGCACATCTTCTTGGTCTTGGCACAATGTGAGTTCACATAGGGAATTAGAAGGAGGAGAATGGGGCATGCGAAAGGTGAGTTCTGTGTTCTCATTTACCTATGCATGTTGAAACTCCACTAACTGTTTTATTTTCATTAGCAATTTGTGATAAAAACTTAGGGTAGGGCTTCCCTGGTGGCGCAGTTGTTGAGAGTCTGCCTGCCAATGCAGGGGACACGGGTTCGTGCCCCCGTCTGGGAAGATCCCACATACCACAGAGCGGCTGGGCCCAGGAGCCATGGCCACTGAGCCTGCGCGTCCAGAGCCTGTGCTCCGCAACGGGAGAGGCCACAACAGGGAAAGGCCCGCGTACCGCAAAAAAAACTCAACTTACGGTAAAGGGAATAATGAACCTGTTCCACTATATGGCACGACAAAAGATAGTAGTGACATCAAAATCAGGGCCTATCCATCTCATTTGCAGTTATACACTCAGTGTTTAGCCTAGCATTTGATCCCTCATCAGTATTCAATAAGAAGATGCGTGTTGAATGACTTAAGGATGAATTAATGAATGAAAAATGTTAATATGGTAGAAAATGTGTTTTAGCCTTGTATTTTCGCGTGTTGCCTTCTGTATTTCAAGACCCAGCACTGTAACTGACACATAGAATATAAGCAGTAAAATTTGTTGAAAGAATGAATGAGTCCCCACAATTCTAAGAATAATTTTAAGACCAACACAGACCCCCCTATCTGCCAAGGTCTATGACAGAAGTATCCAGAGAAGAAAGCCTGATGTCAGCTAGTGGTAGAGCTGACAGAATTTATCTAGTTTTAATAATTTACAGCTCATCCCATTACATTTAGGCATAGTGCCTACATGAGCCATACAATTAAATGTTGACTGAAAAAAATGAACAACCTAAAAGTTGAGAATTATGTTTTATTTGGAGGACATACTGAGGACTTAAGTCAGGAGACAGCCTCTCAGATAGCTCTGAGGGACTGTTCTGAAGAGGTAAGGGAGGGCACAGGATTATTAGGGGTTCTTGCAAAAAAAAAAAAAAAAGCCCCGGTAGTTGGAACATCAACATCTAGCTCCCCCAAGGTAGACTGCAGTGTGTTACCCTTCCCTCGGCCTACCCTGGGGCACGCTGAAGGGCCTACGGGTGTGAGTGTGGTCCAGCAAGCCCAGGGGAGCCTGCGGGTCCTCAGAGTTCTTGTCCTGAAACTGGCGCTGACGCGACGGGGCCACGAGTCTCTAGACACTTACTGCCGTTAAACGAATGCAGAACTGCGACTAAGGCCTCAGGGAACCTGTTTCACGCCTACCCTTCTGGATGCCAAATCAAGACCTTACGTTGAGGCTAGGGCCCCCGTTGAGATTCCCCTTAGCTCTAGAGCAGGGCAGGAAGAGCTCCCACCCAGGACCTGGAAGCACCCTCTTTCTTTCGAGAAAACTCTTTTTTTTCTCAGAGCCATGCCTGCAGGGACTAGAAACACGGCAAAAACAGTGATTTTCAGGTTTTTTCCGGCTGCAAGAATGGAGCTTTCAAAATGGGAAAACCAGGCTTTTCGCTATAGACGCCATGTCTAGATTGACACGCAGCCTAAATACGTGTGTTTTCTAACAAGTAAAAGAGACACAAGCTACCC
Source organism: Mesoplodon bidens (assembly GCF_964165515.1). Lineage (NCBI taxonomy): Eukaryota > Metazoa > Chordata > Mammalia > Artiodactyla > Ziphiidae > Mesoplodon > Mesoplodon bidens. Next base: position 413,753 of record NW_027671947.1, on the reverse strand, counting down.
ACTGTGCCCTAAACTGAATCAACTTTTTAAAGCAGGGTGTTCTGCGGCTAGCGAACTGCCTCAATGAAGGAATGCCTTCGGTCGGCCGAGGGGCCTGTGTATCTTCCAATATCCGGCAGTGTTACATGAAGAACTGTTCCTTAGTTGAAGTTGCAGTGCAAGCTGAATTTCCCCTTGAGGTATGGTGACTTCACTTATGAGGTCCGAGGGAGAATTGCCTTCCTCCCCTTTGAAGTCCCAAACCACTACACCCAACATCTTTGTCTTTAGTTGAAAGTGGTATTTAAGGTGAGGATTTCAGCCATTTGGGAGATTTACTGAGTTCTCCTGGGTCTCTTCCATGTATACATATTGTTAAATTTTGTTTGATTTTCTCCTGTTAATCTTAATCTGTCTCATGTCAATTTAATTCCTAGACTAACCAGAAAAATCTAGAAGGGTACAGGAAACTTTCTTCCTGCCCAAGAGACATTATAGTGCAGGGCACATTGCCTGCCTTTGAAAGCATCTGTACTTCTACACATTGAGAACCCTCTCCTTTCCATGCCCCTTTACCATAGGCATAAAGATTTCTGTGCACATCGAGGCTGAGAAAAACTCCTGAGTCCATCATTGTTTCTCCAGGCAGTCATGAAGACTGTTAGAGAGGAAGAACTTTTCCTCTGCCCTTCTGTAGGCAAATGGAGTAGGGGGTCCCCAAAGAAAAAGAATCAAATATAACTTTTTGACATAAGGGAAGCCATTTTAAGCCTAAATCATTTGTGATCTCAGCCTGGTCATTATGCTTGCTCTTGAACAGGTCTCAGTAATTAATGATCTTGTGAAATAAAATTGTCCCTTACCATCTGGTTCTATAAGAATGAAGTCACTAGCCACTGTAGTCTCTGACCTTGACAAAAAAGTAATCACTTGATCTAAAAGAGAACTGGAAATTTTTCTTTGAGCCAAATTTGAGGATTATAACCTGGGAAGAGCATCTCAGAAAACTCTGAAAACTGTTTTGCCCATTAGAAACCCAGGGAGGTGTATACGTTTTTTTTTGAGACAGAGGGCTGTACATCAAATGACATTTTATTGAACGTTTACATAATTCAGATCTAAGTGCCATCCTGCTGGTCATGTAACCCCTTACAAGGTCAAGAAGAAATGTTATCTCTTAAGGAGGGAGTTGTCTTGTTGATGTTAGGAGAATGTTGCTCTTTATGGTTGAGCAAGTGTCCCTGCCTATGGGAGAGGTTTGGTCAATGTATAATGCAGATGCACAGTGCACAGTGTGGGGAGAGAGGAGACCAAAGGGCAGAGAAGAATTTATGTTTAAATTTCTCTTGTCTTGCCATAAAATATAAATTTTGTTTCACAACCTTCAACACACCCTGAATGGAATTCAGGACAGAGATCAGGAATGAGGCAGTCTATGCTCTGAGAAAACCTGGCAGAACAGGCCTTCAGATAGTTCGATATTTTCAGAAGATTTTATGAGCCCAGTTTCTTTTATCTTCTCATATCTAGAAAAGCACTAAAATCATTAATGGAGACATCTGCTCCTTGTGACTAGCAGCCACCATTTCGTGACTAGCAGCAAATTTCTGCCAAAATGTGTCCCTGATTACATGTGTCCCCCTTCACCAAAATCACATACATGCTGACCTTCCCCCTAACTCTTTCAAGCAGTTCCTCAGAGCTATCTGAGAGGCTGTTTCCTTGGCTATAGTCCTCATTTTGCCCCAAATAAAACTTAACTCACAACTCTCAGTTTGTGCTTTTTTTTTTTCAGTTGACAGTTTAAAACTTTCCCAATTTGGCTGTTCAAGGAGCCACCATTTTGGGAAAATCCCTGCTGTTCTCCTTACTTGCTGCAAGTAATAAACCCTTCCTTCTCCTGCCCTTTGGCTTGGTTGTGTCTATTGGCTCAACAAAAGAAGTGTTTCAGGTAACACTTTGAGCTGGTCTAAGAATTAAATTGACGTGAGACTGATTAACAGGAGAAAATAAAACAAAAGTTTAATAATATGTATATCTAGGAGTCATTTTTGGCCTAAGCCATTTTGCAATCTAAGCCTGGCCAGGATGCTTGCCGTTGAAAGGGTCTCAGTAATTAATGATCTTAAGGGAACAAAATAATGCAGAATCAAAGGACTGTTTTCAGTTCAAAGAAGTAACAATAACAAAGATAATTGTAAAGACTCCCAGTTCTCTTTCAATGGTACAGACTAGCCTGATCAACTGGGAACATAAGGAATGATGATATTGACCTTTTCTGACCCTCATGACTTCAGTCCACTAAAGCTTGGACTCTGTGGACCACCCAAACCCCTTCATGAATATGCATATACCCTTAGCTTAAAAATTCCCCAATTTTGCTGTTCAGGAAGACACTGCTTTGGGAAAGACCCCCGGTGTTCTCTTTACTTGCTGCAAGTAACAAATCCATTCTTCTCCCAATCTTTGTTTTTGTTGTGCCTTTCAGCTTGACGCCCACCAAGAGGCAAACCCAGGTTTTTGGGTAACATTAGCACTTTGGCGGGCAATGAAAATGACATAAGGCAGATTAACAAGAGAAAATTAAATTATTATGTGCACATGGGGAATTCACATAAGTATGAAGAATTCCAAAGACAGCAAGACAAGGTGACATATATATATTCTTGACTAAAGAGAAGTGAAACTGAGCAGGACCCTGTGGGGCTCCTGGGCACTAAAGTCTTTCTGTGTCCCCCATTTCTTGTTTGCAGGGACTAGGCTTCAGCCTCCACAACCTTCCCTGAATTCCAAAGGGTAGGGTCAAATAGTTGCTAATCAGGGAAGGGAGGGGCTGCAGAGACAAGGGAGGAACTGTCAAGAAACAATAGTGCAGCTTTGGGACAAGATCCTGGTTCTGCCTCAAGGGAAACACATAACAATAACTTTGAGCTCTTCTACAGAACTCAAACCCCCAACAAATGGAAGATGTTAACTACTTGATGAAGCATCCTTCATTCTAGAGAGAAGGTCACAGTTTGATAACCTTGAGAAGCATAGAAGCTCATCAGGAGACCACCTGAGGCCAGATTAAAGGATTGCAGGCCCTGAACACACCATAATCCTTATCAGCAACCCTGACCTTGAACCATTGCTATAAAACTCCTCACCAAATCCCCCCAGGTTGGGACACATAGTTTTGAGGACATTAGCCTGCTGTGTCCCCCCTTTTCCTGGCAACGCAATAAACCTCTTCTTTTCTACTTCACCCAAACTCTGCCTCCGAATTCGATTCCATACCAGTGCAGAGAGGCCAAATTTCGGCATCAGAAGGAGGTATGGTTCTGAAATTTCAAGGGGAAGTAAGGTAACTCACAGGAAGTTAAAAAGAGTTAATGTTTGGTAAAAACAAATGTTTGCTGAGCCATCCAAAGACAATGAGACACAGAGGATTTTTATTTTTATTTATTTATTTTTTTGTGGTATGCGTGCCTCTCACTGTTGTGGGCTCTCCCGTTGCATTGCACAGGCTCCGGACACGCAGGCTCAGCGGCCATGGCTTATGGGCCTAGCCGCTCCGCACCATTTGGGATCTTCCCGGACCGGGGCATGAACCCGTGTCCCCGGCATCGGCAGGCGGACTCTCAACCACTGCGCCACCAGGGAAGCCCCACAGAGAGGATTTTGATCAAATGGGCTTTTCAATGTTCCTCCTGTTCTACCACACCTAGTATTATACTACATTTATCTCTAGTGATAGCTTCTTCCTGGGACAGGCCTCCTGTCTTAAATTATTTTAGGCAATAAGGGGGGGAGTTCAAAGGCTCTTCCTGCGTCTTTTGGGCCTTGATTGTTTTCAGCTCAAAATAATCCACATGACATAGTGGCACATCTTGTGGTGGCCTGCACTTAGACCCATTGGCTCCCACGTGCAAATGAGAACCATGCAGTGACTCAGGGAGAGCCCTGAGCACATTATTCAGATAGACACCAACATGATGCAATTTTTCTTCGGTGTGTTCAGTGAGAGAAAGCAATACAAGAGGCACTGCCCTTTTACTTTGGGGGAGGTTGAAAGTCCTTTCTTGGAAAGGAAAAATAAGTACTTTTAGAGCATTTAGAAAACCTAAAACCTGTGACTCAATTTTTTTAAGTGCAGAGTTAATTTTACCCATATGCGTTTTCTTAAAAATTGCAACCAGTCAAGATCAGTATCTTCAAGGGGTGTACCAGTTGTGATATTTGCTGACTTTACACTGTTCTGAAATTGAGGATACCTTCCCTCTACTCAGTTACTGTTTATTTTTATTAAGTTTTAAAACTGTTTTAAGTAGGAGATCTTTTACTGGAGCCTGAGGATTGATAATGTTAACCACTGTGACACTGCTCTGTTACCTCACATCAACCAAAGAATTATGCAGGAACTGATCACACACCCTGTGATTCCCCTCTCTCACCTGGTATTTAAAAATGCTTTCATGAAACCCCTCAGGAAAGGGGGTTCAGGTGTTTTGAGCACTAGCTGACCTGAACTCCCTGCCTGGCACCTGCAATAAACGCTGCACTTTCCTTCACCATAACCTGGTGTCAGTAGATTTGCTTTACTGCACATGGGAGAGCAGAACCAGGTTTTTTTCATCAGCATATTTATATATATTATTATATATTGTAGGCAATGGAGATATTTTACTTCTTTCCTATTGTGCTGTTTTATTTTTTAACTGAGTTAACCATGAAAGTCAATTTTTGTTGATAGAGGAGAAAAGGTACAAATTAATTAGCTATAGTTAAAAATTTAAAGCTTTCAAAATGCTTGTTATTTATAATGAGGTTTATATCATAGAGAATTTGGAAATAATTCTGTATTTAAATGGTTCGATTGTGCTTGTGGAACATGAAATTGGTAGTCTACAGGACATATACTAAATTTTCACCCTTAGTGATACTATATTTGTACCATCCATGTCAAGCTAAAATGTTGTTTTTCAACAACCTTTAGCAAACATATCTTAGTTTTATTATTCAGAGGGAATATAGGAGCTCAATTTGATATAGGGAACTTGAGCATTCCATTAACATGAATTTGAAGAATACACTAAGAATATCTTCTACATTACATTGGAGTAGTGAATTACAGGTAATTATTTAGGGAATTCTTTTGAAAAATATAGTCATCGGGGACCAATAATTGAATTCTATTGAAATAGAGATAGATATTAATAAGAATGGAACATTATATTTTCATTTTATATTGCCCATATCTTCATTTTATTTGTAGGTTTTGAAAGTTTGCAAGAGAAAGATATCAGAATTTATACTTCATTCAGCAGAATCCCTTGGACCAAATGATCACACACTCAGAATACATAAGTGGAGACATTACTGACTGTGGCCCAGGAGACAAGGACAAGACCTAGAAAAGACACAGTCAATAATGGAGGGAAAGAAAGATTGGAATAGACAGGCATTTCTCTTAATGAAAAATGTTAACAGTAGAATCCTTGAGGGGGAATCGTTGAAAACATTGGATTTCTATAACAATAAAAAATTGAGTCCCAAAGTACAATGAGAAATAAAAATAATGAATAAATAGGATAAAGAAATTATATGTAAACTGGCATACATTCCAGGTGATGATCAGACTCCTGCAGAAACCAGGTCTCTCTGGCCTTTAATTCCCCTTGGGAAGAACTGCAGTGCCCCTGTCCCCAGCCTTCAGCCATCAACTCCAGTACTACAGAGGCAGAGTCCTGGCCCTCAAGTCAGGTTGCCTTACTGACTTGAATGCCCATGGAAAAGGGAACATTGATCCTGACCTGAGACACAACCCTCAGATGTTTGTAAGCTGGAAAGTCTGCATCAGACTTCCTCCTTGCATCTCTCTATGGTGAACTAGGGAAAACAAAACATCACAAAACCCTTTCCCACAGAAGTAGTCTGGGAAAAAACACATGACGATCTTGGCCTTGGTGCCAGGTGAGGATGATATCACTAGAGCACACCTTCTTCTGGGTTTGGTACCAGAATCCAGGGCCCTGGTGGGAGGACCTGGGCTCTGCCCTGGGTTCCATGGACACAGACAAGCAAGTGTGATCTCAGCAACCTTCAAGGACCCAGATGTGAGAAAGAGGCAACGAAGACACAATGGCTGCTTCAGGGTGGCTTGGTGTCAGCCTAGAACAGCTGGACTTCATAAGGAATAACACACTGTGGAGGGAAATAATAAAGAATTTATAATAGGAGCAGAAAATAGTTTTATTTGAGCCAAGCTGAGGGCTATAATCTGGGAGGCAGCCCCTCAAAAGGCTCTAAGGAACTTCTCCACTGAAGCATGGTAGTCTTATGCTTTATCAGAACAAAGAACATACATCAAACGTGACGGGGTCTATTCCTTAAAGATTTCAACAGAGACAGATTGAGGACATATCTAGTGAGACAGAAGGATCCTGGCACGTGGGAAAGGAAGTTCATCTTCGAGAGGGTGTGAACATGGGCATCGTAAGAAGGGAGTCATTTATCCTTCTTTGTGAATCAGACATTTCTTTTCCTTAATGGTTAAAGCAGATGTGCTGTGTGTGTTTGACAGGCTCTTTCAGTTCACACAAAGTTTACACTGAACCATGTATAAGCCTAAATGACTTCCCCATACCTCATTAGGTGAAAAATTTCTCCCTCAACACTATAATTTGTGGCTTGACTAATCTTGGCGATAAACCAGACACATAATACCCTCAGCTCTCTAGGCCTCTCCACCTGCAGATCCTTCTGTGTCCTCCCCCCAGGGCAGAGCACCACAAGAGGGTGTCAGGTGAGGGGTTTGGGACTCAGAGAATTGACTCCCGAAAGTGTTTCTGTTTTCCAAGATAAATAACAATACAGTTTGGATTCTAAAAATCTTCCAAATAAGTGGAAAAAAAAAAAGCTAGACCAACAGTGAATCACAGCGTTTTTCATAAGATAAATGAATGTTATATAATGAAAGAGTAAATAGAGCCCAGAGGCTTTAATATGTAAAATTAAAATGGAGTTCAGTAGTTTTTAAAACACATCTAAAGGTCATATTTATGAGCTGCACGTCCAGCTGTATTCCACAAGAATTTAGGCAAATGCATGAAAGATGAGTTATGAGTAAAGCACTATCCCCAAACTGTGGGTGTGGGGAAACTCATCCTAGCACTTTGTGCAGAACTAATACATTGCAACCATATCTGGTTTCAAAACTGATATTTTCTGCAACTAAAAAGGCAGAAATAAGCTAAATAAGCTACCTATCCCCCCTTTGTCCTTCAGTTATTAATTATGACTCCTATTTCTTCCTCACTTATCTATTTTTTAAATTCCAATTTCAAATGCCAAAATATTCAGCTATTATATATGTTATTGTTCTCTTAATTTAGTCTCTACACAGCCTGAAATTTATTTTTAATTTCCCTATTATATAATTAGTTTTATATTCATCAATTTTGTGATATTTCCAGCAGGTATTTAGATTTTATGCTCCAAATATATGTCCTTCCATACTTTAAGGCACATAAATATACTTTATACTTTTACATCAATTTAAAAAGTAATCTATTGAGTGCAAATTCTGCCTTCAGCATTTTGTTGGGGTCAGCAGTGGGGAGACAAAATGTAGAAGAAGGAAAAGACATGGCTTATTGTTCTCAAAAGAAGTTACAGAGAAACCTCTGACTTCCTTATCAAAAGGAGGCCCATTTCTTTTTCAATGTCTTTTTTTAAATTTATTTTTAATTAATTTATTTATTTATGGCTGCATTGGGTTTTCATTGCTGCACGTGGGCTTTCTCTAGTTGCGGCAAGCGGGGGATTCTCTTCGTTGTGGTGTGAGGGCTTCTCATTGTGGTGGCTCCTCTTGTTGCACAGCGCGGGCTCTAGGCTCATGGGCTTCAGTAGTTGCAACATGCAGGCTCAGTAGTTGTGGCTCGCAGACTTAGTTGCTCCACGACATGTGGGATCTTCCTGGACCAGGGCTTGAACCCGTGTCCCCTGCACTGGCAGGCAGATTCTTAACCACTGTGCCACCAGGGAAGCCCTCAATGTCTTTTCTATTGACTTCAAATCTATCGGGCTTTAAAATGATTTGTGTGTGTGTGCTCATATTCTGACTGTCTCTCACAGCAGATTGTGAGTTCTGTGAAAGTGAGGCAGGAGATAGATGGGCCCCAGGGTAAGCAGCAGGAGTTCATTCCCTCTGGACAGAAACTCCAAAATATCAATAACAGTGCAATCGAGAAAGGAGGCTGTGCCCTGCCCGGATAAGAGATAAAAGACTAGATGTTCCTCATTCTCGTAGTCAAGGAGACCTTCCCAGCTACACATGTGCAGAAAGGTTCCTTGGAGGTCAAAAAGGGAGAGGGCACCACCCCATAGCAAGTGATGTCAACTACCCATAGGCCTCTTCGCTAGAATCCATCTTGGCTAAGAGATGCACATGAACACGGGAGGACCCTGAGGTAGACCAAATATGGACTCAGAACCAGGCAAAGCAAGATGATTGGTCAAAGGAAACCTGGAAGAAATTCCCCATAAAAGTGATTCAAACTACCAAGTGAGTGCAACTCTCTCTCTGAGCCCACCCATGTGTCTAGCCACATGTATTCTTTGTCCTCCTAATAAACACTTTACTTGCTTCAGTACTTTCCATGTCTGTGGAAATTCATTTCTACACAGCAGACAGGTCAGGAACTTGTCACTGGCCACTAGTCCCTGGTGGTCTAGTGGCTAGGATTTAGTGCTTTCACTGCCCCGGCCTGACTTCAATCTCTGGCCAGGAACCAAAATCCTGCTTCAAGCAGCTGCAGGCTGAGGTCACCTGAGATGAAAACAGGGGCAATGTTTATCTTGTTTAAGATCATGTCTTGTTAAAAAACAAAGTTCAACTGAGTAAATTTGAAAATCTGATTGGCCTTATTTGATGCTTTATGAATTGGGCAGCATCTCTTCTAGTAAATAGAAGGGCACTTTGAGAAGTTATACAGAGTGGAAGGTTTTTATAGAAAGGAGGGTGGGCAAGAAAGTCATTAGCAAAAGACAAAAAGGTTATTTGGGACCAGTATTATCTTCTCTTTGTAGGGAAGGGAAGCCTTGAGTTTATCATGCAGATTGCCTCTTCTTCTTGGTTTGGGGGAGATGGAGAGGGCCCCTGTGATAGATTACCACATTGGTGCTGACCAGAAAATTCCAGATTTCAGAATTAAGATAACATTTCTGGTGAAGGTCGAAATTGCAAGTAAGTTAGGTATTAAATACATGCGTGGTATCGTGGGCTTCAGCACAAATGAAACCATTTTGTGTCAGTGGTTTTCCTCCTTAATAGTCCCTAATGCAGAAATAGCAGAAACACAACAAAGATTTGTGAAAAAGGAAATGAGTGCTTAACTCAATTGGTCAACTGGTGTAAAGAATGTGGCATAAGAATAAAAGGATCTAGAGAGCAGATGAAAGAAGCTTTTGTTTATATTTTTAAAAGGAATGTCTTCTGTGTTTTCAAATTACTGCAAATCTAATCAGCAATGTTGATGTGACTTAAAAATGCTGCTTTTTGAAAGGTTAGAGAAAGGAAAAACAAGAAAAAAATAAGGATGTTTGGCATTCTGGATGTTGACTAAATGGCAATTTAATCACTAAGAACATATTTTATTCTATTGTCATGATATATATGTAATATATGTAAACATATATTTATATGTCATACATAATATATATTTCCTTTTAATCACCCCTATTGGGGTACAATTTACATACAACTAATAGCACTCATGTTAAGTGTATAGCACAGTTAGATAAATTTTGACAAATATGTACATTTGTGTAATCACTACCACAATCATGATACAGAAAATTTCCATTACCCAGAAAGTTTCCTTAGGCTGCTTTGTGGTCAATCCTCACCTTCCTACAAAAGTGATATGATGATTTGCTTTCAGTGACTATAGTTTTCCCATTCTCAAATTTCCATAAATAGAATCTAACAGTGTGTATTTGGTTCCTGTTTTCTTTCACTCAGCATGTTTTGAGATTCATCCATGTTGTGTATATTAATATTTCATCCCCCTTTATTGCTGATGTGAATTACTCATTCACTTGATGATGAACATTTGAGCTGTTTACAGTTTGCAGCCTTAACCCTTATGAAACCATCGGGATTTCCATTAGAATTCTTTAATTTCTTACCCAATTCAACGGTATGATTTGAAAGTTATCAGAAACCTGCACTTGTCAGAAAGTCTTTAGTATGAATCTTCCTGAAGATGAAGCACTTTTGCAAAAGCATCTATGAATGATAAAAAGACTTAAAAAGACACAGTTAAAGAGATGGTTAAAATGCAATTGACAAAAAAAATTTGTTTACTTCTGTAACATACAAATTTGACATATTCAAATTTTAGAAATTTTATTTAATTTCATATAACATAAGAATATCTATATTAATGATATTTAGTATAATCTAAATGTATAACCTAAAATGTTGGAGATACATTTATCTCTAATCAATTGACAGTGCCTCCCATAACATACCAAATAATCCTAATTAGTTTAATATCTCTCTTTGAGATGATTTAGGGGTCCTCTGAAACATCCCAAAACTATCAAGAGGTCAAAATATCTTTCATCAGGATTCTATCCTTGAGAAGTTTATCCAAAATGTTAAAAACTTTCAAGACACTTGGTCAAATAGGATTACAGATCACTGTAAAACAATGTGTATCCATTTAACCAAAGTTACAATGAAAGATTTTAAAAGCAAATAGAGAAAGTTATAACAGATTATTTAAAAGGTAAAGAAAATTTACAATCTGTAATCAAAAGCAAATCAATATTCCAAGAAAACTTTTTTCTCTTAACAGAGAGAGAAAAAAAAATTAAGTTTTTGTACCACTTTACTTTTAATCTTAAAATCCATTTACTCAATTAAATTCATTCTAATCTTAGTGAGTCCTGACTACACATAGAATTTCTTTCTAAAGATTACTTTTTCCCCAGAAATCTACAACTTTCTATATTCATATTAACTTGCCCTTTATTTTATTTCCTCTTTAGAAATAACCAGCTTTAAGACAAAATTACTTCCTTTTTCTTTAACAAAATAAATTCCTATTCTTCATACCTTCTTTTAATGAAAACACACATCCTATTACCCTGTATACGAAAATGTTCTCATTATTTCTAGTGGCTTTAATTACATATTTAATTAGAATTCTCAAGTCTTAAAAACCTAAATTCCTAGTGAAAATTAAGAAGTAAGCAATTATGAGCTGTTCTTTACATTAGCATTTTGTAGATTGGCAAATTTATAAATAAATGCTATTTATAATTTCTAAAAATATGTACTTTCTTATGGAAAATGTCTCAGTGTGACACCAAACATATTTATTAATAGTCTTAAATATCTTTACTTTCTCTGTAAAAGGAAGCCAATGTTTAGTAATTAATATTTCAGTATATTATTTTATTTGGAAAAGACCTCGATATTCAATGAATTCTCATCATTTAGCTTAATTTAGTTAAACTCTAAAATTTCAAGTTACTAAAACTTCCAGAAAAGCTATTTTTAAGTAGACATTCCTAAAACATAATTATTCCCAGAGTTCACCTAAAAACTCTTGTCTCATTTACTTCTATTTTATTCACTTGTTCTCAAAAATTATGTTTAGATTACCCAAGAAAACTTTATGAGACATTAGACCAAGTCAGCCATTATCCCAAATTTAATATTGAATATTTTTCAGATCACATGAATCTGAAATTCATTCAAGTTAGTTTCTTTTATATTTCTGAGAATTTCTGTAAGTGCTTAATTTCCTTTAAGTCAATTAAATAGAGCTCATTTACAAACCAACTTTGATAATACCATCCAAAGGAAAAGATATATATTTATAATGTACACATAGACATACATACATTCCAGACAAACAGAGATCTCACAGTTTTCCTGCCTGAGTTTAAAAAGGACTCTTCTCCCTTTTTCCCCCTCAGTCTCAGGAATTGGCAATGGTATAGACAAGAGTGAGTGAGAGTACATTAGAGCCCAGGCTAGAACATTTACATTTCAAAGGCACAGGGAGAAAAATGTAAGTTCCTCCTAGTAAGATTTGTTTCCTTCTGGTCAGAAGAGTGAAGAACTACTTTTAACAAGCCAGCTTTTTCATATGAAAAAGCAAGATTTAGAATGTCAAAAAGTGCCCCATCTGGGGCATTATTCTCCAGAACCTAAAGAATACTGTGACCACATGATTTTTAGAAAAATATCACCTTCTCCTTTTCATGGGTATGAGCCCACGAAACTAAGAGCTAAGAATTTCCCAATTCTGCAAAATACACCGTAGGGAATATAAGATGAAACAGAGCTCTGATTACCCATTCTCAGTTGTTTATGGCTGGTAATCTTAAAATCTCAAACAAACAAACAAATGTTGTCTCTCAGGGTTTCAAACTCCTCAGCCCAAAAGGGAAAATCCCAACAAATGTTTAGCCACTGACAGACCCAGATGGCTAAGAGAATGAATACCCTGGTATTATCACACACAAGTTCCACTACTTACTAGAGAAATCTCAACCAGCAAAGCATGTGTCTTTTTCCCTTTACCACAGAAATCAAAAGTGCCATGGGCCAATGATGCCTGCTCAGTGGCAAGTGTTCAGGGCCATCTCTGAGACAAAGGTGCTCAAGCAGCTGCTGAGTCGTATCCATGAGCTGCCACTGGTCAGGGGCCAGTGTGCTATGGTTGAGATGCCCACTGGGGATGGTGGCCCCTTCATGGTTGCCAAAATTATTGCCAAACAAAACACAGATTCACTCACCCAATGCAGAGCAAAGCCAATCTACTGATACCAGTTGTGGTGAAGGAAAGTACAGTGTTTATTTGCAGGATGCGAAGCAAGGATAACAAGCAGCTAATGCTCAAAAGACCCAAACTCCCTGAAGACTTTTGGGCAAGTGTTTCTAAAGACAACATTAGGAGTGAGTGTCTCAGGGTGAATTATCAGTTCATGGACATTCTTTTGATTAGTTGGTGGAGAGGTGACAGGGTGATGTCTTGGGAAACTTAATCAGCAGCCTTCTTTTTCCAACCAGTCTGGGACCTACATGCTTGTGATCAGCACGTAGTCAAATCCTCCATCAGGTGGAGAGGCTTAGTGTCTACAAAAAACACTCATGGGTCATGGTCCAAACGTGGGTTGGAAAAGAATTTCCGGACACAAGGCAGAATGTAGAGAAGATAGAATTTATTAGAGGAAAGGGTCTCTGCCAGAACAGCAGGCTGACTTCCTAGTAGTCTGGGGGAGTCGACCCCAAACATGTGCTATTGATCAGTTTTTATAGCCAGAAATCAAAGGAATGGCTCATGGTGAAAATTTCATTTACTGATAGGTCGAGACACATATACTTTCCTTCTATAGAGTGGCAGTGGGACAGGGAAGATGCCTTTTCTTATTTGGGACAGGTCTCATCGCCCAGCTGGGCTCAGGAATTTCATAACCATCACAACATGGTGGGGAGGGCAATTAAGGGTCTGATAAGGGGTGTAACGCTGACACTTTTTCAGAGAGGGTTGTCCTTTGTCCTTGAAGCACCATTGTCCTTGGAGCACCACATCAAGGATATGTGTCAGACTGTTATCTATATCCCTTGAGGAGAAAGGGATAGAGACAACACTGTTTTTCAATCTACTGTTACTTTTCTTGCTTGACTGCTTTTCCTTTGTTTCTGAATTTGGTCAGTTCTATAATCATTAACTGCTCTTTGGAAATCAAGGGAGGCCTAGGAGACTAAAGCTTTTTTCTACAAACAAGAAGCAGGGAACACTTTGAGTCTGTCACTGGGAAAGCCCCACAGGATTCTACTCAGTTTCACAATTATGAATAAAGTTGTTTCTATGAACGTTCATGTACAAATTTTGTGTGGACATATTTTTCTCATTTAAATTCCTAGGGGGTGAAATTAGGGGGTTGTATTAATGCCAAACTGTTTTCCAAAGTAGTACATCATTTCACATTTTCTTCAGGAATGTATGAGACTTCTGGTTGTTCTCCATCCTTACTAACATTTGATGCTATCAATCTTTTTAATTTTAGTCATTCTAGTAGATGTGAAGTTATTTGCATTGTGTTTTTAATTTTTCTTTGATGACTAATAATGCTGAACATTTTAAAATGTTGCTTATTTACCATTCATGTATCTTCTTTGGTTAAGTGTCTTATTAAATGTTTTGCCTAATGTAAAATAAATTGTTTGTCTGCTAAGTAGTGTTTTAGTAAAAGCTGGAGAAGAAGCAAGTTTGGCTGGATTACAGAAAACAAGGGGGAGAGTGGTAGGAATGAGGCCAAGAGAGACATGGGAGAAGGGGAGAACAGATCAAAAAGGACTTTGAGGCCTTGGTGAGAACTTTGGTTTTATTGTAATTAAATTGAATTCACTGGACGATTTTGAGCTAGAGTGGCACAATCAGGCTTAAATTTTAAGGGACTACTTTGGCAGCTCTGTGAACAGGCCAGAGGAACAGGAGTAAACACAGGATAGACTAGGAGGTTATGCAGCAGTCAGAAAGAGAGAAACTGGTTAGCTGCAGTTCTGAATGACCTTTCCCCTCACTCTTGTTCCTGACATTCCAAACTGCATAATTTCAGATGTGGAAGACTGAGAAATTTCCTGGACTTTCTCAACAGAATATTGACTTACTCAAGGCCTTTAAGTGGAACACACTCTACTGAGGGTTGAGAGACAGCTGACAATAGTGGCTTGCTTAGCTTAACTCCGTGGTTATGGTTGTTAGTTGTGGTTGCAATATTATGGTTGTGTGACTCTTTGGTTAGTATTCACTTTCTCCATCTTGGAATATACGTTTGATGAGGATGGAAAAATGATCTCTGCTTTTAACTGTAGCCTCAGTTTGAGCACAGTGCCTGCCAATTAGCATTTAGTCAATGTTTTTTTTTTGTAGGGGAGTGAATGTGTGTATGTGTGAGGGAGAGAGAGAAGAGGGGCAGAAACAGAGAGGGGTAAGAGACAGCCATAGGGACAGGGGAACAAGTCCATATTGCAAAAGAACGGGACAATATTTTCTGTGAGTAGAATGTTCAGAGCCTGTGTACTGTGTTCTTCTCTACTTTCTCAGGTTAGATTTATCACTTCATAAATTTTCTTTATCTTATCCAAAATGAATCTACATTTTTTTTTCTTATAAGTATAAAGAGAAAGATTTTTTTGGGGGGGAAATTTTTAATGTCTCACTACAATTCAAGTACCATACATGTCTCTTTCTATTATTTGTATATCTTGAAAATATACCAGCATTATTGTCTAACACAAAGGAGGCACTAAATAAAAGGTTTTCTTTGAAACATTGGTACTATAAATTATAAGAGACAGGAGCCATGTTTTCACAGCTCTGTTTCTTGAGCACCCAGCCCAACGGTATTGTGGAGATGGAATAACAATCACCATGAGCACAGGTCACTGCTGACAAAGGGACTTGCTTTCTCTCTAAACCATTTGACTTTGTTGGTGCCCAGGGCAGGATGCTCCAAAATATGCCTCAGTGGAATATTACTTTGAATTAAAGTTACTGAAGAAATGACTGATGCAAGAGAGACACACTGACCTTCTTATCTGTCTCCATGAAATCAGGAAATTAATATCTCATGTGAATGGTGCCCTCCCTGTACCAGGAGGTAGAAAGACATCATTAACACCAGAGATAGGGAATGCAGGGTCAAGAAGGCTGTACAAACCTTGTTACTTCTTTAACTCAAGAAGGTTGGCAGGGACATTTCTTCCTCCTCAACAGCTGACAAGACAACCAGGAGGCTGGCTAAACCCTGCTTCCCACCACAAGACTACTGCAGCTGAGAGATCCTAGGACACATGACAAAGGCCAGCAGAAGGTAAAATTTCTTATCTCCTCAACTTCCCAGGCCTGTAAGGTCTGGTGGGCAGGAAAGTGCTTAAGAGTCTCCTTTTCTTTCTCTCTAAATTTAGATTAGCAGAAGAAAATACTTATGGAGCAAGATCCTTGTGACATAGAAAATCTGGTTTTTGGAAATGAGTAATCTCGTCTCAGTTTTTCTTAATCCTTTCCTCCCAGAGATAGTCACTGTTTTTCTTTGTCTCTGTCTCCTGAGTCATGTTTCATAAGAAGAAAGAACCATAGGGCAGAGTACAGGCATAGGCCCTATAAGCCTGCTGTTGGAGACAGCCTCACAGACTGGTGAGTTAACAGTTCTCTCCAGTCCAGTGCCTATTAAGACAAACTTTGCTGTCAGTCCTCTATATAAAAACTGGATGAGATTTTTCCTTCTGTATTTTTCTATGTCCTGAGAGTTTGGCTTTTTGTCCAGTGAGAATATTCTCTATGGTCTCCACCATCTGGATGGTGTATTTACTGGGGTGCATCTGGTAACCAGTTGAATTGACTGGGGTTCTGAGACACAAAGTCATAAACAGCACACTCTAGTCTTGTTGTGCCAGCTGTCAGAGGAGTTTGTCCTAAGGGGACCCAGTCCATAAGGGGCCTTTGTTGTTTCAACCTTCATTACCTTGTAAGTGTTGGAAAAGTCCCATTCCAGCAGCATATGCCTGATGTCACAGATTAGTAGGTTTGGGATCAGAGGTGCCTCAAATTCCCAGGAGAGACCAGGGACACAGTTTGCATTATACCACCCTTACTGCCTGTGCAATGAAGGCCTTTGCTTTCTTAGATTATCCTTGGAAATGAATTTTCACATTATAGGGACTATACCATCCTTGCCCTCTCCATCTGAAAGTATGCTAATTTCATCCATGGTAAGGATTTATTCTAAGCCTGAATAGTTACCTCTGGGTCGTTCCATAAAAAGCCTTACTGATTTGAGTCACTATTTGAAATTAATGAAAGGTCTTACTAATCAATGGCCAGATGATGGATCCTTTAAATTTGCTGTATTTAAAAGATTACCTTTTTGAGAGCTCTCATCATAAACAGCTGTCATATTGGTATTTATGGAAGGATCAAATTGAAAGGAAAAATAATGTATAACAGCTAGCCTTAGGGAATCGTTATTAAGATGAAATAACTGAAATTAGACTTAAAATAAAGATCCAACGTGAATTCCCATTTTTAAGAAAAATTTTAAAAATTGCCCCATCTCCTCAGTAATTCCTTAGGCCCTCCTACAAATAATTAGGAAAAGATCAGTTGGAAGCCAATATTCAAGAGCTAATAGAAACAATTATCTTTGTCTTCCAAATCTCTAGAAAACCAGAAATGCAAATTAGGAACAAGTCAAGGCCCATTTATCTTCACCAACCCTGAAACCTATTCCTCTCAAATTCTTGTAGATATTATAAAAGTTGAGGATAATTGGAGCAAAATTGTCCTGTACTTAAGAAGAAAAAGTTTTTAAAATAATAATTACCCTGAGACTTATGATAATAGAAAAATACACTCCAAAACTAACAGAAGAAAATTTACATTTTTTTCTCTGTCCCTTAAAGTTATAAATCTTACCATGTCTTTGAAATGTAAACACAGCCACATTGCCTGAGACTGAGCCCAGATTATCTCAATTGTTAGAACCTGAAACTAAAATTTAAAGAAAAAAAAAGGAAAGAGGTGTTTTTTTTAAACAAAAACCACCAAAAAACCCACTCTTGCTCAAACTCTAAATCACAGTCTCCTTAAAATTGTTTATCAAGGGCAAGTACACTTAAAGGGCAAGAAGACTTAAAAGTCTTCTCCATAACTAATAAAAGACTGTAGCTATCTGAGTGAGTAAACTTAATTTATTCCAACAAGCAATCTAAAAATTCTCAAAAATATAACAAAAACGAATACAAATATTTTTCAAATTCACATGATCTTGGATAATTTTTGGTAAGTAAAATCTAGTTCAGGTTTAATGGTTTAATTAATACAGACATATCTTAAGAGTTATCAGCATTAAGTATAATAGCTTTATGCTATGTAGTTTTACTAAAAGTCAAATAAGCTCATGTTATCTCTTTTACAAAATTTCTCAGAAAACAGTAATAATAATAATAATTTAAGATGATGGCTAATACTACTTTAACATCTTATGAAATTGTCATGAGTAATCTGAGTGATTGTTAAGAACAAATTAATTAAATAGACAAGAGATAAGAATTCTTTTAGGTAAACTTTTTTTAGCAATAATTGTTTTTGCTATGTCAACTTAAATAGTTTTCTAAATGTCTTTGATAAATTGTACCCTTAGAGTTTTGCTAAGTTAAATTAAATGAATTGAATGTCTAGATCATTTCCAACTGAGACAAAATACTGAAATATTAATTGCTGCACGAGTCTAAGTTTACCTACTTTTGACCTCTTATTACACACTAAATATGTTTGGTTCTATTAGTAAACATGTCTTGTGCTTCAACAAAAGCTTGTACTATGGGGCTTCCCTGGTGGCACAGTGGTTGAGAATCTGCCTGCCAATGCAGGGGACACGGGTTCGAGCCCTGGTCTGGGAAGATCCCCCATGCCGCAGAGCAACTGGGTCTGTGAGCCACAATTACTGAGCCTGCGCGTCTGGAGCCTGTGCTCTGCAACAAGAGAGGCCGTGATAGTTAGAGGCCCGCACACCGTGATGAGGAGTGGCCCCCGCTTGCCACAACTAGAGAAAGCCCTCACACAGAAACGAAGACCCAACACAGCCATAAATAAATAAATAAATAAATTAAAAAATGCTTGTACTATGAAGTAGAATATGTTTCTAGAAATTATGAAATGTATTTATAAGTTTGCCAAGCCACAAAATACTTACACAGTTAATAATTTTTAACTTTATCTTTACAAAAAAGTTAAAGCTTCAAAAGATTAAGAATTGTAAATAATATATGTGGTTAAAGCTACTAGGAATTATAAGGAAATTAGAATATGTTTGGGGGTAAGAAAAAGTGTAAGCTATGGAGATGTTTTTGTTCATGTAAAAACTTTGTTAAGTGATTTTTGTCCTAAAGCTGGTAACTTCTAAATGGGAAAGAGAACAAGGGACAAATCAAAATGGGCAGAGAAAGTTGTAAGAGGTTTGTTAAAAAGGAATCTTTAGAAAGGAATTTTATGTGTAGTCAGGTCTAAGATTGGAATGAATTTAATAAAGTGATTGAGTTTTAATATCCAAAGTAAGCTGGTAGAAAATTAAAATTTGTTTTTTCTCTCTTTTTGCAAAATTTTCTTAATTATTGGTCTGCTCTTAATGAGAAATTGTAAACAAAGACTTTTTTTTACATTTAATGTAATCTGTCTAGCAAAACAAATATTGTACATTTTGTCTTGATGAGTCTGATAATTTTGAAGAAAAACTGAGTGCTTTCAATATTAAAAGAGCTAAGTCTTTTTACATTATTTAACTGTCTGTATTTACATGTGAATTTTTGTCACTTTGATTAAATTGATAACTAAATATTAATTCACAGTGACATATGATCATATTTGACAAGGTGTTTTAAAACATTTTTATTTTTGAAAAAGTAGATTTTCCCCTAAGTCAAATTCTAAATGACGTCTTATTGACCTGGAAATAATGTTCAGGTTTTCCAGAGGCCCCTTGGAACACCCTAAAAGATTTGTTTTATCTTATTAGAAAAGAGAGCTATGAAACTCATTAGGCTTATTTGGTATGTTACTTACATGGGAAGCATTGCTAAATAAATGATCATAAACTCTAGGTTATATCATAAGGGTGAATGTTATTAATATAAATGTTCTCGAAAGTATATGAAATTCCTAAAATTGGATATGTCCTAGTATAATGTTATCAGTCATAATTCTAGTTATTATCTTAAATGTTTTGTGTCACAGAGATAAATTTTCTTGTCAATTCCATTAGAATGAATCAAATTTTTAGTAATGGCTATTTGTCTTTTATTACTTAGACAATTGTTTTACTCAGATACTTTTACAAAAGCTTCCTGAAAATGTGTTTCATGTTCAGAGAAATTCATGGAAAAGGATCTAACAAGTATTCTAGAACACAAGTTTCTGATGAATTTCAAATCATTACACTGAACTGAGTAAGAATTTACAAAACCCTAATGGAGAAATTGACGGTTTCATAAAACTTCTAACAAAAGATCAAACAAAACAAGAATTAATTACATGGGACTAAGTAAACTGAAGAAGATGGTTATAATATTTTATGATTTTAAAAATAAATTTATTTAGTTTATTTATTTTTGGCTGCATTGGGTGTTTGTTGCTGTGTGTGGGCTTTCTCTAGTTGCAGCTACTCTTCGTTGTGGTGCGTGGGCTTCTCATTGCAGTGGCTTCTCTTGTTGTAGAGCATGGGCTCTAGGTGCATGGGCTTCAGTAGTTGTGGCTCATGGGCTTTAGTAGTTGTGGCTCATGGGCTCTAGAATACAGGCTCAGTAGTTGTGGCACGTGGGCTTAGTTGCGCTGCGGCATGTGGTATCTTCCTGGACCAGGGTTTGAACCCATGTCCCTTGCACTGGCAGGCAGATTCTTAAACACTGTGCCACCAGGAAAGCCCCATTTTATGTTTTTTTTTTTCGTGGTACGTGGGCCTCTCACTGTTGTGGCCTCTCCCGTTGTGGAGCACAGGCTCCAGACGAGCAGGCTCAGTGGCCATGGTTCACAGGCCCAGCCGCTCCACGGTATGTGGGATCCTCCCAGACTGGGGCACGAACACGGTTCCCCTGCATCACAGGCAGACTCTCAACCACTGCACCACCAGGGAAGCCCTATGATTTTTACATTTGAAACATTGCTGTTATTTTTTTGTTTAAGTTTTTTTTCTCCAAATGTAGGAAAATTTGTTTTTCTCTCTTAAGCTTAGAGCAGTTTGGTAAATTATACCCTTGTAAGCAAAATTGAATCATTTGTCTTTTTCTCCCTACCCGATTCCTCCAGAATTCAGAAGCTTTCAGTGAACATTTTTATTTTCTTGGCAATATAGTTATTTGCATAATTTCAATAAGAATCTGTTCTCCTTATAATAGCACATAATTGCAAACATTGATTATATTACTAAAGTTCTGCCTAGAATGTCATATTTGAGAGAGATATACATAAACTTAGGTTTGACCAAACAGCTTTAAGAAACTAAGGTTGACTTCATGGAGCCAATAAAGCCCCTTGGGAAAATAGTGTGGTACCTTGCTTAGAGTTCCCAGCAGCCTTACTAGTTGAGTAAGGAAGGTCACTTCCTGGCAAATGCAAGAACCTCAGAATATTTGGGGGACATTGAGGAGAAGAATTCACCCAAATCTATAGATGTCAAATGATTGGCTTGGCTTCTTAGCCTCAAGGGACTATTAAAAGTTTAATCTGGAGATTCCTTATAAAAAGTTCCAGCAAAGCAGATCTAAAAGAGCCTATATGGGAGATTTCCCTATAACCCTGGAGATATTCTGCAGAGATAGTGGTTGACCAGAGGTAAAACCTGAAGTCCTTCATGAATTTCAATCAAAATTGAACTTTAAGAAGCCAGAACACCTCACAGTGACATTCAGGAGAGAGGGTAGAGACAAAGATGGCAGAGTAGAAGGACGTGAGCTCACCTCCTCTCATGAAACCACCCAAATCACAACTAACTGCTGAACAACCATCAACAAAAAAGACTTGAACATACAAAAAAGACATTCTACATCCAAAGACAAAGAAGAAGCTACAACTAGATGGTAGGAGGGGTGCTTTTGTGATATAATCAAATCTCATACATGCTGGGTGGGTGACCCAGAAAGTGGAAAATAATTATCATATCACAGAGGTTTTCCCACAGGAGTGAGAGTTCTGAGACACACGTGAGGCTCCTCAGCCTGGGGACATGGCAATGAGAGGAGGAGTTCCCAGAGCATTTGATCTTGAAGGCCAGTGGGACATGAGGGCAGGAGCTCCACATGATTGGGGGAAAGAGACTCCACTTTTGGAGGGTGCACACAAGGTTTCATGTGTACTGGGACTCAGGGCAAAGCAGTAACTCCATAAAAGCTTGGGCCAGACCTACCTGAGGGTCTTGGAGGGTCTCCTGGGGAGGAAGAAGTTGGCTGTGGCTCACTGTGGGGGCAAGAACACTGGTGGCAGAGGACCCAGGGAATATTTTTTGGTGTGAGCTTTCCTGGAGGTCACCATTTGGGCACTGAGACCTGGCCCCACCCAATAGCCTGCAGTCTCCAGTTCTGGGATGCCTCAGGGCAAACAACCAACAGGGTGGGAACACAGACCCTCCCATGAGCAGACAGGCTGCCTAAATTTATTCTGATAGCACAGCCGCCTCTAAACACCACTTGACACAGCCCTGCCCACCAGAGGGAGAAAACCCAGCTCCACTCACCAGTGGGCAGGCACCAGTCCCTACCACCAGGAAGACTGCACAAGCTCCTGGACCAACCTCACCCATCAGGGGTCAGGCACCAGAAGTGAGAGGAGCCAAGATCCTGCAGCCTGAGGAAAGGAGGCTACAAATACAGAAGGCAGAGAAATGTGTTCCAGATGAAGGAACATCATCAAATTCTGGAAGAACACCTAAGTGAAGTGGAGATGATAGGCAATCTTCCTGAAAAAGAATTCAGAGTAATGATAGTAAAGACGATACAAGTAACCTGAAAAAGAATGGAGGCACAGACCAAGAACATAGATGAAATTTTTAACAAAGAGCTAGAAGTTTTAAAAAACAGAGATAAACAATAACTGAAATGAAAAATACTCTACAAGTAATCAATAGCAGAATAAATGAGGCAGAAGAATAAATAAGTGAGCTGGTAGAGAGATTGGTGAAAATTACTGCTTTGGAACTGAATAAAGAAAAAACATGAAAGCAAGTGAGGACAGTCTAAGAGACCTCTGGGACAACATTAAATGTGCCAACATTCACATTATAGGGGTCCCAGAAGGAGAAGAGAGAGACAGAGGGGCTGAAAAAATATTTGAAGAGATAATAGCCAAAAACTTCCCTAACATGGAAAAGGAACAGTCACTCAAGTCCAGGAAGCACAGAGAGTCAAATACAGGACAAACCTAAAGAGGAACATGCCAACACACATGAATGAAATTGACAAAAATTAAAGACAAAGAAAACATTAAAAGCAACAAGAGAAAAACAACAAATAACATACAAGGAAACCCCAGTAAGCTTATCAGCTGATTTTTTCAGCAGAAACTCTGCAGGCCAGAAGGGAGTGGCCCAATATATTTACAGTGATGAAAGGCAAAAACCTACGACCAAAAATACTCTACCCAGCAAGGCTCTTATTCAGACCTGACAGAGAAATCAAAAACTTTATAGACAAACAAAAGCTAAGAGAATTCAGCACCATCAAACCAGCTTTACAACAAATGCTAAAGGAACTTCTCTAGATGAAAAAGAAAATGCCACAACTAGAAAAAAAGAAAATTATGAATGGAAAAGCTCACCATTAAAGGCAAACATACAGTAAAGGTAGGAAATCATCCACTCACAAATATGATATCAAAACAAGCAATCATGAGAAGAGGAGAGTACAAATGCAGGATATTGGAAATGCATTTGAAATTAAGAGACCAGCAACTTAAAGCAACTTTTCATATATATATATATATATATATATATATATATATATATATACACTCTGCTATATCAAAACCTCATGGGAAATGCAAAGCAAAAATCGACAATAGATACACAAAGAAAAAGCAACCCAAATGCAACACTAATGATGGTCATCAAACCACAAGGGAAGAGAACAAAAGAAGAAGGGAAGAAAAAAGAGCTACAAAAACAAACCCAAAACAATGAACAAAATGACAATAAGAACATACATATTGATAATTACATTAAAAGTAAAGAGACTAAATGCTCCAACCAAAAGACATAGACTGGCTGAACAGATACAAAAGAAAGAACCATATATATGCTGCCTACTAGAAATTCACTTTAGATCTAGACACACACAGAGACTGAAAGTGAGAGGGTAAAAGAAAGGTATTCCATACAAATGGAAATCAAAGGAAAGCCAGAGTAGCAATAGTCATATCAGACAAAATAGACTCTAAAATAAAGACTGTAAGAAGGACCAAGAAGGACACTGCATAATGATCAAGGAATCAATCCAAGAAGAAGATTCAACCATTGTAAATATATATTCACCCAACATAGGAATGCCACAATATATAAGGCAAATGCTAATAGCCATAAAAGGAGAAATTGACAGTAACACAATAGTATTGGGGGATGTTAACACCCTACTTTCATCAATGCACAGATCATCCAGACAAAATCAATATGAAAACACAGGCCTTGAATGATACATTAGACCAGAAGGACTTAATTGATATTTAGAGAGCATTCCATCTGAAAGCAACAGAATACACATTCTCCTCAAGTGCACACGAAACATTCTCCAGGATAGATCACACGCTGCGCCACAAAGTGAGCCTTGGTAAATTTAAGAAAATTGAAATCATATGAAGCACCTATTCCAAACACAATGCTATGAGATTAGAAATCAACTAAAAGAAAGAAAACTGTAAAAAACACAAATACATGGAGGCTAAACAATATGCTATAAGCAACCAATGTATCACTGAAGAAATCAAAGCAAAAATTAAAAAATACCTACGAATGAAAACAAAAACACGAAGATCCAAAACCTATGGGATGCAGCAGAAGCATTTCTAAGAGGGAAGTTTATAGTGATAAAATCTTACCTCAGGAAACAAGAAAAATCTCAAATAAACAGCCTAACGTTATACGTAAAGCAACTAGAGAAAGGAGAACAAAACCCAAATTAAGTAGAAGGAAAGAAATCATATAGATCAGAGCAGAAATAAATGAGAGACAAAGAAAACAGTAGGAAAGATCAATGAAACTAGAAGCTGGTTCTTTGAAAAGATAAACAAAATTGATAAACCATTAGCCAGCATCATCAAGAAAAAAATGGGGAGAGCTCAAAGCGATAAAATTAGAAATACAAAAGAAGTTACAATGGACACCACAGAAATACAAAAGCTCATAAGAGACTACTACCAGAAACTATATGCCTGTAAAATGCACAACCTAGAAGAAATGGACAAATTATTCGAAAGGTACAACCTTCGAAGACTGAACCAGGAAGAAATAGAAAATATGAACAGACAAATCACAAGTCCTGAAATTGAAACTGTGATGAAGAAACTCCAACAGGGCATCCCTGGTGGCGCAGTTGTTAAGAAACCATCTGCCAAGGCAGGGGACACAGGTTCGAACCCTGGTCCAGGAAGATCCCACATGTCACAGAGCAACCAAGCCCGTGGGTCACAACTACTAAGCCTGCTCTCTAGATCCCACGAACCACAGCTGCTGAGCCTGCATGCCACAACTACTGAAGCTCACGTGCCTAGATCCCATGCTCTGCAACAAGAGAAACCACCACAATGAGTAGCCCATGCACCACAATGAAGAGTAGCCCCTGCTTGCCACAACTAAAAAAAGAAAGCCTACATACAACAACAAACACCCAATGCAGCCAAAAATAAAATAAATAAATAAATTTACTTTTTAAATTTATTAAAATTTATTTTTAAAAAAGAAGCTCCCAACAAACAAAAGTCCAAGATCAGATGGCTTCACAGGTGAAGTCTATCAAGCATTTAGAAAACACTAAACACCTGTTCTTCTGAAACTATTCCATAAAATTTCAGAAGAAGAAACATTCCCAAACTCATCCTATGAGGCCATAATCACCCTGATACCAAAACCAAACAAAGGTACTATATAAAAAGAAAAAAATAAGTCAATATCACTGATGAACATAGACTCAAAAATCATATACAAAATACTAGCAAAGTGAATCCAACAACGCATTAAAAGGCTCAGACACCATGATCAAGTGGGATTTATCCCAAGGATGCAAGGATTTTTCAATCTCCACATATCAATCAGTGTGATACACCACATCAATGAATTCAGTAAAGTCACAGAATACAAAATTAATACACAGAAATCTCTTTCATTCCTATACACTAAAAACAAAAGATCAGAAAGAGAAATTATGGAAGGAATCCCATTTACCATCACATCAAAAAGAATAAATACCTATAAATAAATCTACCTAAGGAGACAAAAGACCTGTACTCTGAAAACTCTAAGATGCTGATGAAAGAAATCGAAAGTGACACAAACAGATGGAGAGATATACCATGTGCTTGGATTGGAAGAATCAATACTGTCAAAATGACTATACTACTTAAGGCAATCTACAGATTCAATGCAATCCCTATTAAATTACCAGTGGAATTTTTTTTTTTTTTAGATTTTTTCATGTGGACCATTTTTAAAGTCTTTATTGAATTTGTTACAATATTGCTTCTGTTTTATGTTTTTGTTTTTGTTTTTTTTTGTGTTTTGTTTTTGGTTGCATGGCATGTGGGATCCTAACTCCCTGACCAGGGATCAAACCTGCATCCTCCTCATTGGAAGGTGAAGTCCCAACCACCGGACCGCCAGGAAAGCCACCACCAATGGCATTTTTCACAGAACTAGAACAGAAAATTTTAAAATGTGTATAGAAACACAAACCCCCAAATAGCCAAAGCATACTATGAAAGAAAAATGGAGCTGGAGGAATCAGGCTCACTGTCTTCAGACTATATTACAAAGCTACAGTAATCAGTATGGTACTTGCACAAAAACAGAAATATAGATCAATGGAACACAATAGAAAGCGCAGAAATAAACCCACACAACTATGGTCAATTAATCTATGACAAAGGAGGCAGGAATATACATTGGAGAAAAGACAGTCTCTTCCATAAGTGGTGCTGGGAAAACTGGACAGCTACATGTAAAAAAATGAAATTAGAACAATTTTCTAACATCACAGACAAAAATAAACTCAAAATGCATTAAAGGCCTAAATGTAAGACTGGATATTATAAAACTCTTAGAGGAAAATCCAGGCAGAACACTCTTTCACAGCAGCAATATCTTTTTGGATCCACCTCCTAGAGGAAAGAAAACAAAAACTAAAATAAACAAATGGGACCTAATCAAACTTAAAAGCTTTTGCACAGCAAAGGAAACCATAAACAAAACAAAAAGACAACCTACAGAATGGGAGAAAATATTTGCAAATGATGAGACCGACAATGGAATAATCTCCAAAGTATACAAATAGCTCATGCAGCTCAATATCAAAAAAGCAAACAACCCAATCAAAAAATGGACAGAAGATCTAAATAGACATTTCTCCAAAGAAGACATACTGATGGGCAAAAAGCACATGAAAATCTGCTCAACATCACTAATTATTAGAGAAATGCAAATCAAAACTACAATGAGGTATCACCTCACACCAGTCAGAGTAACCGTCATCAAAAAGTCTACAAACTGTAGATCACAAAAATGTTGGAGAGGGTGTGGAGAAAAGGAGTCCTCCTACACTGTTGGTAGGAATGTAAATTGGTGCAACCACTATGGAGAATATTATGGGATTTCTTAAAAAAATTAAAATAGAAGTACCATATGATCCAGCAATCCTACCCTTAGGCATGTATCTGGAGAAAATTATACTTCCAAAAGATACATGCACCCCAGTGTTCAGTGCAGCACTATTCACAATAACCAGGGTATGAAAGCAATTTAAATGTCCATTGACAGATGAATGGATAAAGAAGTTGTGGTACATATATACACTGGAATATTACTCAGCCATAAAAATGAATGAAATAATGCCATTTGCAGTAACATGAATTGACGTAGAGATTATCATACTAAGTGAAGTAATTCAGAGAAAGACAAATATCATATGATATCACTTATCTGTGGAATCTAAACAAATGATACAAATGAACTTAATTACAAAAGAGAAACAGACTCACAGACTTAAAAAACAAACTTATGGCTACTAAAGGGAAAAGGTATGGGGAGGGATAAATTAGGAGTTTGGATTCACATATACACACTACTATATATAAAATAGATAATCAACAAGACCCTACTGTATAGCAAAGGGAACTCTACTCAATATTCTGTAATAACCTATATGGCAAAAGAATCTGAAAAAGAATGGATATATGTATATGTATAGATGAATCATTTTGCTGTACACCTGAAACTAAATCAACATTGTAAATCAACTATACTTCAATATAAAATAAAAATTAAATTAAAAAAAGAGATTATAAAAATAAGTGTCTTCCAATGCAAGGATCAGATCAAAGAACATGAATGGAATATTCCTACTGGGACGATTAGGAGGATAACACATCCTTGGTAGGTGCAGAGCCTGTTCACTTATCCTCTGACTTTCCTTGTTCCCTTTCTCCACTACATCCAATTAAGCAGATAAAAACTTTGGGAAAGCTGCCTCTTCCTTCACCAATGCCAAGAAGGACAAACTCAAAGAGCCATTTTCTGTCTGTCTTCCTCTGATGTTGCTTCTTCATGTTTGAGCTATTGGGAGGAGAGAGAGGCAATAAATTCTCTTAATAAAAGCACAAAATAAAAATAAAAAACAAGCCTATATGTTCAGTCATGATCCTTGCTATACTTATATAAATAAGACCAAGTGTATTGAATCTAGACTTATTTTGCAAACAAATTTGTCTTAATTTGGCTATCTTTGATAGAAATGCGGGTGATTTTAGAGAGAAAAATTATCTTTCAATAGAAACCAAAATACGTATTGTGGATATTAGATTCTAGTGCTATTAATTTTCCTTGAAGTTTTGTTAATTACCTGAAAACTGGACTGTATCCTGAATTTTTCTAGTTTCCTCCACTACCTGACTACAACTCTCCAAACTAGTGTTTCTAAATTTTCTCCCACCCTTTTGACTTGGAACCATTGGAACTAAAACTGCCTTTTTTTCTGAAGTCCTGCATACTGAAGGTAGATATCTTAATATAAACTTCAGAGAAATCTCCACAGCAGCTCATGTTTAGACAGTCTTCTTCGTTCATGTTGCTATATGGACCACTCAGAAAGCTTACCTGAACATCTGATGGACATTCAAACTACAAAAGATGCTTTAACCCTGACATTTAGAGATCTTCTCAACTGTCTACCCTCAGAACTCAAAAACTGATATGAAATTTGCCTCAGTTATTAACCATTGTTTTTTTGTCTCCATAGCAATGCCTCTTTTTAAATACCTGATTGCTTGTACAGTAAGCTTAACTTCTACTTGGAAATACTGCTTTGGAAGAGAAAATTAAGGTAAAATGATCATATGGATGGACTCTAATCCAATATGACTTGTATCTTTATAAGGAGGGAATATTAGAACACAGACATGCACAGACTGAGGGGCAACAATGTGAGGACATAGCGAGAAGGTAGCCATCAAAGGAGAGAGACCTCACAGAAACTAAACTTGATACTTTGATCTTGGACTTCTAGCCTCTAAAGCTATGAGAAAATATGTTTTTGTTGTTTAAGCCACCTAGTAGCCAGTGCGGTATTTTGTTATGGAAGCCCTAGCAAACAAATACAATCACTATTAGGGAAAATAAATCATGTGCTTTGTTATTCCAGTAGAATGATTTTAACACTGATTACGTCTTACCTTGAGATTATAAAAGACAGTGATAAACATTACTGTAGAGTATATATGAGTTGTGTCCTATGAAACAAAGGAAGTTAACAAACACCTCTCAGCTGTAGATGATGCCATGTGTTCATCTGATCAGCAAGAGGACATGAGTTGAAGGGAGAACCTTTTCTGCTTCAGACAAGCAACTTCCTGGGTTACCCTGAGTATGACAAAGAGGGCCATTGCTTGGGGTCCAGGTCTCCAAGCAGTCACAACAGGCCTCAGGAACCCACAAGAAAATTGTGAAGGAAGAATATTACTAGCCTGGCCCATATGAATCTTTTCCTCCCATCACTGTTCTTTTGTGAAAAATTCTTCCAAATACACATTTTTGTCCCAAAATATCATGTTGGACACTCGCTACTAGGAGCAAATTTTTCTAGCATCTCTGTTGGATGAATTTTCACACTTGCAAAATCACTCAGAAAAGAGTTCATCCTCCCAACACCTCCCCTGCACCAGTGTCCCCCTAAACAGCATCTGACCACAATATGAAGGAACTTACCTCCCAGGTAAACAGGTGCTTGAATGTGATTTAATTATCTCTGCATCCTCTCCCTGGTCTCCCTGTGAAATCTAGTCACCTCTTTGCATTAAAGCATTTCTGTGGGAAGCCCTGTAAGGTGCTGGCTATTCTCAATTCTGTCCTGCTGGTTTCTCTGAAGTGCCTAGAAGCTGTCCTCTCCACACACAAACTGTTCTGACAAACTCCATTTGAATGATTTGGATTTTAATTCTCAATTTGCTTCTGTTCCTAAGCCTTGAGGCTTTTTTTTTTTTTACCAATTCAGAAAAAAGCATCATTAAAAAAAAGACAAGGTTGGGCTTCCCTGGTGGCGCAGTGGTTGAGAGTCCGCCTGCCGATGCAGGGGACACGGGTTTGTGCCCCGGTCCGGGAAGATCCCACATGCCGCGGAGCGGCTGGACCCGTGAGCCATGACCTCTGAGCCGGCGTGTCCGGAGCCTGTGCTCTGCAATGGGAGAGGCCACAACAGTGAGGGGCCTGCGTACCAAAAAAAAAAAAAAAAAAAAAAAAAAAAAAAAAAAAAAAGACAAGGCTACTCGCAGATCTAACATGCTAAGGTTTAACTTAGTACGTTCTTAGGACTGATGTTTTCCAAGGAACAAACTTTCTTGTTTCCTGTTCAATAATAAAGGTTTGTTACACATCTCAGATATGAAATTAGATCCATGCTTGGTTATACTTCTAAGTGCTTCATCTAAAGAGAGACGTGCAACACTGCTGCATGAATTAATCACCTAGGGTGACTTTTAAACCTACCAACAGCTGGCCCCTCTATCATATCTGATTTTATTCAATAGTTCAAGTGATAATAATTTTTAGATGAAGAACTTTATTTTACTGGTTGTAAAGGT
This sequence comes from Mesoplodon bidens, assembly GCF_964165515.1. NCBI lineage: Eukaryota > Metazoa > Chordata > Mammalia > Artiodactyla > Ziphiidae > Mesoplodon > Mesoplodon bidens. The sequence goes on along the minus strand of NW_027671947.1, from coordinate 382,887 downwards.
GCGCACATGCACGTGCACACAATCCCCAGTGCTTTTAAAAATTGTGGGACAGAATTAATCATAACTATTGAGTTTAAATGCCATTTATCAACTTATTAAAGTGCAAACATGCAGGGAAAATAAGCTAAAGACAAGACTTTCATTTTTCAATTTATTTTTTAAAAGTCTTGTAGAAATCTTTATGAAATTAACACAAAATGGTGGTACCAAAAATCTTTTTGCTTTGTTTATTCCCTAGTCTGTGGCAATGTAAAGAGTGGAAGTTAACCCGGAATTTAAGTTAAGGAAAGCTACGTTGTATTAAATTTAGCCAAAATTATTTAACTTGCCATATTTTTTCAAATAAATAAACTTTCTGTTCTCTTCCCTCTCTCCTCATCTCCCTTAAGGTATGCCAACTCTAACCCCGCCCCCCCATACACACACCTTGTTGCCTCTGATATTATCTCCTCTACTAGAGGCGCTTTTGTACTTATTGCTACACAATAGTTCAACAATAAAATGTGATAAATGCAGGCAAAGGTGTTTAAAGAAAGAAGGTAAATGTCCTTACACATTTGAACATAGAAACAAAAAGTTTACAAAACAGCACAATTAAAAAAAATAGTTATAGATAAAGTTTGCAGATAATGTTGTCATCCCCTTAAAAGAAGAGGGATAAGGCACAGAAGAAATGTAGTGTTGAGGACAATGAAAATCAGCAGTTATTGCAATCTATTTATGCTGCATTCAATGGATTTAGAAGACAGAGGCTTGAGTGCTGTCGTTATTGCTTGTTTGCCATTTGATCGTGGGCAAAATATTTAATTTCATTGGGTTTCTCTTTCTATGCCTCTAAAATGTGGATTCCCAGGTTAAGAAAATATTTCAAGTCTTTTCTAGGTCTAAAAGTCACAGACCTTAGTGTACCCTTTATAAAGGCCACATTTTCACAAAAGATAGCATTCTTGTAAAACACCTTTATAGAAAGAAAAAGCTATATTTAGAAAGCCCACTCAGTGTCCAGGGTTTTCTGAAATCGTACTGCTGTTTGTAACCAGGTGTAGGCCAGTAAGACAACACATTTGCTTTAATAACTGTCCAGATTTCTTGGAGTTAAAGATAAGTTTTTCATTATTCTAAGTGTTGACCTAAGAAATTATTGAAAATAAGAATTGTTCTAATTTACTTCTTGAATTGCCCAGTTCTTACATGGCCTGACATGAAAGGCGACTTAAAAGATTGCACTTAAGTTTGGACATATAGCCTTCATCCTGCTGTTTCATCACAGACCTCTTACAGGATAAACACATGCAACCATTTTGAGTTTCTGAATGGGAGTGCTCCTTATAGTATTTTCCCCTTATAAATTTCTTGCCAACTTACTCCAATTTGAATGCAGGTAGAAATTTATAAATTTCTCCAAGAACTTATTTTTATTTTTATGAATCTTACTGATTTTGTGTTAATACCGAGGACTTTATCAAATTCATAGACATTTGATAGAATAAAAAGCAAAAGCATAATTAGGAAAAATCCAAAAACCTCAAATAGAAAATACGGTGCTATGTTGTTAGTAACAGAAATTAGCACAAATAGACTGAAAAACTGACCACCATTGTAAACTGAGCTTTTAACTATGGCAGTCGCCAGGAAAAGGAGGGTTACTCCTCTTTTTTTGCCTTCTTTTAACAATCTCGAAAATTAAAGAAAGATTGAAATGACAATTAAAATAATTTATTTCCCAAACCATTTGAGAGTAGTTGCTAACACAATGCAATGTGTCCCCCAAATCCTCTAGTATTTCCTACAAACATATATCCAAGGATAATCATGAAAATAAGGAAATTAACACTAACACATGACCACAGAGCTACTAATCCTCAGACCCCTTTCAAGTTTTGTCAATTATCCCCATCATGTCCTTTATAATAAAAGGATCAGCCCAGTGTCACATGTTGCATCTAGCTGTCCTGTCTCTTTAGTTTTTTAATCTGGAAAATTTTCTCAGGCTTCCCTTGAATCTCATGAACTAGAAAGTTTAAAGAATATGGATCAGTTATTTTGTAGGATTTAGCTGTTTGTATTTGTCTCATGATTATTCAGGATATGTGTAGTTAGCAGGAATAACACAGTGGTGAAGCTCTGTTCTTCTCACTGCTTCCTATCAAACAATTTTGGCAAACTTTTAACTTGTAACCTTACTGGAATATCATGTTACTCATTTGATTAAGGTGTATCACCCAGTCTTCTCCATTGTAAAGTTATTTTTTTCTCCTTCATTATTAATAATTTTTGCGGTAAGGTACTTTGTAATTATGTAAATATCCTGTTCCTCATCAAACATAATTTACTCAATTTAATTATTTAAATCAGTATGAACTCATAGACTCCTATTTTATTCAATTGACTATAATACATTTCTGCCATTATTTATTTTGAGGCTGAGATTGTTCAAGATTTGTCCAGTGGAAACCCCTTCAGTTTGGCTTCTATATCCTTTGATGTTTCCCAATTATTCTGTGATATCTCCCGTCTTTTTTTTTTAACATCTTTATTGGAGTATACTTGTTTTACAATGGTGTGTTAGTTTCTGCTTTATATCAAAGTGAATCAGTTATAAATGTATCCTCATATCTCTTCCCTCTTGCATCGCTCTCCTTCCCACCCTCCCAATCCCACCCTTCTAGGTCACAAAGCACCAAACTGATCTCACTGTGCTATGCGGCTGCTTCCCACTAGCTATCTATTTTACATTTGCTAGTGTATATATGTCCATGCCACTCTCTCACTTTGTCACAGCTTATCCTTACCCCTCCCCATATCCTTAAGTCCATTCTCTAGTAGGTCTGTGTCTTTATTCCCGTCTTACCCCTAGGTTCTTCATGACTTTTTTTTTTTTAGATTCCATATATATGTGTTAGCATACGGTATTTGTCTTATTCTTTCTGACTTACTTCACTCTGTATGACAGACTCTAGGTCCATCCACCTCACTACAAATAACTCAATTTCGCTTCTTTTTATGGCTGATCCCTTACTTCTTGAAACAATAATATGTTCTAGGGTCATCTTATATTTTCCCTGTAGTGGTTCTAGAATCAGCCATTTCTCCAAAGAGCTTTAGTTCCTTCAGTTGGAGAGCTGTATTTAGAAACCAAAATCTGGACACTAGGTGTATTCATTGCTCTTGGGAAGCAGTGGTCCCAGGTACTCTCAATAGGCAGAGCTAGGGGATTTATGTACATATATACATACACACATATGAAAACACATATTCATAACCATTTACACATATTCACAAACACATTCATAAACATATGCATACATATAGTCTATGTTTTTTTTCTATAATGTCTCTATATTGAAAATCATGTGTTCACATTAACATCCTCCATTCCCTTTCAACACCCTTTCATTCTAGTTTTTGCCCTTTTCATATTTTAACTCCCTCCACAGATATTAAAATAACACTGATTACCATATTCTTAATATCCTTAATTATTTGATCAATCTTCCTGTATTTAAGTAAATTCTTGTAGCTGCCACTTTCCCATCCACACATTTTCTCCACCTGGCACGGGTTAGGACAATCTGTACAGAGTGGTTGCCAAGGCCACTTCCTCATGTGGATGCCCTTTCACACGAATCAGACTTCAGCAGTCAACTCCAGGCTCCCTTATGCAGACATCCTCTCCCCTTTCTCAGACTCTGAGACCCAATACCAAGTCATTTGGTTCCTTGAATGCCCACCTCCCCCATGCTGACAAAGGGTTATTTTACCTCACTTAATGGACTAATTTGTTCAAGAAGGGAAGGGATCACAACACTATAAAGCAGTTATACTCCAATAAAGCTATAAAAAAAAAGGGAAGGGACAAGGAAGGGGATGAAGAAAGGGAGGTGGACAGGGATGAACAGGTATCTTTCCTTTCTAAACAATATTTGAAGAGGCTCTTCATTTAGAAGTTGCAAAGACATTATGAAGTATCAGCTGAAGAACTGAAACAATGACATATATTTACACATCTGTATCCCTACATCTATGACACACAATGTACACCTAATTTTATAGTAACCAAAATATAATTTAACAAAACTTATGATGCTTAGCCATACACTTTAATACTCAGCAACTTAAAAAATGTGCAGTGCAATTTGGCTGTTAACTATCATCCATTTATATGAATGGATGTGTAAAACTCCTAGCCAAGAGTGCTTGAGATAGCGTCTCTACTGGTCCTTACTGGATCTTCTTCTTCTTTTGTCACTCTTTTCAGTCATTTGTTGATTCTCGATTGTATCTCATTGGTGACTTGCATGACCATTGGTAATCATATCTGGGCAAATACCCCAGCTTGGTGTCTCTCAAAGGGCTGACTGAAAACCACCTGCAACAGAATCAACTGTGGTACTAGATAAAACTCAGGTCCACAGGCCCTGTTCTGATTTCCTGCTCAGAAGCTCTTTAGAGAGTAATGAGTATTTGGAAAATACCTTAGCTAATTCTCACACATTAACACTGAAACCATGGTGTAGTTTGCATGTCTACAATTCCTCAAAGTTCACGGTTTAAAACACATAGGTCTCACCGACTACAGTTCTTTTATTTTAGCTTCATCAATTCACATTTGTTATTTAACCAACTTGGAAATTGCCAGATGTGTGAATAGCCGCCAAAGTAAAATGTATCTATCTTTTGCAAAAATGTCTTCTACCAAATGTCTCTACAAAATGAAATGTAAGTACCTTCTAAGATCTTGCTTGGAGGAATCTTACAGATTTTTTAAATCTTCCAGGTTTTAGGGAATAGCAAGTGCAAAGGCCCTGATGTTGGGAAAGCCACTGCAGAAAGAAAATCTGGATGTGTGTGAGAGAGAATAGTAGTAGTAAATGAGCTTGGAGAGTAGGGCAGAAGAAATACTGAATAAAGCATGTGGGACAGGTAAAAAGTTTAATTTTTATTCTAAAGTGATGGGAACAGGTTTTGGGAAATAATGTGATATGATACATGTTTTTTGTGATTATTCTTGCTATTGTATTGGTTATAGACTATAAGGATTGGGGCAAGAGGGGAGGAAGCAAGGAGGTTGTGGAAGAGGCTGCCTATTGCATTAGATGAGGCAAGCAATGATGGCTTGGAGTAAGTAAAGAAGGCAAGAGTAAGGTGAGAGGTAGGTGGATTCAGGATGTATTTTCAGGTTAGACTGGCAAGAATTTCTGATGGACTGGACACAGAAGTTGTGGGAAAGTGAGAGTTTAAGGATGAATCTAACATTTTTGGCCTGAGCAACTGGATGAGTTATGGAGCCAGGAAAAACGGGAGTGCAATGGATGGATCAAAGCAAAATATTTAGTTTTATTTGCTAAGTTTGAAATGTCTATTATGCATAGATTGGAGATATTTAGTGGGAAATTGGAATTAGAATTCTGGAGGTTAGGTGAGTGCTTAGGGCTAGAAGTACGAATTGGGGAATCATAAGTCATCTTCCCATTAAAGTAATGGGACTAGATTAAAACTCATGAGTAGTTAAGGTAGATGGAGAGTGAAGGGGGACAGGAATGAGCCTTAGGACATTCTAAAAGACGTTGAGGAATGGGATGCATCACCAAGGGAGACTGCCAAGGAATGGTGAGTGAGGAGGGGAGAAATCTAGGAGAGGATGGTGTCCTGGTAGCCAGTGAAACAAAATATTCATTCTGGAAATTATGAGGTTCATTTCCCAAAGTTTCTTGAATTGATGATCATTTGAAACTTGGTATTTTAAAAAGAGCTTTAGCAAACAGAAAAGAGAATAATTTTTTATCATGATTGATTGCAGTAGCATGGGGAATGGAAAAGTTGTGAAAAGGGATTCAAGAATCTATGTAAAATACAATTTTAAACAAAAGTATTCATTTAAAAAACAAGTACACAATATTTAGACATTATATTTTGTCTTTGTGTGAACAGCAGCTACAACATGCTGTAAGTGAAAGATGAAGGATTACAGTTTAATATCAAATCAGGGAAGAAGGTGAAATAGTTTAATTCTTTGTAGATTTTTAATAGATTTCAAACCTCTATTGGTTTTGAATAATGTCATATTTCAAACATAAGTTTCTAAATAATCATAACAATTTTAGAATCAGAATAAACCTTATATAACCTTATATAAAACTTATTTAAATGCACATATAGTTCATTTTTACGGGTAAAACTAGGACTCTGGTCTTCTGATTACCAGTACTTTTTCTTATTGCAACACACTGTTTAAATGTATACATGATTGAAAAAAAGAGCATACCAGAGATCTCTGAAATGTTTTACAAAATATTAAGTAATTAAAATTCGGGGAAATAAAGCTCATGAGGATTAAATTACAGGAAGAGTTTATAAGAGGGCAAAAAAGTAGGAGATGTTTTTCCACACAGATAAATATGAGGTTTTAGCAGAAAATGACCAAAACTGCATTTATAAGGTCATGATACTAGCTAAATGAAATAAAGACAACCATCATGTAAATAACATATACTTTTGAAGGTGAATTTTGAATATGGAGACAGATACAGATTAACATCTGCTTATAATAAAAATCAGACAGGCAGGGTAACAAGGTCTTCTTCATCCAATCACAGCTTATCAGGAATAAGGGAACCTCTTGATACTTTGGTATGTGCCATTTTAGGACAATGAACTTGGTACAAAGTGAACACTTGATACAAGAAATAGTTTAGAAACATAAATATGATTCAAGAAATTCATGGATGGTGAAAGCTATGTTGGATTATTTCAAAAAGTTAGGGATGACTAGGTTAAGTAACTTCTCTTTTTAATAACAGAATAACTGTCACATGAAAGATCTCACTATGCGATTGACAAAGATAAAATCCCGGGACGCCATGGCTTCACAGTCTAATAGTCTAGAGATACAATGTCCAGTATAGTGTCCATTAGTCACAAGTGGCTATCAAATACTTGAAATGTGGGCAAGTTTGACTTAGGAACTGAAATTTTAATTTTATTGAACTTACATTTAAAAATTTAAAAACACATGTGACTAATGGCTGTAGTTTTTGACAGCACTAAGAACATTTCCATTATCATGGAAAGTTCTATTGACCAGAGCTGACCCATAATCTTTTTTACTTAATTTTACATTTATTCCTCTTTGCTAAGAAAATCCTCTCTCTTACTAAAAAATAATATTAGCAAGATGGCTAGATATAAGCTCAAGATGCAAAAATCTATTGGATTTCTATAATCCAGGAACAAAGAGAGAGCTTAAAAATTATTTAAAATGGAAAAAAAACTACTTAGGAATAAATCTAAATAAAAATGTGCAAGACATTTATGGAGAAAATGAAACCTTATTGAAAGATATTAAAGAAGTCTTAAATAAATGGAGAGGTACATCTTGTTTATGGATTGAAAAGATTCATCATAATGGTGTAAGTTTTCCCCACCTTAATTTATATAGTCAATACAATTACAATAAAAATACTTAAAGAGGTTTTACAGGATTGCCAATTCTGAAATTTATGTGAATGGTCAAGAACAGCTTAGACACAACTAAAAAATCCATTCATTCCAAAATGGTCCTGGAAAACTTAATTATTCATAAGAAAACAAAGAAATTGGATAATACAGACAAGTCGATTGTAAGTGCATTAATGGCTTGAATATAAAACAAAGATACACTAGAACTTTCAGAAGAAAATATACTATATCTGGGTAGCATTAAACTAGGGAAGGACATTTTAAGTAGAACAAAAAGACACTAAGCTAAAAGATAAATTTGATTTCATTAAAATTGAGAGCCGCTATTTATCAAAAGACAACATTAAAAAAGTTAGAAGGTATGAAATAACTTATTTGTGTCATATATAGCTGACCAAAGATTATTTGCTTGTATTTAAAAAACAATACAAATAAGTAAGAAAAAGATAAACAGTAGAAAAATGGACAAAAGATATTCTCTGGACTTCACAGAACAGGAAACATAGGCAACTGTTAAACAAATGAAAGGATTCTCAGCCTATCAGTAATTAGGGAAATACAAATTAAAATTGTTATGGACTGAATTGTGTTCCATAAAACTCGTATGTTGATGCCCCATCTCCCAATGTGGCTGTTTGGAGACAGGGACTTTAAAAACATAATTATGGTTAAATGAGGTCATAATGGTGGGGCCCTAACTGATATGACTGGTGTCCTTGTAAGAAGAGAAAGAGATAAGAGGGATGTATACACACAGAGAAAAGGCCATGTGAGGACATAGCAAGGAAGCAGTGGTCATCTGCAAGTCAAGGACAGAGGCCTCAGGAGGACCCAAAACTGCCAACATCTTGAGCCTGGACTTCCAGCCTCCAGAACTGTGAGAAGATAAATCTTTTGTTTTTTAAGCCACTGAATCTGAGGTATTTTGCTAGGACAACCTGAGCAGACTAATACAAGGAACAAAAGACTAGAATGGCCATTCTAACTGGTGAAGCTATAGAGCAAAAGGGCTGAAAATTGATTCCATAACTTTGGAAAACATTTTGACATGAATTTTTAAAGTTGAATATTTGAATCCTCTACACCTCAGCAATTCTACTCTTAGTATGTCTACTCTTTTACTTATGTTAAATCTTGCACATGTGTACCAGGAAACATTAAAATAAATGTTCATGGAAGTACTGTCCGTAATAGGCCCCAAACAACCCAAATATCATTAATAGAATAATAAAAACATTTTCTTGTATTTATACAATAAAATATTATACAGTAGTACAACTGAATGAACACTAGTTAAAGTAAAGTGGATGAACCTTAGAAACATAATGTTGAGTAAAAAAAGCAAGCACAGAAGACTAAAGTATGATATCAATTTTATAAATCTCAATAATAAGCAAAATCAGATAAAAATTATGTGGATGTTGAACATAAAGCCAAGATCAGTGTGATTTCTTTGGTGAAAGCAGAAAGGTGGGATCAGGGTCGAGAACAGAGAGAAGACTCAGCAGTTTTGATTCTAGTTCTTAGTTTTGGTGGTGTGTTTGCAGGAGTTTTTATTATTTCTCATAACTTACATACAATTAAATATATTTTTTTGTATATTATCTAATAATATTTAAAAAATCAAAATCCATTATATACCAAAGATAACCCCTAGACATTAATTATAGAGAGTCCACTTTGAAACAACATACATATTTACTCATAAATCTTCTGTAGTTGAAAGCTTTTAGCTATGAAATTCTTCCCCCTTCATAGGAGGACTTTATGTGCCATAATGAAGGAAAATTGTTCCTACTTTGGGACAATTTGCCTTCTTTATTTAAGTGATACTATTGGATGCCTAGAAATTTTAAAAACAACTGATAACTACATCTACTGCCTACAAGAGAATAAAGGAAAAGGAGCATAGGAGGCAATCTCATGTATTATTGATAAACATATACAAAGACAATATTCGTACAAAGCTATTTCTCCATAAAGCAACTCTGAATTTTTTTAATAAATACATATATATATATATATATATATATATATATATATATATATATATCAAACATTAATAAAAGAATAAAATCCAATATGAGTACATTTGCTCTTTTTTTGCAATTAGTTCCAGGATTCTATTTTAGATTATTACTTCATATCTGCGAGAGTTGGGTGTGTGTTTGTGTGTTTGGTTTTATGGAAGTTGCATTGTGCTAAATTTTACATTTCTTTCTAGAATTAAATGGCTTTTGTTATCCCTTGGGAATACTGAAGATAGCAACAACAGATTACTACCTACCGGTGGAAAAGTATAAATTGCAATTTTAGCTGCTAGTGATTCTGAAATTGCCCTTAACTTTGTCCTTCTAAAAATGCTCCAAGAATTACGTTTTGCAAATCCACAGATTTACTATCCATATTCAAGTCATTTGCGTGGACAAAGAATGTACCCTGCGGTATCAGTACAAAGGATGTTATAGCCATCAAGCCATCAGCCACTGAAGCCACCCCCAATGCTGCACCCTGAGGGGATTCAAGATGGAGAAAACAGGACACTGGCCCTAGATAATTAAAGTGCATATCAAGGGAATGATTTCCATGAGACCAGATTTTTGCATCTCACTGTATATAGAAAAGTGCTAAATTTATTTAATTAAGATGTCTAGTTTCTTTAATTAACAGTAATCTTTTGATGTTCCAACTACCTGGGTTTTTTTTTTTTTTTGAAAGAACCCCTAAATATCCTGTGCCCTCCCTTACCTCTTCGGAACAGTCCCTCAGAGCTATCTGAGAGGTTGTCTCCTGATTTAAGCACTCAGTATGTCCTCCAAATAAAACATAATTCTCAACTTTTAGGTTGTGCATTTTTTTCAGTCCACATTTAATTGTATGGCTCACGTAGGTACTATGCCTAGATGTAATGGGATGAGCTGTAAATTATTAAAACTAGATAAATTCTGTCAGCTCTACCACTAGCTGAGATCAGGCTTTCATCTCTGGATACTTCTGTCATAGACCATGGTAGATATGGGGTCTGTGTTGGTCTTAAAATTATTCTTAGAATTGTGGGGATTCATTCATTCTTTCAGCAAATTTTATTGCTTATATTCTATGTGCCAGTTACAGTGCTGGGTCTTGAAATACAGAAGTCAACACACGGAAATACAAGGATAAAACACATTTTCTACCATATTAACTTTTTTCATTCATTAATTCATCCCTAAATCATTCAACACGCATCGTCTTATTGAATACTGATGAGGGGTCAAATGCTAGCCTAAAAACTGAGTATATAACTGCAAATGAGATGGATAGGCTCTGATTTTTATGTCACTACTATCTTTTGTCTTGCCATATAATGGCACAGCTTCATTATTCCCTTTACCCTAAGTTTTTATCACAAATTGCTAATGAAAATAAAATTGTTAGTGGAGTTTCAACATGCATAGGTAAATGAGAACACAGAACTCCCCTTTCACATGCCCCATTCTTCTCCTTCTAACTCCCTATATGAACCCATTTTGTGCCAACACCAAGAATTTGTGCCCCAATAAGAACCAAGCTGATTTCCTCACACTGACTGGGGCTATTACTCACTTAGAAGACATGATGCTTAATTTTGATAAGCAACTAGAAGACCATGGAGACAACTTATAAAAATGATTTGTCTTGGGAGAAAATACTAAAAAGGGTTAATGCGCTGTTCCACATGTCTAACCTCCTGGGATTAAACAACAGGCACCAAGATCACCAAGTGTACTTGGCAACAATGAGCTAAAAATGAAAAAAAAAGCATCATACTGTTATTGTATTTATTTTCCCCCAAGGCACTCTCTGATAAACACCACAACCTCCAAGGGAATTGAGAACAGCTTCCTTGTGGGGTAGGTTAGATATGCATCTTTTTCCAAGCAGTTATATCATATCCAGCTATCAGCACACCTTACTTAAGGTGATTGTAATGTATGAGATTAAATGTTCCTACCTGATTGGAAACCTTCTTGTCCTCAATTCATTGGCTATACTGATTATTTTTCTTGGGTCAGACTTCCAGAATTCTACCAGAAATCGTTCCTTTGGGGAAACCAGGCCTTCCCAGAAACTCAGGAAACTGAAATGGAGACAGCAAGAGAGAAGGAAATTATTTGGACATATAGACCTCAATTGTTTGGTTTTAAGTAAACGTCCCAGCAAACATCTTCTACATGGTATAACAACTTTAGGGAAATTCACGGTTTATAAGTTTGTGTACTCATAAACTGAACATATTATGATAAGAGTACAGGTTGCATTTTGTGTCTTCAACTCAAGCAAAGACTTCAAAAAAGGCCCAGTTATCCTTTGTTCATTAAGACACAAATAAAGTGCAAAAAGGGCAAGTTTCTAAGTATTTTCTTTAAAATTTACTTCCTTTCTTCAGTCTTCATCAAGATCTTCAGGAAATTAACTTTACTAAGTTAATTATTCATAAAATAAACATACGAACCTGCAGAAGACTATCTCAAAGGGACCTGTAATGTACAATATCCATTGCATACATGCACCATGAGCTTGTCTTTTCTAGCACTGGCATACACAAAACTCTGTGTGTGTGTGTGTGTGGTGTGTGTGTGTGTGTGTGCACATGTGTGTCTTTTTTTTGCTATGGAGCCATAGGGAGAAAATAAATGTATTGGCTGCAATTCAGTGATGTAGAATGATTTAAGGGTAAAGGAAAAGGCTACATCAAGTGAATCAATAAAGTCATGAGGTTGTGTTTCCATAATAATAACAATAGCAGTCTTCTGTAACCAAGGGAGCAGGCCCCTCAAATTATAGTCACACCTGTTAGACCATCTGCCCATAAATTTCACACTATCATTAATGGAAAACAAATGGCACTGTCTCTCCTTCCCTTTATCCATTGGCTATTCTCATATAAACAATTTTTCTCTTCAAGGTCGTGCTCTTTCCTATCTGTTTAAAAATATTAGGATTTAGGAGGGGTGATACATAATGTGCCATGCCTTGGTACTTGTACCAGTGATGGCTCTGTAAGGAGCACTGGATTGTTAGGAGGCTATAAATTGTCTTCCCCTAGAAGCAGAACCTGAGGCAATAATTTGAATGCAAACTGTTCATCTGGGAGGTGCTTCCAGAAAACTCAGAAGTGGAGTGGGAATTGAGAATGGAGCCATGGAAGGAAGCCAACAGAGGTGCATTACTGAATCAATTACTCCTGCAGGAAACTGCTGCCAGTAGTTCAGGGGAGTTCTGTGAAACTCTATGGAACATGTCTCAGAGTTATCCCAAGAATTGGTGAGAAACTTGAAGTACTTATCTTCCAGTCCCCTCTGTCCTTGGTTGAAAGCTACACCCAGATACATTAACTCCTGTACATTTCTGGCCTGCCCTAAGGTGGATAATTGCAGGTGGTAGCATGAGTCTATCAGCATATACTGGAATGATGAGGGCTAGGGAGATATGAGTGGAGCATTGAAACCATCTAATACACTGGGGTCAGGAGATATTAATTATTGGCTTGCAAGTCCAAATGGTAACCTTAAATTCCTGGGTTAATGGTTTTACTTTGAGGTATTTAAGCATGATGTATGAGTAAAAATTTCCTCTATTAAATCAAGTTGAAGATCCTAAGTCCCTAATCTTCTGGAAAACTGTGGGTATCTTTTTAACAGATTTTTGAAAAGTAACATGATTAAGATTTCAAACTGACCATCCATTCATTCATTCATTCACTCATTCAACAAACATTTATTGAACACCTAAAGTAGGCCATGGGTTAAACTAGGCACCTGTGTTACTGTTACTAAAATCATTATCATGCCACCTAGAAATCAATGTATTGTGACACTCAAATAAGAAAATCCATAGTTACCGTAAAAATTATTACAGAGTGCTATAGGAAGACACGGTAAGACCTTAATTCATGCTGTGGACAGTAGTATATGGGGGATATCAGTAGGGCTTCCTGTAGAAGGCAATGGAAATGGATATGTAACATGAAGGAAGGGTGAATTTTTGAGGAAAAGAGAAGATAAATTAATGTTTGCCAGGAAATGAATGGTTAAGGATCAGTCCAGAAAGGAGTTCCATTCATAATCAGTATAAGAAATGTCACTGGTGCTTCCCTGGTGGCGCAGTGGTTGAGAGTCCGCCTGCCGATGCTGGGGACATGGGTTCGTGCCCCGGTCTGGGAAGATCCCACATGCGACGGTGCGGCTGGGCACGTGAGCCATGGCTTCTGAGCCTGCGCATCTGTAGCCTGTGCTCTGCAACGGGAGAGGCCACAACAGGCAGAGGCCCGCGTACCGCAAAAAAAAAAAAAAAAAAAAAAAAAAGACAAAAAAAGAAAGAAATGCTCACTGGAGTGTAAGAAAAGAAGACAATGGAGAGGGTGGTAGAAGCCAGACCATGAATGGTCCATGTATGTATAGTAAGTGCTATGGTGTAGTCTTTGTGTTCCCCTCCAAATTTATACGTTGAAATCTTAATTTCCGGAGGTGATATTGGTAGTATTTGGGGCCTTTTGGAAATGATAAGGGTATTCGTGCTCTTATAAAAGAGACTCCACAGAGCTCCTGAAGCTCTTCTGCCATGTGAGGTTACCATGAGAAGTCTGTAACTCAAAAGAGGGCCCTCATCTGACCATACTGGCACCCTATTCTTGCACTTACAGCCTCCAGAACTGAGAGAAAAAATGCCTCTTGTTTATGAGCCACCCAACCTGCAGTATAATTTTACAGCAGCCCAAAAGGACAAAGAGAGTTTGGATGTGAGATTTTACTCCAAGAAAGATGGGAATCCATTGAAGGATTTTAACTGGTAACTTAGAAGAGAGAAAAGTTTCATAACACAATCAGGTATTTTTATAAGAAAAATTTGTTTCATTTTCAGAAAGATCACTCTAGAAATACTGTGACTAGATTTTTGGAGAAGGGTGATGGCAGTCCCGGATATAGAAAGATGAGTTAGTAGTCCATTAATGTAAGTCAGACAAGAAAGTGGATATAGAAAGTGTGAATTTGTGGCTGAGCGTTCTTTTTTTAGCACTTGAAAAATGTTATGTCAATGCTTCTGACTCCAGAGTTTTAGACAAGAAATATGCTGTCATTGGAATTGGTGTTTCTCAATAAGTAATGCATTGTTTCTGCCTGTCCACTTTCGAGATTTTTTTTGTCTCTACTTTTCAGAAGTTTAATTATGACACGTATTGGCAAGGATATCTTTGCGTTTTTTCTCTTTGGGTTTGCTCAGATTCTTGAATTTGTGTTTATGTCTTCTAAAAAATTGGGAACTTTTTAGTTATGATTTCTTTGAATACTTTGTCAGTCCTACTTGCTCTCTGTTTTCATTCTGGAACTTTGATGATATGAATGTTAGTGCTTTTGTTACTGTTTACACGTTCTTGAGATTCTGTTCTTTCTCCCGTCTCTATACCTCAGTCTATTTTTCTCTGTACATGTGGTGGATTGTATTTATCTCTTCTAAGTTCATGATTCTATGCTTTGTAATCTCCACTCTACAGTTGAGCAAAGCTTTTAGATTGTTGTATTTTTCAGTTCTACTGTTCTCATTTGTTTTTATTGTTATAGCTTCTAGTTCTTTGTTTACAGTTTCTATTTTTCCCATTTCTGTCAAGGAACACATAATTGCTAATTGAAGCATTTATGTGACAGCTTATTTAAAATCCTTGTCTGATCATTTCAATAGATGTTTTATCTCAGTGTTGGTGTATGTTTATTGTCTTTTCTCATTTATTCTGTGATTTCCTGGTTCTTAGTGTCATGAGTATTTTTCCAATGTATTCTAAACATTGTGAGTTATTATATGACTCAGCATCCCATTTAATTTTATTATTACATTTTAGAAGGAAATCATCCTATTTGAGGTGTAGTATGAGGACTGGGGGGTTACATACAGATTTCCATTGGGCCCTACTGACAATAACACAGCAAAAGTGGGCACTTACATTGCCTCACTGCAGACAGATCAAGTAGAAGTTCAGCTCTCCTATGGCCTTTCTGACACCTTCTCCCCAAAGTGGGAACATTAATATCATTGTGTTGCCTTTTAGTAGGAGTGGAAGTTCATCTCCCCAGTAGATTTCTTGACATAGGGGAGGGGAGAAGTGAAGTGTTTGCTGTCCTTCCTCCCACTTCATTCCTTCTTGTTGATGCCGGGTGTGGGTAGAGGGTCAGCTACGTGCTTGCCCCACTGACACCAAGGTAAGAGGAAGAGAACTGCCAACTAGCCCTGCTTGTGCCATCTCATTGTGTCTTACTGCCTCAGGATGGTTCTGGGGATTCAGTACCCCACTGGGTCTCACTGACACCATGTGTTGGGGGTTAGTGGGGTGCCTACTCCCTCCAACCTGTAACATCCTATTCTTATTGATGTCAGGGAGAGATGGAGGCTAAGTCCCACCATTGGACCCCACGACTGTGTGAGGGCAGCCCAGTGTTAACTAGTCTGTCAGGCACCACCTTTTAAAGTCTGTTTGCAATGGAAAGTGGTGGAGACTCAGCTCACCACTGGACCACACTGAAACAACCCTGGTGGGGAATCAGAGTGCTGGCTCTTCTGGAGGGCAGGAGTGGGGTGGTGTGGAAAATCAAATCCTACCTTGGCCCAACTGAAACGACAGGACATAGGGGATGGGTGCAATATTCCACTGGCACTTGGCTCGAGTAGTGTGTATATTCCACTGGCACTTGGCTCAAGTAGTGTGTATATTATTGCCCAAATGGTCTTCTGTCTTTAGCAACCCCTTTCCTCATACTTTGGCTAGGGGCAACAGGGTTTTGTGTTTTTTTCTGAAGCTTTTTTGTCTGTTGTTCTGTTGGTGGTTATTGATTGGGGGTTCCTGTAATACCCTCTCCAGGATGTATGGGAAGCAACAGGAAACACAGGGGACTCATCACCATGTTATTCCTCAAGTCCCAAAGTCCCTAGTTAAGTCTGCCTTCTCATTTCCACCTTTCAGCGTCTTCCTATGTTTGTTTGTTGTTATGTTCAGGGTTTTAGTTTTAAGTGGGAGAACGTGGGAGAAATGGGCTACTTCATCTTCTTGGAAGCAGAGGTCTGGAGGCCTACTGATGTTAAAAAGTACTGCTAATTGTAAATTAAAATTTGATGATAAAGATCTTGCCCTTTAAGAATTATTCTGCTAGATGATGTGGCTTCCCAAAGTTGCTACAATTTGATTTTCATACTTCTAAAAGTCAAGTATTTTGCTGGAGTTGAAATTTAAAGATAAGCAAGAGATGAGGCTAAGATGATCTTTGTGGTAACAGATTAAAGTTGGAAACATCAATATACGTTCATGTTTAGCTTAATATTGCTTCATATTACCTTAATACACATGGTAATGTAGAGAGATACTTATAGATATGTGCCTATACATGGGTCATGTACACACATATTATCTCTTTGCTCTGTCAGCTGAGAAGATCTAGAAGCAATGACATCCAATCAGCAATTAGTACACCCCACACCCAGATCCTCCTGTCTAATACCGTTCTCCACTAAAAAGACCTAGTTATCCTTGAAGAAATAGCTGATTCTAGGACTGGGGCTGTAAATATACAAGATTTATAGACAATACCATCTTATAGTGTCAGAAAGTTCCAAAAAAATATATAGGATGGGGATATCTCAGAGTGGCACAAGAGCCAACTGAAAAGAGTTCACAAGGGTCAGGAGTAGAGCAATTTGAGGAACAAATAACTAAAGTAGAATTAGATTATAACCCAAGGTATAAAATAAAAATCCATGAGTTCTTCTGATATAAATAAATAATTGGATACATAAATAAATGCAGGAGAATAGATAAATCTCCAGTGCAAAGGAATTCCAAATAGTTTATGTAGTACTCCATCTGAAGCATAACTCCCTATTCCTTAGTTGTGGGCTGAGCATATTGACTTCCTTCCGAAAAGTACAGCATGAAATTGGGAAAACAGTAATCTTACGATGGAGAAACCTGAAAAAACACTACCTTAGCCTGATGATCAAGGTCGACCTCAGCATTCATAATGCATATTGATATTTCGTACACTTGATGTGATCTTACAGAATGACCCTTCTACTCTGCGGTCTTCCTCCCCAAAACACATAATCCCAATATTATCATGCAAAATGCATCAAACAAATTCTAGTAGTGGGTATCCTACAAAAAGCTAACTACTCAAAATTGTCAAGGTCATCCAAGGAAAATATGAGAAGTTATCAAACCCAAGAGGAGCCTAAGGAAACATGGCAACTAAAGGTAATGTGATGTTTTGGATGAAATCCTGGAATAGAAATAAGACATTATGGTATGCATAATAGTCCACTGCCAAATCCATTAATCCATTAGCATTTGCATTGATCTTTGTATTCCCTTTTACTACAGGAGTTAAAGTTAAAAGTCCATGTGCACTACAGATAGCATTTCATTTCCTCTCATCTTCTCAAGTACTTCACAGCACTGCATTTTCTACAACCCATCTACTCCTTATGAATGATTCTTGCCCAAATTCAACCTCATTCTAGACTAGTAACTCCAACTTAAAATGTTAAAAACTATACGTGCAACATGAAAGCCTCCCTCCTCCCCTAATCCCTGCATATCTTCTTTAGCCAATTCATGTCTGAAGTTTTCAAAATTGTTATCTTCATATATTGTTTCCATTTCCTCGCGTCCCATTTACTCTATAAGTTACATCCATCTGACTTCTCTCACCGTAATCTCTTTGCCCACTGTCCTGAAATTTTACTTATGGAGATCACCAGCGATCTCCATGTCAGTATAGCCAACGAATAGATTTTGTCCTATTTCTAGGCTTTTTCCTTCTTTAAAAAAGAAAAAGTAAAACAAAAAACGTTTTTTTTTTCTTCTATGCTTTTACACTCTCATCATCTTCTGTCTTGGTATATTTTACTGGCTTTCTGTGTTTAATCTGATTTCTAATATTCTATTAGTTTCCCTTATCTTGAGTTGAATAAACCAGTATATGAAGGATTATTCTCAACAGCTAGTTCTCATAATAACAGTACTAGTAGCAGCAGTCAATAGTCTGTAATGCTTATCATGTGCCAGACACTATTCGAAGACACTGTTTAAATACATATATATAGACACACACAAATATATATGAGGTTTTCCTCCTCATAGGACTATGAAATAAGCCTATTATTATATCCATGTTACATATGAGAAAACTGAGGCAATGAGAGGCCAAGGTCCCATGATCAGTACATGGTGAAGCCCCGCCTGAGTTGATGCTGGAACTTTAGAGTAGACAGGATAAATAATGTCTCACAGATTGGCCTTAAAAGTGAGCAACATTCAATTAATGACTTGTTAAGTATCAGAAAAAAATGGAACATTTTAAATTGAATGGGAACTACTGAGTCATGTATCAGTAACTAAGAATGACTCTTATTGAATGAAATTATTTTTCATTATTCTTTTGAAAGAAGAATATTTTTGTGTAAGTGTTTCACAGTTGTTTTTTCATTCACATATTTATTCAGTTATTGGACCCACATTTCCTACACACCTTCTCTGTGCCAGTGTCTGCTGCCAGCTGTTTTGCAAAATCAGAAGAAAAGGAAAGGTAATTCCTTCTCACCATTGCCTCAGCCAGTATTTCTTCTGTAATTAAAATTGAAAGCTTTCCCCAACAGGTTCTCAGAGGCTCTCCCAGAGAAACAGATTTCTCTTTGCCTGTATAATTAAGCACAAATTGTAAGGTACAGGGCTTGGCCATAGAGGGATGGATGGTCAGAGGTGTTCCGTGCAAGGCTGGGGGACGCTTTTGTGTTTGGTTAGCTGTTAGGAAATGCTAATTTCCTTTTCTCTTCCCTGCTGTGCCAGAATGTTTTTGCAGGCTGGTGCCAGAAAGGTGAAGGGAGCTGTACAGCACAAATACCACAGAATCACCTGCACCAGGAAACTGCTGCTGGGCCAGGAAGGTGATTGTTCACCCAGCGTTTGTGCCAACAATGTACCTCACAACTCCTTTTCTTCTCGTCCTTGGGAGCAGGCCTAAGAGTAGGTACCAAATTGGGTCTCTGACTGTCTCAGGTCGCTAAGCGTGTACCCTACACACGAGGTTCCAATAGCAATTAAGCATCTAATCATAATCTCCTAGCTCAGGAACAAAAGCCAAGGCTTAACTCTTTCCTGGGTTGCTGACTGCAAGGAGATCCGTGTTGCCTGCCCGTCAGAGCCACGTGTCTGCATCCCCACATCTACTGCTCTGAAGGGGAGACAGCCCACAGCAAGCTCCCAAGCTCTACAGCACAGATACCCTGAAAGCTCGGGGAGGTCAATGTGTGTTCCTTCTGCTTCTCACAAACACAAGGCAAAACGCGCTGCACCCACATCACCCTAACACCTCTGCCTCTGCAGGTCTCATCCCAGAAACGCCCTTTCCTTTTAAAGAACCAGGTGGCCAGAACTGTGACCACAGATGACAATTTTTCTGCCATTTTATTTTAGCCCTATGCAAAGAGCCTCTAGCGTGGCCCTATGACTCTGTTCGCCTGGTGTTGACACCTTGTATGATCACCACCTCCCTCTGAGCATAGACAGGACCTGTGACTTTTTTCTGAACAATTGAGTATGACAAAGGTGAAGGGGTTTGGCAGATGTTATAAAGGTCCCAAGTCAAAAGGGTAAATCAAAAAGGAGATTATCCTGTGTGGCCTTAATCAGGTGAAAGCTCATAAAAGAGGCACCGGGCCTTCTACAGGCCAGAGACCCTCCTTGCTGGCTGAAGCAAGCAGCCACACCGAAGAAGCCCACAGGGAGGAACTGCATTGCCTCTAGGATCTGGGGTGGCCTCCAGTGACAATCAGCAAAAAGCTGGGGAACCCAGTCTTGGAGCAACCAGGATATGAATTCTGCCAACGACCTGAATGAGCATGGAAGTGCATTCCCCCCCAGGCTGATGTCCACATGAAAATGTGGTCCACCCAACACGTTTATCAGAGCCTGGTGAGACCCCAAGCAGAGGACCCAGTGCCTGGACTCCTGACCCATAAAACCTGGGTTGTTTTAAGCCACTCATTTGTTACTCAGCAAACAGATAACTAATACAATTCCTAAGCATTCAGATCCTACATTTTTAAATGCCTGGTGACTCAGCTGTATTTCAGCCATGGTCTTCATCATTAATATCTTCAAATCACCAGCCAATTAATATATTCCTTCTATGCATTGCCCCTTGGGTCCATGGTGCATATTTTTTGAGACCATTGAGCTCTTGAGATCTTCTGTCAATCATTTCTCATTTCTTCTCAACCTTGCCTTTTTAGTCACTGAGAGCCCATATTGCAAAGAACGATCTTAAAGTGAGTAGAAAACTACATTAAACAAAAAGATATGGATCCTATGCTTGACACACAAATAATACAAAAATATATTATTTTTCTTTTAATCAAGCCTTCACATGCACAAAGAGAAAATCATATTTTATTCCTGCTTGTCTTAAGCCTCATGAAGCCTTCAGTTCATAAACTTCTAGAAAACTTTCAAAGTTCTCAACAAATATGTTTTGTAGTTCAGATCACTTTAGAAATCAACTGCCATATACCAATAGGATTTTTTCCCCATGGAGTTTGACAAGCTGAACCTATTTATATGGAAGAGCGGGCCAAGAAAGGCTAGGATACGTCTAAAGACTCCAAACGCCAGATATGAAGAATTATTATAAAGTGATACTTTATAGTATATTATAAAGTATGATGTTGGCACAATGATTTAAAAAATAATAAACCAACAGAATAAAAAGAGGTGCCCAACACAGGCCCATGCATGTATTGAAATCTGATATATGGAAGATGGGACATTACAAATCAGAGGGGGACAATGTTCTATATACTGAATGGTACCCCATGATAGGTTCTCAATATAGGGGTGGGGGATAAATAAAACGGAAGAAATCGTCATTTAGGAATTTAGTTAACTACCAAACAATGAAAAGAAAAAGAGGTAAAAAAAAGGTATAAGCCAGTATTTTTAAACTATAACACAGTAAACAGTTATATAAATCATGTTATTCATTGTGTTTTGCAATCATTTATCATTTTAAAACAATCTAGGGTTAAGAGAGGCTGACTGGCCTTTTAAAATATATTAATTACTGCCTATGATTCAGCTCTTAAAAATATATGCTTAATTTGTGATTGAGAAAGGGGATTCATTTTAAAAAAAATAGCTTTAACATGCCTTTGGCCTAACAAAAGCCAAACATGGGATGTATGAAGATTGGACGCGAGCATGATGAAACAAGATTGGTCATGAATTGATAAGTACTAAAGCAAAATAATGGGCATCTAGGGATTTATTATGTATGTGTGTGTTTGACATTTTCCATAATTAAGAAAGTATTTTAAAAAAGGAAAGAAAAAGAGTGTTTGGTAAAGCATCTCAAGTAAGAAAGTTAAACAATAAGTCCCCTACATACAAATGAGTTCCATTCCGAGAACGCGTTCCTTAAGTCCAAATTGTTTGCAAATCCAACAAAGTTAGCCTAGGTACCCAACTAACAACTCGGCTATATAGTACGGGACTGAAATAGGTTTATAATACTTTTCACACAAATAATACATACAAAACAAACAGAAAAAATAAAGAAAACATTTTTAATCTTACAGTACAGTACTCTGAAAAGTACAGTAGTACCAGCTACTTTACCTATGCTTTTACACTTGCTTCTGGACATCCTGGGCTTGAAATAAAGATATTGTACTACTGTCCTCTATACAGTTCTGTAAACTACACAAAAGCACAACCACTCGTAGAAGATGCATGCACATGACAATTTACCCCAGACACTTGAACTTACGTGATTGGACATGAGAATGCATGTTTGCATCTTTGAAAGTTCACAACTTGAAGGTTTGTATGTAGGGGACTTACTGTACAGAACTTGTGTGCTATTATTTTAAGAAAACACACATGTATATATGTGCATATATATGTGTATATATAGGCATAATAAACTGTGCATAAAAAGTTATGTTATATATATATATATACACACACACACATATATATACGCATATATACATAATTAACATAACTTTTGGGGGCAGGCAAGTCTACATTCTTACACAGTCATGTTACAGGTGAGGATCCTGATCTCTCCTGGGTGGTTATCTTCTGTTTGCCCTCCCAGGTCCCCTCTCCACCCTTCTCTGGTGAACTGGAAGGGTGAGGTTGACAGGATCCCAGCCCCTGAGACTTCTAGCTGGGTCTGGGCCATGGAGAGCATCAGAGAGATGTGAGGGAGGGAGGAGGAAAGTGAAGACAGGGGATTTGTTTCCCTGGCTTTCTCCCTGCTAGATAGCCTCCAAGTGGGCTAACTATGACCTTTTACTGAAGGTTACTGTACCTCTCAAGAAGACCAATTCTCCAGGGGTCCTTTTTCTGCTGGGGTCCTGAAACTGATCCCTCTCTTCTTCCCTTTGGACATAGAGATTGTCTCAGCTCAGCTGCCCCTAGCCCCAGATTCCTGCACAATCCCTCCTATGGGGCTGTATTCACACCCTTGTAACAGTTTTGTGTGCCATCTGTTATCTATTAGGACCCTAATTACCACCCTCTTCATTAAACAATAGATGGTACACAGTTATTATAAATAGAGATGGGGAGATTATTATTCTCTACATTTGCAAATCTTTCCAGTATTGCAGTTATGTCCTAGGTGATTCCCAAACTGGACACAGCAGACATAGGAATAAAGGAAAAGAGAGATGTGCAATTGGGGGTTATCAACTAGATACTTACTGGTCCACAAACCAGTTCCTTTTTGCTAATAGACATGGAGGCAACTGAGAAGACAGTTCTTTCTCTGAAAAGCCCCAATTGTGAGAGCAATTCAGCTCTTCTAACTTTCCCTATATCTGAACCTAGACTCAGTGCTATAGGACTATTAGAGCACATCAAATATTGCACTATAGTTACCTGGATACATGTATTTATCTCCTCCAGTAGGCTGTGAGCAATTCAAGGAAAAGAGTCCGTCTCATTCAACTTTATATCCTTGCCATCTAGCACAGTGTCTGGCATATAACAGACACAGTAAATGTTAATTGAATGAATAAATGCCTGCTTGAATAAATGAATGCCTGTGGGGCCAGTGTGTTCCATAGCAGGGCTCTAAACAGAGGCTCTTCTCACCTTCCAGTCGCCATCTGGCTTCCAAAAGCAGCACCAAATCCAAATGTGACCTTGGTACCATGGAATAAAGAATCTTTCTCATCTGAATCACTCTGGCTACATCTGCCTGGCTACAGTCAACATAAGGTCTTGAGGCTGAGACACACCTTCATTTGTTAAAAGGGGGAGGGGAGCAGATGGCAAATGAAGGTACTAAAGCTCATTAATTCCTAATGGAGTTGTCCTCCTGGATGTAATTAGAACAACAAGAAGAGCCAAAGGAGGAGGGTTTGGGAAATAAAGTAGGCAGCTGGAAGAGGTTTATGAACGGTATAAACCCTCAGGGAGCTTTCCATTAGAGAGAATAATAATGTCCACACTTCACAATGTCATAGTTCTCCTCAACCAGCAAAACACATCTGCATACATTATTTCAATAGCATCTCAGGAAATGATTGTAAGACACAGAGGAGAGTTTTATTTTTCCAATTGTGTAAATTTAAAAAGTTAAACTTCTCCTCAGAGAAGTTAAGCCACCTGCCCTGAGTAACATGGTTAGAAAGTTATAGAATAAGGATGGATTTCAAACATTCTGACACTGAATTTGGTCTCCATCCATTCCATGGCTATAAATGGAGAGAGTGACCTTCAGACCAATTCTAAAAAGCATGTGACACTCCAACCAGCCCAGCTATTCCACAGCATGCTCTTTTCTTCCATGACCACTACCAATCACTTAAAGACAACCAGTTGCCTTCTATTTTTGATTGGCAAGTGGGACACAGAAGTTCTTATGAGCCTAGAGTTTTTATTTCTTTATGTCCCCATGGAAGACCTCAAGCCAAGAGAGAAGGGGACTCTTCCTATTAGACCTGGTTAACTGACTCCATTTCTTCCCACTGTTCCCAACGCAAAATAAATTTATTCAAATATGTAGTTGCATTGAAATTGAGAATTACATATTGCACTTTGATCTTATAGGAAGTGTGCAGCATAAATCTGAGTTATCAGCATTAAATGCAGAGACTTTATAACTAAGGGCTTGCTAGTAAGCCTGGGTTTTCATACTCAGGTCAGTCTACCCAAAAAGAAGTACGTTACTTGAAAATTGACTCTTTGCATTAAAGTAAACTTGCCCCTTAAAGTCTTCTTCTTCCTCTCTCAAAGACACACAGCTGACTTAGTTCAGAAGCAAGCTGAAAAGAGTAAGGAAGATGTTCTATTTAACCAGCATCAATTGCTTATAACTATCCTGTTCTCAGCATCTTTTCCCCCCAAGGAAGCATTCAGCCAACATTTTTATTGGACTGATGCCCAGATTGCTCCATTAATTCATGCAACTACCTTTGTTGGAGTGCTCCAGGCATTATTACTCATGAATCCTACAGAGCACAAATATATCTCTAGAAATACTGTCATTTGTATTACATATGACCTTAAAGCATCTTCATAAATTATACCTTCAAAGCAAACTAGAGAGCACTGAAGTCTTTTGCTATGTTAGTCATCTTAGTTTCACTAGACCCATTGTCTTTTCTTTACATATGCAATGTGTCTAAATTGGTTTTACTGATCTGGTCCTTCAGATTCATCAACTTTATCTTAAAGTGTATAAGATATATGATCTTTAAATCTGTAATGGTATCTTTCTGCTCTGTGGGTTTCATTGGTTCAAACTTACCTTCCAATTATGTCTTCCTGAGATGTATTCTAGCTATGATGGCGGCTTCTAGGCTGTGGTTTGTTTCTGGTACTGTATCTATTAAGTAATCAAACCAGAAAAACAACAAAAATTGTGCTTTGGCTTCATATACATTAGACCATTTAACATGAAACCTGTCCATTTTCAGAGATTTGGGCAACAAATATAGTCACTTAATTATTAAATTAGTTACCTTATCCTAAACAATTGTCAGTAGCCCACCATGGTAATAAGAAAGTTCTTTCTCAAAATAATTACCATTTGATTTCCAATTGCTTATAAAACGAGCACTGTTTTCTACCCCAAATTTCCATGAAATCTTTTAATAAATATTCTTGTTTCATATTAGGAGTTTAAATGAATAAAGCATTATTCACATAAAAGAAATAAGTACTTTGATCTACTACATTATTTTCAAAAGGAAAGTAGAACCACAATGTATGATGATATCCTGAACATGATCTGGGACACAAAAAAATCAGTATTATATGTGAAACCCTGAGCAAAATTTCTCTCCTTTGCGGACAGAAAGCAACAATGTCATTCAGCTATTTACATATGGCCCAGATACTAATGAGGAACTGTTTCCTGCTTTCTGTGAAGGAAAAGTGAACTATGAATAAATATCACTGGGGTCATTATCACCTGCACACACAGGTAACTGGTGGCTTGCAACAAAATAGTGTCAGAAGCAAAATGGATCTGTAGCAGGAAAATCGGTCTTAAGGCATGATTGGGGGTAAAAGACTAATTGTGGATAAATATTTGTGGTGCCTGGCAAAGCTCTCCAAGTTCCAAGATGATGAAAGACCTTTCACACATATATGGAACTTTCCATGAGAGTTCTAGAGCCTTTCAACCTCAGAATATATCTGGCCTATCCTCTTTTCAAAAGGTAAACTGACAGGATCTTGGAGAAATGGGAGTTGAACCTACTCTTAGAGATCTTCAGAGAAGAGGAATTTCAGCTTCCTGGCTTAACTATGTTGCTTCTATCTAGTTTATTTTACATGGCACACTTATCATGCTTAAAAATCAGCCCAAGTCCACCTGTTATTGTTTTAGCAGCATTCACTCATTTATTCAATAATTATATACTGAGCACCTCTTATAGTCCAGGCACAACTTTATTAGCTGGGATTCAAGAGAGAACAAAAGAGACCATAATTCTTCCTCTTGTCGTCTTTATTATTCTAGCAATAAACTGTTCAATTCCCAGTAACATCCTTATTTCTTGTATGAAATTGGGTCAACTTCTTTGACCAAAGCTAGTTTTGTTAGAATTTAATTCCTTTAACAAAAAATTCAGCGACATGAAAACCAACATTAGTTTTGTACTCACAATTTGACAGCATTTGGCGCTGGTTATTTTTTTATTATTTGTCATTCTCATGTTTCCTAGAGGTGTACCCTGAAATGAAGAACAGTTTCCCTCCATCCTGGAAGGATACCAGTTAAATCGCATACACATCCCTGAGGGACACAGGCGGAATGTGAAGAAAGAGGGGGCCTAGCCAGCCATATGGCCCATTCAACATTGGGGAAAAATGGAATTGCCTTTACATCAAGTTTCCTAGGGAGGATATAGGGAAAGCTTGTACAGAATTACTACTCCAGCTAATCTGTAGCTCTTGCTACTACTACCATTGTCCTTTGACCTCACATACATTAGAATACTTGGTCCTCAAAGCAACTCCATGAGGAACAGATGAGAAAACAGGCTGGCAAAGGTAAGTGACTTGTCTACAATTAACAGCTCTGACAAACGGCGGTGCTGAAATTCAAACTTATTTCAGGGGTCCGTCTCATGAAAAACCTATGATGTTAGTTATCTAATAAAACCATAGAAAGGGAGGAAAACCTAGGCAGAACACTCTATGACATAAATCACAGCAAGAACTTTCTGACCCACCTCCTAGACAAATGGAAATAAAAACAAAAATAAACAAATGAGACCTAATGAAAGTTAAAAGCTTTTGCACAACAAAGGAAACCATAAACAAGATGAAAAGACAACCCTCAGAATGGGGGAAAATATTTGCAAATATTTGAAGCAACTGACAAAGGATTAATCTCCAAAGTTTACAAGCAGCTCATGCAGCTCAAAATCAAAAAAACAACCCCATCCAAAAATGAGAAGACCTAAATAGACATTTATCCAAAGAAGATATACAGATTGCCAACAAACACATGAAAGGATGCTCAACATCACTAATCATTAGGGAAATGCAAATCAAAACTACAATGACGTATCACCTCACACCAGTCAGAGGGGCCATCATCAAAAAATCTAGAAACAAGAAATGCTGGAGAGGGTGTGGAGAAAAGGGAATCTTCTTGCACTGTTGGTGGGAATGTAAATTGATACAGCCACTATGGAGAACAGTATGGAAATTCCTTAAAAAACGAAAAATAGAACTACCATATGGCCCAGCAATCCCACTACTGGGCATATACCCTGAGAAAACCATAATTCAAAAAGAGTCATGTACCACAATATTCATTGCAGCTCTATTTACAATAGCCAGGACATGGAAGTGACCTAAGTGTCCATCGACAGATGAGTGGATAAAGAAGATGTGGCACATATATACAATGGAATATTACTCAGCCATAAAAAGAAACGAAATTGAGTTATTTGTAGTGAGGTGGATGGACCTAGAGTCTGTCATACAGAGTGAAGTAAGTCAGAAAGAGAAAAACAAATACCATATGCTAACACATATATATGGAATCTAAAAAAAAAAAAAAAGGTTCTGAAGAACCTAGGAGCAGTACAGGAATAAAGACACAGACGTAGAGAATGGACTTGAGGACACAGGGAGGGAGAAGGGTAAGCTGGGTTAAGTGAGAGTGTGGCATGGACATATATACACTATCAAATGTCAAATAGATAGCTAGTGGGAAGCAGCCGCATAGCACAGGGAGATCAGCTCAGTGCTTTGTGACCACCTAGAGGGGTGGGGAAGGGAGGGTGGGAGGGACATGCAAGAGGGAGGAGATATGGGGATATATGTGTATGTATAGCTGATTCACTTTGTTATAGAGCAGAAACTAGCACACCACTGTGAAGCAATCATACTCCAATAAAGTTGTTAAAAAAACATAGAAACAAATTAAACTTTAACCATCATTATTTCATCCTATAGAATGACATAACCAAAGAGAAAAAGATAGAGGTGTTGAATATCACTCATGCATTTTCAGTTCCTTCTGTGAATCTTAGCTACTGTAATAAAAGCATTGTTTTGAGCATTGTTTTATATGCATCCTCATATAAGACCACACATGCCTCTATCGATTAAAATTTAAAAGAAACAAATATTAACTGCAGATATCTAGTTCACTTATCTTGAACAAAGTAGCTTCAGGTGCTTCCACTTTTGAAGCTGGATAAATATCAGACAGGAACGAAGTTCACTTTAGTTTGGTCCAGGAAGAAAAAAGATTCACAGCTCTGAGAATAAAGAAAGAATCAGACCTTGTCAGGGCATTTGGTTCTAATTAACTAGTGACAAAATGGTTCTACACTGCAACTATGTAAAAGTGGCTGAGTTATTTGAGCTAGGAAAGGTCAAAAACAATGATTATGATCAAGATGTTATTATTGAATATACTTTTGATTATTGGGAGTGAATCTTCCTCTCTTTTCCTCATTAAAATTTTATGGTTTATCAATTTAAAGTTAAGTGAACAAGATAATTTAACATTATATTGATAATGGAGCATATCCCTTGTAAAACATAAATCCCTGGAGGCTTTCTCAATTCCCCTTCTTCTATCCCCACAAAGCTGCCTCTGTCTAGTATTGAGCCATGGCTTTGCTCAAGAAAGCAAAACAAAACACAAATTATCTAGTGGTAGCAATCTGAATGAAGACCTGGCCCAGAGGGCAAAAAATGTGATTTAACATAAAATAGGATGTCATGATCTAAACTACTCATTTGGCATTTACCATAAATCCCTGAGTACCATTAGTTGTCTTTGCAGATAAATTCAATAAAAAAATATTGACTATTTTCCATGTACAAGCGCTTTGCTAGATATTAAGAAAAAGGAGGTGAATAGAAGACCAGGCTCTCTTCTCTGCAATCTATCTTTGAAGAAAGGAATATATGCAAGCAATCCTGAATAATTTCAGGGATAGAGAGAAAAAATAGCATACTTTTGAAGAGTAATGCTAAATTGATATGATTCTATTTTATTCTTTCTGATCTATTGTATACCCTTGGAAACCAGAAATTTGTATTTTTCAGAATCTTTACACATGTGAATATTTTAATCAGTAGTCCTTTTTAGTGAAGGACAGAAATTTTGTATGTTCTAAGGTACACGTGTAGCCTGATATCAGCTTCAGACACAGTTGGATCAGGCTTTTTTGTTTTTTGTTTTTTTGCTACGCGGGCCTCTCACTGTTGTGGCCTCTCCCGTTGCGGAGCACAGGCTCCGGACACACGGGCTCAGCAGCCATGGCTCACGGGCCCAGCTGCTCCGCGGCATGTGGAATCCTCCCAGACCGGGGCACGAACCCATGTCCCCTGCATCGGCAGGCAGACTCTCAACCACTGTGCCACCAGGGAAGCCCGGATCAGGCTTTTTAAAGGGACATAAGAATTTCTTTCTCCATTCCTTGGGTCTGGTTTTCTCTATATTGGCTTCCTTCTTCAAAGATCCTCTAATAGTGGGATTAAAGATAGCCCCAGAAATACTGCACCTGGTTAGTAACCCTGGGAGAAAGACAGCTTCTCTTCCCAACAGTTTTAGTCCAAAGTCATGGAATTCATTCCTAATGGACTGTTTTATGTCGTGTGCCCATCACCACACAATTCACTGGGGCCAGAGAAATGGACTACACTGATTGGCCAGTCTGAGTCATGTGCCCACTGCTGGAGCTCTGCTGCTTCCAAAGCACATGACTGAGAGATGTAGGGAGAGATGCCCCAAAGGGAAACCTAAATGTAGTTACCATAGGAAAGGCAATGTCTCCTGGGCAAGATAAATATCATGTGCCACCACAAAAAGAACTCAGCAAATATTTGTTAATTGATGTATTGATTAGTAAGTCTGGGATAAGTGAAATGATGATAAATACAATGTGTGAAGGGAAACACAGCCAAGATAAATTGTGAAATGGAGCTACAGAGGTGGGCAGTATCCTACGAGGCCTCTTGGAAACAAATCAACAAAAAGAAGCTGACCTTGACTGTTTGCACTGTTTGAGAAGAATTAACTGAGTCTATAATCAGTAAACAATCCTGAGGGCTTGGTAAGGTGAGTTCTGCCTTCTGTGATATGAAAATTGTGTCATAGGTATCAGAAGGTGAACATGGCTAACTGTCTGTGATTGCCACAAAACAAGAAAAATAAAATGAAATAGAAATCTTAAATCAGTCCTTGAATCACAACAGATACAATTATGAAAACCAGACTATATATTAATCAGATTTTCATGTATTACTTTAAAAGACTTCCCTAAAAAGCCATGAGGAAAATGGACCTCTTATTTGAACTATGGAGTGATCTGAATTGGCAACAATATACCAGTGCTTCAAAAGAAAGTCAATTAGTCCTATAAAAACAGTGTCTAGGGCTTCCCTGGTGGCGCAGTGGTTGGGAGTCCGCCTGCCGGTGCAGGGGACACGGGTTCGTGTCCCGGTCTGGGAAGAGCCCACATGCCACGGAGCGGCTGGGCCCGTGAGCTATGGCCACTGAGCTTGCGCGTCTGGAGCCTGTGCTCCGCAACGGGAGAGGCCACAACAGTGAGAGGCCCGCATACTGCAAAAAAAAAAAAAAAAAGAAAGAAAACAGTGTCTATAAAATATGTGTAACCTTTGATAATTCATTATATTTGTAAGGCAGAGGAACCTTTAAAAATGCATCATTTTTTTTCCTAAAAGACTTAATTTTCATTATTATACTACTTTAAACACATTTTAATTAATGCATTAAAAGCTTTGAGTAGTTCTTACTTTAACCAAGCAGCAACTAGAACAAGTTTCAAGAAGACTTCAAGTCCAGCCACATGCCTCCAAGAAAAGCTACACCTACAGTATCACAGACATATGGCCTCATGTGTCCATCTTAGCATGTCAGAATTCATGTCACTTGCCCAACTCCTTGCAAAAGTCCGTTTTTACATGGTAATGATTCATTTAAGATAATTAGAAAGCCATAAGTTTTCACTTATTCATTCAGAAGCAATTTTTAGTTCCTACAAGCACTGTGCTAGGAAATAGGATACAAAAATGAATATGTCTCTTGCTCCTAAGGAACTCACAGACTGAAGACACCCAGGGGAGCCAAAATTTTCCATACAATCTCATGAGCATGGGGACAGGGGGACATGCAAGGTAAGAGGGTCTACAAACCTTATCTGTACCTGATCACACTATTTTAAAAGTTGGCCATTCCGAACTAATTCGGAGTACGTTATCTCCAAAAGTTTATATGTTCCTAATTTCTCCATCATTTCCACTCTTAGGCATTCCCTAATTGTACCAAAGGTAGAGTGTGTTTTATATGAAAATAAAAAAACTGCTACAGGGCAATCATTGACAGCGATATACTAATATAATACCCGACCAGAGAAAGCACGCTTTGCCATGATAAATTGTTCAAACTATGAGGAGCAGTAGGGCTGAAATGAATCTAGTCGTGAACAAAAAAAAAAAGATTGAATGGAAACAGTTTGTATAAAAGGATACACTTGATATTTTCACTCTAGACATACAGATTAAGAGGCTGTCTATCAAGGTAAATCAATTTGAAATTTGAGACTGATTTTCTCCACCCTCAAGAAATGATTTGCAGGTATTTGTGGCTTTTTGTTTTGGTTTGACTATTATTTCATATTTTACTTGTAATTCTTCTTATGGAACACAAAGAACATTTATTTGTTCTTCGGTCAGGTTTATTGAGGTATAATTTACAGCCAGTAAAATTCACCCTTTCTAGCGTACAGTTCTAAGAGTTTTGACAAATGGATATAGTCTTACAACCTCCACCATAATGAAGATAGAGAATAGTTCCAGCATCCTGAAAATTTTCCCCTGCCCCTTGGAAGTCAACCTATAGCCCCCTGACAATCACTAATAAGTTTTCTGTCCCCATAGTTTTACTTTGTCCAGAAAGTCATATAAATGTAATCAACAAGTATGTAACATTTTGAGTTTGGCTTCTTTCACTTAGCACAAGGTAAGTGAGATTATCCGTGTTGTGTGTGTCAGGAAATGTGGACTGGCATATTAGAGTCCTTTAGAGTTTCCCTTATTTTTCCAAAGCCAAAGTCAATATGCAAAGCCTGGATCTCTTGCCATTTAGTTTGTCCATGGTTAGGAAGAAACCGAGTTTTTACTATGGCTGTTTGTTTTCAGCATAGCAGGGAAAGAAGAAACACTCTCAGAGAATAATCATAATCTGTGGTTATTATAGGCACTAAGTCATATGTTTGTAAAACCCAAACTTTTGTTAGTCAAATGACTGGTCACTAAAATTAATTCGGAGACTCAAGGCAGAGTTTAAATGTGGTTTTCCTTATCTTTTCATTATTGCAATAGCAACGGAATACATATTTGTGACTTAATGGTACAACACATTAGTTTTCTTATCTGACCCACCTTTAACAAAATGGAATTACTGTAGAGGCAAAGGAATCAAGAAGGTAAATCTCTTACCAGGAGTAGGAGAGAACGGATAGAGGCCCCTGTGACCTAAACCTTAGTCATTCGAGTGCCACCTTCATAATTGTGCCTCTACCCACACGTTACCCATATCATTATTTATTTAACAATTATATGGGTCACAGTTTTACTTAGATAAATTTATTTTCAACAGGACATTCTTATTCCTTACTCTTTTAAATGGAAATCCCTTGCCATAAATAAAACTATGAAAAATATCCAACAGTATAAAACTCTACCTATATGAGTCAATGTACCTCCCCAAATCATCCTGAGTTCTTGAGTAGCACTGGTGGAGCCCATGTACACACCCACACATGCTTTTGGAAACACAGCAACGAGAGTAGCTGTCCCATGCTTTAAATGCTTTCTCCTTGACCATGTATTCTGTGCACACCAAGGCAAAGAGTCTGCTCAGAGATAGAGTAAAGCATTAAAACCTATTTAAAATAACAAAGTACGATATGTCTTTCTACCTATGTCAGGCATTGGAAACCTGCAACTTATTTGCCAAACAGGTTACCAGGGCTGATTTTTATGGAAATACGGACCAGAGGCACCTTCTTCCTCATCTCTTCAAAGTGGCCCTTCTGAGCAAGGCCAAGGCCAGTGTGATTCAGCAACACCCACGTTTGTTAGGGTATCTCCTTACCCTAGACTAAAAAATGGAACAGAACCTTGGCCCAAAAAGACTTAAATAATTTATTCACCAATTCATATCTTTATGCTAGTATAATCATATATTTGATGGTTGCTATAGAAATCTATGTAGACAATCATCACATTTTTAAAGGAAATACATTACTGAAATTTCTTCTGACCCGTGGTCACTATGCTCTTTGACAAGACAGTTGACCTTCACGATGTTAATCATCTCATCTGTTTGAAAGAGACTAAAATGTTTGCTCTGCTTCCTGTTTAATAAAGCTATCAAGAGGATTAATGAGAGAAAACCTCTAGAATACTCCAAGCTCTTTCCAAAAAGGCAGCAGTAAAACAGCAGGTGCCTCTTGTGAACATACACTTGTCTTCATGTAAACTCATCCTGAAGGACATCGGGCTTCCAGCTTATATTTAATTGGCTGATTATGTTGACACTCTTGAACTCCTTGCCAAGTTACAGGGAAGAGTTTTCTTGGAAACCAGAGTTCCCCAACTTTCTCCAGCTATGCAGTTTAATTACATCTAGCAAAATGACAACAGAGCTCATAATTAGCCTGGAGATTAATTACTGCTGAATCAGTCCAAACACCACAGCTACCAAATTCAACACAGGTGCTTAGACGAAGAGAAAAGAGTTTTCTCAATACCCAACAGAAGGTGGATATGGAAGATGTGCTTTATGACTCTCTTCCCATGAGCTTAAACATACAACCTGTGCAAAATGCCTTGTGTCTTTACAGCCAGGATGCCCCTAAGTATTTTAAAAAGAACCAGACTCAAAAACATTTCAAATACTGATATCACATATCTTGAAATGTGCAGTGACTGGGGCATACTTTCTTTCTATGCAAATTTATTCAACCTAGAGCTCCCTTTCCCCTTCTCCTTTTATTGAGGAGTCTAAAAATCCTACATAATTCATCTACTCTTTCTAAACTATGAATGAAAGAGTGATATAGGGAAAATTATGAAGCAAGCGAAAAATCATGCTGTACCTCGTGTTCATCCTGTGACCTCTAAGAGTGACTATAAGCCTGTAGGGTGGGTACCACACTCCCAGAGAGTTATGAATGCATTGTCAGATCAAAGGCTTGAAAGCCAACAACCGCCCAAGGGAACCCCTTATTTTCTCTCTGAGAATCACCAAAAGAGGAAAGAAGCTAGATTAGGTAGGTAGAAAAAGGAAGGAGTTGATCCCATTTAACAGATGTTATCCATTTCTTACCCCCTCTATGTACAGGTCACTTAAGGTATGTTTAAATATATGCACACCTAGAATCCAACAAAGACAAATTCAATCCCCAAGTGATTCTAACGTGCAGCCAGAGTTGAGAACAGCTGGTCTGGAGTAACCAAAAGGTCGGCCAGATGGTATAATTACATGAGACTCAGGGAATGGACAGAACCAGGTAAAGGAGAAGGAAGGAGGAGGCCAGAAAGAATGAAGTGACAGATCAGAACTCCAGAAGCTCATGTTCCAAAGAAGCTAAAGGTGTGTGGCAACAGACGAACACTCAATTCTTAAACCGTGTAAGAAACAAGTACACCGTCCCCTAACTAGAGGCTAATGAGATTGTGTTGAAGAAGCACTTTTAATAGATTTGTAGGATGCGTCTGTTTGCTGGTTTGATTTTCTGTTGGCTTGTTTGTTTGTGTGTTTAGAGGAGTTAGGAGTTTTGCTGCAAATTTTTAAAAGTCATCCTAATATTGACTAAAAAGAAAAACCATGTTCATACAACCCAAAGGGAAATCCATGGAAAGGAAGGAGGAAATTGACATCTAGGGAAGGCCTTGTGGAAAGATCCAAATAAGGGAAATGTATACAAATGCACAGCCCTGATGCTTGTACCTTGCTTACACCAGGACTGAGGGGAGCCGCTGCAAAGCCATTTGCTTGCACAAGGCTGCAGGAGAGATTACATGGCTGCCAGGAGAGGAATGTTGTCAGAGCGAGTTCGGAACCAGCTCAGCCATGCTCTCCAGTGCTGGGAGGCCCGACCACTGTGCACGCAGCCACACCACCATCTGTACAGGGCTGCTTCTCAGTGCTGGGCCAAAGCTGAGCTACACCCCCGCCCCCGCCCCACGAGAGGAAGAGCAGGCAACGTTCTAGAACACAGCTCTGTCCACTGGAGGGCAGGCGTATAAGAGCCACGAGGCGACCTCCTGGGAGAGCCTCTGTGTGGGGGCACACGTGCCTACGTCCACACATGGTAGGAAATGGCTCTCAGAGAGATGTGTCCCCTTCACTCTCAGTTCTTGAGGTGGCATTGCTCAGGTTGGCTTGGTGCACCTGTGATTTGAAATCCTAAGACATGTGTTCAAGACTCAAGTCTACATCTCACTTCCTGGATGACCACTGGCAAATCATTTCTGTGAGCCTTAGTGTCACAATTTTGTAAGTGGAGGTAACAGAATTCTATTTTATTTTATTATTATTATTATTTTTTGTGTGGTATGTGGGCCTCTCAGTGTTGTGGCCTCTCCCGTTGCAGAGCACAGGCTCCAGACGCGCAGGCTCAGCGGCCATGGCTCACAGGCCCAGCTGCTCCGCGGCATGTGGGATCTTCCCAGACCGGGGCATGAACCTGCGTCCCCTGCATCGGCAGGCAGACTCTCAACCACTGCGCCACCAGGGAAGCCCGGTAACAGAATTTTAGAGTTCATCTAGTCTAAGCATATCATTTTACAGTTGAAAGTGAGAACCAGAGAATGTGAAGTGAATGCCCACCTTCAGCCAGCTAATGGATGGCTAAACAGAATTCACACTCAAATTTCCCAGCTTAAGTTCAGTTTTCTCCCTAAGCACTGCAATCTTCTGCCTCAATACTTCCCCTGACTCATAGGATGGGTTTAAGAAAGGATGTTAGGAGGATAAGAGCTTCTGATTCAAGATGACGGACTGAAGACACACATCACGTCCAATGCCTCCCGAAAAGCCCACGGAACTTATGGAAAAGATTTTTAAAAGAAGGAGAAAGGGGAAGAAGAGGATGAGAAGGGAGAAAAGGGTACCAGCAGTGAACTATGAACTGTGAACAAATCCTGGAAGATTGCGAGCACATTGGGATCCGATTGGTAGAGAAAATTTTTCAAAAATAAAAAAACAGTTTAAGTTAAAAAGGGTGCCTTCATCAATAAGAACATTATTAAATATATTATATTATAAATAGGATATATAATATTAAATTTAATATGAATGTATTAAATATATATTTATAAATAATATGTAATATTAAATATATTTTAATTCATATATATATAATCGACTACTACTATGCAGCCTTTGGAATTCACAGAAGTAGGGAAGATCTTTATATACTGACATGGAAAGATATTAAATGTAATGTCAAATGAACGAAAGATGTCAAAACGATACAAATACAAACCGATTTTACGTGTGCATGTCGTATGTTCCTATAGTAAAAATGGCAAATGCTTA
The DNA here is from genome assembly GCF_964165515.1 of Mesoplodon bidens. Lineage (NCBI taxonomy): Eukaryota > Metazoa > Chordata > Mammalia > Artiodactyla > Ziphiidae > Mesoplodon > Mesoplodon bidens. The sequence continues at coordinate 345,802 of NW_027671947.1, read as the reverse complement.
CAGTGCTTGTTATGTAAACAAGCTATAAGCACCATTTTGTACATAAGAAAGAGAAACATGAGAAACAGAGAGGTTAAGTAACTTGCCCAAAGTCACAAAGCTACAATTAAATGGAGGGGCTGGGACAAATCAAGGCCATGTGGCTCCTGAGTTGATGTCTTTCCCAGCAACTCTCAGCCTGTCAGAACAGCATAGATAGCTCTGAAAGGATACACATCCTGGTATGAGTTAGGGAGGTGAGGAGTGAAGACTCCATTTACTTTTACGCTTCCTATTGTTTAATAGTCTTCAATAAGAATGTATATTTTTTTCACTTTGTTTTAAAACTTATCATACCGGGGCTTCCCTGGTGGCACAGTGGTTGAGAATCTGCCTGCTAATGCAGGGGACACAGGTTCGAGCCCTGGTCTGGGAGGATCCCACGTGCTGCGGAGCAACTAGGCCTGTGAGCCACAACTACTGAGCCTGCACGTCTGGAGCCTGTGCTCCCCAACAAGAGAGGCTGCGATAGTGAGAGGCCCACGCACCGTGATGAAAAGTAGCCCCCGCTTGCCACAACTAGAGAAAGCCCTCGCACAGAAACGAAGACCTAACACAGCAAAAATAAATCAATTAATTAATTAAAAATTTTGTTAAAAAAATTATGATACCATAAAATTGGCTCATTTTTGAGGTACACTTTTATAAATTATAGCACATGTATGGGTTCATGTAACCATCAGCACAGTCAGGATACAGAGCAGTTTCATTACACCCAAAAAAACTCCCCATTGCTCTCACTTTATAGTCACACACTCTCCTGGCCTCAAACCCCTAGCAACCACTGACCTACTCCCCATCACTATACGGATGACCCTTGAACAACATGGGTTTGAATTGCGCAGGTCCACTTATATAGGACTTTTTTTTCAATGGTAAATTCTACAGTACTACACGATCCAAGGTTGGTTGAATCTGCCAATGCAAAACCGTGGATGAGGAAGGCTAACTCTAAAGTCATATTCTGATTTTTGACTTGTGGGTGTTGGCATTCCTATTTCCCATATTATTCAAGGGTCAACTGTAGTTCTGATTCCTTGAGAAAATCATGCTCTATGTAGTCTTTTGAGGTTAGCTTCTTTCACTCAGCATAGTGCCTTTGAGATTATCCAAGTTGTTATGTGCATCAAAAATTTGTTCTTTATACTGCTGAGTAGAATTCCATCACATGAATGCAGCAGTCTGTTTATTCACTTGCCCACTGAAGCCCACATTTAGGCTGTTTCTAGTTTAGGGTGATTATGAATAGAGCTACTCTAAGCATTTGTGTAGAGTTTTTATATGAACACGAATCTTCATCCCTCTTGGGCAAATACCTAGGAGTGTGCTTGCAGAGTCTTATGATAAGTATCTGTTTACCTTTATATGAAACTGTCAAGCCGTTTTCTAGTGTTGCTGTACAATTTTGCATTCTCACCAGCAATGGATGATACTTATAATACCCACAGTTTCTGTCACACAACACAAATGTAGTTTTAAAAAAGTAGAGTTAAAAAAAGATAACATATTTAAATTAATTATTATTTATATTAATAATATGGTATTTGGGAAAACATCGTCCTCTATAGTTACACAAGATAAAAGGAAGTCCAGATAGAGTGTACTCAGCTATAGAACTTTACCTGTTTGTTCCACCCTGAATCTATCTACGTCTTGTCATCTATCGAAAGCACCGTAACAGGTAGAAGAGTTAGTTTATTCCCTACAAATGCCTTGCGAATGCTTGGCAATGAGAAATTAATTAGAGAAGATATAAGGGCCAATTGATTTTCTGGCCGCCAACTGTCCACTTTGCGGATTATTTATGGAAGCCAGAAGATAGAAAAAAGGCAAAGACGTGTGCCTGGGCTGGAAGGCAGCAAAGGGCTGCCCAGGAATTCAATTACAGTAATCCCTGCTGGCTCAGGACTTCTTTGCATCTTTGCCATGTCCTCCTCACCAAACCTGGGCCACCTGGACCAAGAGACTGAGTGTAATGCATTAGCGTCCCAAAGACCTCTTTCTCCTGGTTTTGTATAGATTGTCAACATCTTCAGTAGTACAGAGAGAGATGTGAGAAAGTCCATTTTGAAAATAAAATTTCATATTACAAAAAGGCTGACCAGGCTTCCCTAGTGGCACAGTCCACCTGCCAATACAGGGGACACGGGTTCGTGCCCCAGTCCGGGAAGATCCCACATGCTGTGGAGAGGCTAGGCCCGTGAGCCATGGTCGCTGAGCCTGTGCGTCCGGAGCCTGTGCTCTGCAACGGGAGAGGCCACAACAGTGAGAGGCCCACGTACCGTAAAAAAAAAAAAAAAAAAAAAAAAAAAAAAAAAAAAAAAGGCTTACCAACGTGGCCCCAGACTGAAGGAAAAAAATCAAGAAAAGAAATTATTCTCAGAAATTACATTTACCCAAGTAAAGTATATTCAGGAAAAGGCCTGCATTTCTCCCCAGGGTAGTCTCATGTTGGTCCCTGACCCCAATTCTCCTAAACCAGGTGAAATTTAACTAATCGGTTAGAAATGCTTCTCATAATTCCTTTGTGTGGGGTCCTAATCATAGAGGCCTAGAATTTTAAGTTGGTTGAATATGTGATTTTATATTTTAGTTCAGATTTCATAGATGGGGCACAGAGGCTTCGAGAAGGGAGCTGACAGCAACGTCAGAGCAGAACCACGACCAGAAGGAAAAGTTTTCAGATATCCGGTCTATAACATGGGTCAAACTTATCTACTTTCCATCACTGTCCTGCCTCTTCAAGGAGAGCTATTCAAATGCATTGCTTTTGGAGATTCTTGCCATCACCTATGACAAATGGTGTTTATAATGACATTTCCTTGCAGAAATGCCCCTCAAGAAAGCAGAAGGAGCAGGAAGAGGAAAATCTTCCAAATGCACATGAAAAACTACTGCAAAGTAGTTGAGAAAAACATTTTTTCACTAAAGTAGGTTTTAAGCACAAATAGCTCATTCTTAATGAGATCCAGCTGATCCTAAACATTTTACAATTTCACTACATCATTTTCTAGCATTCCTGTCACATGGATCAAGATGCATAATACAGCTACAAATTAAGTTCAATTCCTCAGTCAATTTTTAAAGGAGTGAATTTCAGCCACAATACTTCAGCTATCACTATTTATCCAAGAACTACTGGTATGGATTTGGCCTTCCATGTACTTTCTATGAGTAAGGATAGAAAGGACCCAAGAAAATGAAAGAGATTTCTGGAAGCAAAGGTAAGTAATGGATTTTCCATTTCCAGGGAGTTCATTCCTTAGGTATATAAGAATACATTTAAGTTATGACTACTCAAAATCCTATCTGATTTTTGTGTTATTATCCATATTTAAGGTCTGGAGCATCTAAAAATAGTATGTCTAACTGAGGTGACCTGTCCTAGCAGAGTGATTGCCAGTGCTGGTTAAATCCTCCTGGTTCAGCTGCCTCTCCTTAAGTATCTGAATGGATACTTTTATTTCAAGACTTTATAATAATCACAACTAATAATTATTAAGCCCTAACTAGATGTTAGGTGCTCTTTTAAGCAAATAACATGTACTAATTCATTTAATTCTCAAACAAACCTCTGAGGTGAGTACTACTGTTATCCCCATTTTAAAGCTGAAGAAACAGGCAAGTGAGGCTAAGATACAGGTGGTCAAAGTCACACGGCATATAAAAGCTGGGAAATGAACCCACACTTGTGAAGAAACAAAACCTATTTACGAACAAATTATGTAGAGTTTATTCAAGAGTTAATTTAAGTGCACATGGGAATAGATAAGAATATGCAGTAAATTACTAAGAATTAACGTGGATGACCATGGTCTGGGTTTATTGTTAACTCCACCTCACTACAAAAGCTATGAGCAAAAATTGATTAGAAGCAGATCTTTATCCTGGACCACACCCCTGTCTTGCTGCCTGGTGCTGAGTGTCCCTTCTGCTTCCAGTAGCTCCACGTCTCACACTCAGCCATGCTGCCCTTGTTTGGATCATTCGGTGCCTTTTTTCATAGCAAGTAAATATACTGCAAAGAGTTTTAACTCCTTTCTACTACTGCACCATTTCAGTCCTTAAATCAGAGAGCTTTCTTGCCTTAACTATAAAAATTTCTTGTCCATGACACAAATGAACATATCTACAAAACAGAGACTCACAGACAGAGAACAGACTTGTGGTTGCCAAAGGGGATTGGAGGTAGGGGAGGGAAGTATTGAGAGTTTAGGATTAGCAGGTACAAACTAGTATATACAGAATGGATAAACAACAAGGTCCTACTGTATAGCACAGGGAACTATATTCTATATCCTGTGATAGGGACTTCCCCAGTGGCACAGTGGTTAAGAATCCGCCTGGGGGATTCAATGCAGGGGACATTGTTTCGAGCCCTGGTCCAGGAAGATCCCACATGCCGCGGGGCAAGTAAGCCCATGCACCACAACTTCTGAGCCTGTGCTCTAGAGCCCGCGAGCCAGAACTACTGGGCCTGTGTGCCTAGAGCCTGTGCTCCACAACAAGCCACCACAATGAGAAGCCCATGCACCACAACAAAGAGTAGCCCCTGCTCACCACAACTAGAGAAAGCCCGCACACAGCAACGAAGACTCAATGAAGCCAAAAATTAAAAAAAAAAAAACTAAATAAAATAAAATTTATTTTAAAAAATCCTGTGATAAACCATAATGGAAAATAATAGATACATGTATAACTGAGTCACTGCTGTACAGCAGAAATTAACACAACATTGTAAGTCAACTACACTTAAATAAAATTTTAAAAATTAAAGATTTCCTGTGAATTTCTATTTCTCTAGCTATTTGTTGCTATCTTCACCAGCACTGAATGTGTAATTCCTTCCACTGGCATGCCCTCTGCAAATGCCTTCTGAGAAGCTGTGGATATCCTCTGAATTGTATAGGTCTCCCTGGCTTTGATAGCACTTAGATGGGCATCTATAGGGCTGCCCATAGATCAAGAGTTTTTTAAACTGGAATGTTCATATGAATCACCTGCAGATCACGTTAAAATGCAGACTCTGACTCAGTATTCTGGGGTAAGGCCTGAGATTCTGCATTTCTAACAGGTGATTTCTTCCAGGTGACATTTATGCTGCTTCAAAGACCACACTACAAGCAAGGACCTCACAGACTTTTATCTTCTTTATCAGTTTGTTTTATCCCACTATTACTGCCCCAGTATCCTTCTTCCATCTCCTGCTTTAGCCGCAACAGCTGGGTTATAGTATTTTCACATGCAACAGATGTTGTCTCAGCAGAGTTTTTTTTTTTTCCTGTTTCTATGGTCACCAACATGTATGTTTCTCTGTTCCCCTAAGAATATAAGAATGACCAAATAATCTAGATATTTTCTCAAGGTAGTAATTCAGGGCAACTGAAAGAGTGAGGGAAAACATCACCAGTATTACCCTTAGAAATATTTAGTGCATAAATGGATAGTCTTTGAAGTTACCCTCTTCTTAGCTCATATTTATTCTCTTCTAGCAGCTGAAAGTCTAACTTAGGAGGAAATGGAAAAGAGATGAGGAGGACTTTGCCCAAGAGAGCTTTCATCAGTAAAGTACCAAAGTAATTACTGCACCTGACAAATTTCTACTCCTTGTTTTAACCCAGTTTTAATAAAAGAAAGATTCAACAGTGGTTTATATTACCTGGCATTGCCTTTAATTTCATCAAGCTCCAATATGAAGACTTGCCACGTTTACACTAAACTGCTTTTTCTCCTGAAGTTCATTCGTGAAGGCAGCTGCTGGGGTTTAATCTTTAAACAGTTTTTCTTCAATCTTTCATTTCTAACACACTGTGAGTGATAATGGCTCTCCCAGGCGCCCCCCTGCAAACTAGGCAAATTCTCCTTCACGTCACTCCCAGGTAGTCAGTGGTAGAGAAAGCATCTACTAATTAAGAACTGAAAGGCCATTTCAAATGATCTGGCTATGAAGACTTAGCATTTCACATTCACGGTGGGCCACATCCAAAGGCAAGGTCCTCCAACCTGCTGGACCAGATTATATTTCTCTGAGCTTAGGAACAGCAGGCAAATTCTTGGCATTTCAGAAGTTCCGTTGAAATCTAGGGTAATAACATGCTGCTCATGTTTGAGAGCACAAAGCCCTTAGAATAACCTTGTCAGTATTAAGCAGATCACAGGAGTTCAAATCTCAATCATGGAGGCCCTACTGTGTCAAGGAGCACTTTGGAAAACCTTCACAATGTTTTATGCCGCCAGGATAATTCTTTTAGCATTGATACTACTTAAAAAGTTCCTTCCATGGGCTTCCCTGGTGGCGCAGTGGTTGGGAGTTCGCCTGCCGATGCAGAGGACGTGGGTTTGTGCCCCGGTCCGGGAGGATCCCACATGCCGCGGAGCGGCTGGGCCCGTGAGCCATGGCCGCTGAGCCTGCGCGTCCGGAGACTGTGCTCCACGGCGGAGAAGCCACGGCAGTGAGAGGCCCGCGTACCGCAAAAAAAAAAAAAAAAAAAAAAAAAAAATGTTCGTTTCCTATGACTTTCTCTAAAAACCTGTAGGCAGCAAGCTGTCACATGATTTGAAGAGTGTTTAAAATTCAGTCTAGAAAAGTTCCGGTTCAAGATGGCAACATAAGAAAATCCTGAACTCACCTCCTCCCACAGACACACTGGGTCCACAGCTACATACGGAAATTTTTTCTCTTAAGAAAACCTAGGGCTTCCCTGGTGGCACAGTTGAGAGTCCGCGTGCCGATGCGGGGGACGCGGGTTTGTGCCCTGGCCGGGGAGGATCCCACATGCCGCGGAGCGGCTGGGCCCGTGAGCCATGGCCACTGAGCCTGCGCGTCCGGAGCCTGTGCTCCGCAATAGGAGAGGCCACAACAGTGAGAGGCCTGTGTACCACAAAAAAAAAAAAAGAAAGAAAGAAAGAAAGAAAACCTAAAGTCCAAGTCCAGCTGAATGAACACTACACATCTGGCAAACAAGAAGGAAACCACATGGAAACGGGCATACAATCTCGATATAAACGCCACCCCCAGTTCACCCCAGTGAGCCACAACCAGGAGAAAACTCAAAACCCGGAGCTTCTCCCCAAGAAGGAAGAGTTTGAACCCCACATTGGACACCTTACCTTTTAGGACCTGCACCTGAGAGACGAGCCCCCAAAAGCCCTAATTTGGAAAACCAACAGGGCTCACATCTTCAGAAGCAGAGCTGTAGCTATCTGAGAGCCAGCTCTTAAAGCGGCCCTGTGCTCAGATGTACCCGCCCCCGGGCCCAGCTCAGAGGCAGCCAATCAAGCCCTGATTTAATGTGAAGGAGGCTCACCTGCCTATATTAGTGTTGACCTGAGGGGCAGGCATCTAATTTAACACACACCTCTAGAAGCCTGCTGGAACAGTCTCTAGGGATGGAGACTGGTGGGGCCATCTTCGCACTCTCCCTTTGCTGTGCTCCAGAGCACCAGTATCTTCTCCCAGAAGGAGCTCTTTCCATGTGCCTGGTGCCCAGATCTCTGTGGCTGCCACCTGGGGCGGGGGATACCTCTTGACTACCTGGCTCTGGAGGCAAGTGGAGCTTGCATTCCTGGTCCCCTGGGACTGTAAATATCAGTGTCACCCAGAAAGGAGCTCATACCCCAAATTTTGCAGCTGATGCCAGAGTACACATCTCCATCACCTGGCTCTGGCAGGCAGTGGCGCTTACACTTGTGGGTCTCACACAACCAAAGGAGAAAGAATTCTTAAGCAGCTACCACCCCCGGGGCACAGCAAGAGGCAACAGACCCAGAAGCCTATCTTTCTGTGAAGAAGACCTATTAGCTTATCATCATGGCTGTGGCCTGAGGGGCAAGCTTCTAATTAAACACACATCTAGGGGTTGACTGTCATCCTTCTCAGAGGCCTTGGAGGGCAGGCACTGTCTTCATGCTCTCCCTTTGCTGCCCTCCAGAGAGCCAGTGTCTCCTGGAAGGAAGCTTTACACTTGGCTACTGCCTTGGTTTTTGTATCTGGCTCCCCAGTTTTTGCAGTTGCTGCCTAGGGGATGCCCCTTGATTGCCTGGCTCTGGTGGACAGGGGGACTTGCATTTGTGGATCCTACGGGATTGTAGCAAATCAGAGAGATGGTTCTTGGCAGGCTGCCAGCCCAGGGACTGAGCCGGAGGCAGACTGATGCACATACCCCAGTCATCTGTGAAGGAGGCTGCTTGGCTTATCCTGGAGCTCCAGCCTGAGGGGCAGGCATCAGGTTCAGCACACATGTAGTGGATTACGGAGCTGCTCTCCGTAATTACGGAATGAGGAATGCAGGCTGTGGATGCCATCTTGGCACTCTCCCTCTGCCTCGTTCCAGTTCACCAGTATCTCCCAGAAAGAGCTTATATACTTGTTTGGAGCCCTGATTTTTGTGACTGCCAGGTCACCTGGCCAGCAGAGCTTACACTTATGGTCCTACAAAACATGTATCTGTGTACATTTTCATACTTTAAAAAGCCACTGCCTGAGGGTCTGGCTTCTAAACAGCCTGAATCTAGGGGCTGAGATCCTCCCATTAGGGATGCTGACAGGTCTTGGCACATTCTCAATTACTGGGAGTTATTAAAAATGTAATGGGCTGCTTGCATAAGCACAAAGGTTTGAGACAAACAAGCATTGGGGCAGGGTTGAACAACAAGCTTCATTTCCTACACAAGGCCACTACTTCAAGGCTGAGAGAGGCGATTGTTTCATCTACTGTACAGAAACCAAAACAGAGGGTCAAGAAAATGAAGAAACAGAGGTGTATGTTCCAAATGAAAGAACAAGATAAAACCTCAGGAAAAAAAAAAGCCTTAATGAAATAGAGGTAATAGGAGAAGAACAACAGGATAAGCATCTCCAAATAAGGGGTGAAAGTGACAGTGGCCAGCTGATAAGAACCATCCTTCCTGACAATTTCCTCTTTATCCCCATCTGGAATGTGGGTAGTCAATGTCCTGGGAGAGAACTGGATCTGGGACAGGATTATAAGGGAGGATCCTGGGACAATGAAAAACCCCAATCATACTTCTACTTCTTTGAGACCAGCTTGAGGTATCATCTGGTCTGCTTTCCTGGGGGCTCTCTGGCTTCCACAAAGGAGAGCCAGGTGTGTCATAAGGCGGAGTGGAGGGGAGTTTTATAACGAAAAAGGAGTCACTCCAACAAGAGGATATAACATATGTAAATATATATGCACCCAACACAGAAGCACTTAAATATATAAAGCAAACATTAACAGACCTAAAGAGAGAAACAGACAGCAATACCATATTAGGGAATTTTAAAACCCCACTTACATCAATGGATAGATCATTCACACAGAAAATCGATAAGGGAACATCAGCCTTAAATGACACATTAGACCAAATGAACTTAACAGGTATATATAGAAAATTCCATACAAAAGCAACACAAATACACACTCTTCTCAAGTACACATGAAACATTTTCCAGGATAGAGAATATGTTAGGCCAAAAAACAAGTCTTTTTTAATTTATTTTATTTTATTTTATTTATTTATTTATTTATTTTTGGCTGTGTTGGGTCTTCGTTTCTGTGCGAGGGCTTTCTCTAGTTGCGGCGAGCAGGGCCCACTCTTCATCGCGGTGCACAGGCCTCTCACTGTCGCGGCCCCTCTTGTTGCAGAGCACAGGCTCCAGACACGCAGGCTCAGTAGTTGTGGCTCACAGGCCTAGTTGCTCCACGGCATGTGGGATCTTCCCAGAGCAGGGCTTGAACCCGTGTCCCCTGCATTGGCAGGCAGATTCTCAACCACTGTGCCACCAGTGAAGCCTCCAAAAAACAATTCTTAATAAATTTAAGAGGACTGGAATCATATCAATTACCTTTTTTCCAGGTACAATGGTATGAAACCAAAATTAATTACATGAAGGAAGCTGGAAAATTCAAAACTATGTGGCGATTAAACAACATGCTACTAAAACACCAATGGGTCGGGGCTCCGGCTCTGCCTCCCGCTTCAGCTCCAGCTCCTGCTCAGCCCAAAGAGCCTCCACCTGCCTCTGCTTTAGGAAAATCAGCCCCTCCTTATGCTTCAGCCTGCAAGGGACCAGAAGACCATAAAGGTTTAGGAATAAAAATGAAACCCAACACCCACAGGAATAAAAGTCTCAATGTCCATCCAGTCATAAAACCCAGTGGAGGCGCTGGGGAAACTGCCCTAAGGAGACAGCATTACAGACAGAAAAGAGAAGGACAACTAAAAAATCCACCTACTGGGAAACACTTGTAAAAATCGGCTCTTTTTAGAGTTGCAAAATCTAGCCTAGTGCTAGTGAGAGAGGAGGCCACCAGCTGAGATGTCGGGCAAGTGCTACCAGACTCCATCAGTCCACAGGTCTCTCCCCCAACACCCGCAGCAGGCAAGGTGCTTCTCCTCCCTCCTGCTTGACCTGACTGAACCCCGTTTCTCTCAACGGTCATTTTTGGGGGGTTGATTACAAAGCACACGTCATGGATTCTAGATTTTTAAACGTTAAAAACTTTCCCCTAAGAGAGAACAACAGACCTTAAAGATAATCTCTTTTCACTCTTTCGATTTAATAATATATACCTTTTGACATTTCTCAAGAAAGAGCCTACAGACCAGATATTGTGTCAGGCCTATCTTTCCACGTAGCATCTAATTGAATTCAATCAGCAGCGAGTTTGTCATCCTAACAACATCCTGTGGAGTTAGAAGCTCACAATTACAAAGTGCTTCCACATCAATGATATTATTTGCTTCTCACAGTAAACCTTAAGGAAGGAAAGGGAGGTAATGTTACCCCCACTTTACAGATCAGTAAATTGAGACATACTGTCACTTTGTCTGGCTTATTGGATTAGACAGCAGCTTCCTTGGAAGGCACAGAGAGACTGACTCTGAGGGGGGCGCATAGTAAAGTTTCAGATCGTGGCAGCAACGTGTCTCTGCAAAACAGGATCATGAAAAGGGGGTTTTCGGGTAAGGATGTGGTAATGAAATACTAGAGCAGGAAGACAAACACTACTTAGGTCACACTGTTGTCTATGGAGAGCTCTGGGTGAATGGCTTCCTTCCCTAACTCTCTGCTTTCTCAGTCCTATCCATTCTTCAAAGCCAAACCCAAATCCCACAGATCCAGGAGCCGTTCTTGAGTATCTAGCACAGAGAAACCATAATAACAACACCTTAAGATTTCCATGTGCCTTAGCTCATTACATCATGACAAGCTTTCGAGGTAGGCTTCATAGTCCATTTTACAAATGAGGGAAGTGAAGCTCAGAGGGGTTCAGTAACTTTTCAAGCTGACACAGCTAATAAGCAGCAAAGTCTGGATTTCAAATTCCATCACATCACAGCGGCCTCACCTTCCTGTACATGTATCACATCTTGTATATTGCCTGCCCACGTGTCCCTTAGTTCATCAGCCTTTTGTTGTAAGTTCTTTGAGGGCAGAGAGCAAGCCTTATACTTCTTTGTAACCACCCCCTCCCGTACTTAGCAGAGCCCCATGTACACAGTAGGTTCTCAATAAGCATCATATGTTAAATATCTATTTGGTAGGAACAGTAGTTACGGGATTTTTTTGGTACTCTGAATGTCAGGGTCTCTGCTGTATATAATTAAAACAAGAGTGAACATGGAAAAAAAGAACAAAACAACCAATGGGTCAAAGAAGAAATCAAAAGAGAAATTTAAAAATACCTGAGACAAACAAAAATGGAAATATACCAAAATTTGGGGGATGCAGCAAAAGCAGTTGTAAGAGAGAAGTTCATAACAATAAATACCTACCTCAAGAAACAAGAAGTCTCAAACAACCGAACTTTACACTTCAAGGAAGTAGAAAAAGAAGAACAAATGAAGCTCAAAGTTAGTAGAAGTAAGGAAATCACAAAGATTACAGCAGAAACAGAGACCAAAAAGATAATACAGAAGTTCAGTGAAACTTAGAGCTGGTTCTTTGAAAAGATAAACAAAATTGACAAGTCTTTAGCTAGAGTTACCAAGAAAAAAAGGGAGGACTCAAATAAATAAAACAGAAGTAAAAGAGGAAATATCGCAAATGGTACAACATAAATACAAAGGATCATAAGAGACTACTATGAAAAATTATACACCAAGAAATTGGACAACCTAGAAGAAATAAAAAATTCCCAGAAATATACAACTATGAAGAGAGAATCATGATTAAGTAGAAAATAGGAACAGACCAATTACTAGTAAGAAGACTGAATCAGTAATCTAAAAGGAGGTCAACATCATTAGTCATCAGGGAAATGCAAATCAAAACCACAATGTGATATCACTTCACACCTGTTAGGATGGCTATTATCAACAAGACAAAAAATAACAAGTATTGGTGAGGATGTGGAGAAAAGGGAACCCTTGTGCACTGTTGGTAAGAATATAAACTGGTGCAGCCACTGTGGAAAACATTATGGAGGTTCTGCAAAAAATTAAAACTATAACTACCATATGACCCAGTAATTCTACTTCTGGGTATTTATCCAAAGAAAACAAAAACACTAACTCAAAAATATATATGCACCCCCATATTCACTACAGCATTATTTTACAATAGCCAAGATATGGAAACAACAGAAGTGTCTATCAATGGATGAATGAATGAAGAATTTTATATACATTATATATATACACACACACATACACACACGATGGAATATTACTCAGCCATAAAAACAATGAAATCTTGGGCTTCCCTGGTGGTGAAGTGGTTGAGAGTCTGCCTGCCGATGCAGGGGACATGGGTTCGTGCCCCAGTCCGGGAAGATCCCACATTCCGCAGAACGGCTGGGCCCGTGAGCCACGGCTGCTGGGCCTGTGCATCCGGAGCCTGTGGTCTGCAACGGGAGAGGCCACAACAGTGAGAGACCCTCATACCGCAAAAAAAAAAAAAAAAAGAAAAAAAGAAATCTCGCCATTTGCAACAACATGGGTGGACAGCATGATGTTAAGTGAAATAAGTCAGACAGAGAATGACAAATACCATTTGACCTCTCTTATATGTGGACCCTAAAACAAACAAACAAAACACAAAACAAGCTCAGATACAGGAAAAAGATTAGTGATTGCCAGAGGCAGGGGGTGGGGTGGTAGGAGAAATGAGTGAAGAGGGTACACATTTATTTTTAAATGTTTTTAAATTTAAACAAAGAATCTGTGTTACAGATCTATGACATAACTTAATTAAAGGAAAGGGGGGAAATTTATCTGAAAATGAGTAGATTTTATAAGACTGAGGACTAAAGGAACTATATGAATAAGCACTCTTCTCTTGTTAATAAAGTGGTTTCCCTCACTTCTCAATTCTGATACCCCTATACATGTGTACTGGGTTTGAGCAAGTAATCAAAGAGATGATGAATAATGGTTAAAAAAAAAAAAGAGACAATTTTTTTAAAAATAAAATACTGTTAATTCTGTGGAGGTTTATTAATAAAAAATAATGTTTAAAGGGGGTAATGTTGCTCATTCTGGTTCTGAATGAGTCCTTCCTCTCTATAAAAAGCAACAAACTTTGTGACTATATAGTGATTGCTCCCTGCCCCCAGGTGCCAGGGCTGTGGGCTGCAGGATTCAGGGCACTGCAGGCCTTTTCTTCTTTGTCACACAGCCTCTCTTGCATCTACTCTTCCCTCAGTTTCCATTACCTCTCTCTTTCCTGGTTATCTTCACTTTTCTCTAACTGCTCTTTCTCAGGTCCTCTGCCGGCCCCTGGTCTGTTTCCCCAGAGCTTTGTCCTTCACTCTCCCATTGTGCAGATTCCCCAAGGGACATCTTCTAAACCCAAGACGCCCATGTCGTCCACCCTGTATGTTGAAGACCCCTACTTACATCTTCAGGTTGCCCTCTCTGCTGAGCTCCAGAACTGGACCCCAAATATATTTAATCGCAGGTGTTTATAAAGTTTCTACTATGTATGACATAACTGGGTAGAGGATAGCTCTACCTGTTTAGATAATTCAAATTTGACATATTAAAAACTGAATAGATCATCTTCTCTGTTTCTGAATGGCATCATCAATCACCCAAGCCAGAGAGGGAAGGAAAGAGAGAGAGACAGAGAGAGAGAGAGAGAGAGAGAGAGAGAGAGAAGGAAGGAGAAGGAGGGAGATGGAGGGAGGGAGGGAGGGAGGAAGGAAGGAAAGAGGAAGGAGAGGAGGGAGGGAGTGAAGAAGGAAGGGGAAAAGGGGAGGGAGGGAGGGAGGGAAAGAAAGGAAGCAAGCTCAGTGCTCAGCCTAGTTTGTGGTCAAGAAGTTACAAAATTTATACTGCGGAAGTATAAGTCAGTAACTGAAATGCAATTGAGATATGGCATCCATGATGTCTATGGAATAAAAACACTCAAAAGTACCTAATTCCAAAAAATGCTAGGACATTTCTAACATAGAAGTGTATTTTATATGTTCTCATAGGACTGCTTTAAGGATTGTGGCTAACTTAAGTCTTCTATACCAGGAAGCTGACCAGATTCCCCAAGGAAATGCCTCGGACCTCCCCCCCCAAGCACTGGGTTCTGAGCACTGCACACTAAAGGAATGACTCCCACCAAATGCTCATTCCTGACCAGGCAAAAAAATAACTCTCCCTATTCCTGAGGTCTGATAGCAGGTGTTTCAGTGAAATGCCAAAGAATGAGCCAGGAAAGAGACACATCATATTCAAAAAAGCCTGTGCCAGCAAGGAGAGCGGGGGCAGGAGATGGCAGTAAACTGGGGACTTACAGGAACAAAGAACACAGAGACAGAGCAGGTGTGGTAGGGAGATGCTTTCCTGAGATCCATGACCTTCCTTTGACCATACACATCAGAGAACTGTTCAGATGAGGTCAAGAAACTCAACAGTTGGTATTCAACATACCAACTTGGCCAAATGCATCTGTCAGTGTGACCTGAATTGCCTTGGGTTTCACCTATTTGTGGGTGTAAATAGAGTTCGAGAAATGGTATCAAGCAAAAATTTCATTGTTTATAGTTCTGTCTTGTTTTAGCATTTTGGTCCCTAAGTACACACACACTGAGCATCCTCAGAGATGTCTGCATGGGTTTCAAAAACATGTTCCATTTGTTCTTCCACTTCAGCAGCCACTGGAATGTCAGGTGTCAGCTAAGGTATCCGAGGATGACTCTGTCACACTGACGCTGCTGTGTGCCCTCCATGAAAGAGCCATATTCTGTAGTCTGCCAGGAAACCTGGAAGAGTGGTTCACACCCTGAAGATGGCAGGACAGCCCTGTGCGCCTTTCACTCTCCTTAGGGCCGTGCTCCATGTAGAAACACAGAGATGCTCCTCTTTCCTTGGGACACAAACCTAGTGCAAGGGGCTGAACAGAGGAATAGTACCTTCTTGCCTCCTTCATTTCTCCATCTCTGCATCAAAGTATTTGAATCAAAATTATTCCAAAATTCAAACTATTTTGTGAAATGCTTATATGCCATGTTGGACCTGATACTTATAAAGTGGATAAAAGGTCTCTTCTAAGAGCTTCAGTGTTGAGAGAGAGCACCAGAATTGTAAGTCAGCTATAGACGCAGCAACTACGTTTTCAAGGTTTAGTGGACAGTTCCTATTTCAAGTAGTCTGCTCCATAAATACACTTGTCTTCAGACAATGTGAAAATAAAATGACTGGAATACTGTGGAGCAAGGAGTACAGTAAGGCGCAGCAGGGTTTCATGAATTAACTATGCAGTAAGGTCCTAGAGGTTTTTTTAACCCTTTTTCTTTTCCTTTCCATATATGAAAATAAATTGCTAAAGAAGATGGACTTCTGGGACTTCCCTGGTGGCACAGTATTTAAGAATCCACCTGCCAATGTAGGGTACATGGGCTCGAGCCCTGGTCCAGGAAGATCCCACATGCCACGGAGCAACTAAGCCCGTGTGTCATAACTGCTGAGCTTGTACCCTAGAGCCCGCGAGCCACAACTACTGAGCCTGCGTGCCACAACTACTGAAGCCTGTACGCCCTAGAGCCCATGCTCCACAACAAGAGAAGCCACTGCAATGAGAAGCCCATGCACCACAACGAAGAGTAGCCCCCACTCGCCGCAACTAGAGAAAGCACATGCGCAGCAACGAAGACCCAATGCAGCCAAAACAAATAAAATATAAATTAAAAAAAAAAAGAATATGAACTTCTAAGTGCCCTTTCAGGCAAAGGCACTATACATTCTCATGTGTGAATTTGATAGTAAATGCATCCTATACTTAAATTCTTTCCTGGAGAACTGAACACAACTCTATACCCATACAAATCTAAGGTTGAGAGCAGTTCGGACATAACCTGGGCTAAGCGGGTGTAGCCTTTTTTCCATGCGCAGACTGGCCAGACATCCAGGAGGAGAAGCGGGTATAGGATGCTGGTGGAGGAGGTGGCAGCTCTCTTTCCTCCCCAAGACAGAGGGGGTTTACTGATGACATGGACTCTTCTACGACAGAGTTCTCTACATTTTCTAAAAGGTACTTAGCGATTAAATGAGACAAAATTTAAACATTTCTTTGGCCCTAATTATATGTATCCTTAAACAAATCCCCAAGAAACAAACAAGACCCTTCAGGGTGCAAATACTCCCCTCACAGCACCCTTTGTGATCCTCATTCGGAGTGAACCCAGTATTAACCTTTGACATTTATTGCTGATTAGAGAAACTGTGAGTAAGGAGACTACAAAAATAAACAAAATATATCCAATAGTTCTCAAGGATGGGGGGCATAAGAACCAGCTGGGGTATTTGTAGGAATGGAGATTATTGGCCTTGCTGTGGCTTCAATCACTATTTGCAATTATTATATATATTATAATTCTATGCATCCATGCCTTTGTCACGTGACCTAGAACCCTGCCCTCTGTGTTCATGTTGAGCTTGGCCCTGCAACTTGCCAATGAACCATAGGTGTAAGAGACAGTGTGAGATTTCAGGGCTGAGAACTCCAGCCAGGTCACGGGTTCCAATTTGCTCTCTTGTAGTCCTGCCATTTGCTATATGAAGAGCAGACTCTGGATGGCTACTGGTCCAAGCAGATGAGAAACTCGTGGAGCAAACCCAAATGCAATCCAAACCACAGCCCGTAGCCTGGAACCCAGAGTCCAGCCTCTCCAAAGTGCATCAGACCCACAGACCCCTGAGCAAGTTTGGTGGGACGCTTTGAATGCAACACTGTCACAGAAATAGTTGAGCAATACACTCCACAACCCAACCCCACATAAGACATATATGGTCCTCCACCCTGGATGGCTGAATCCATGGAATATGATGGAAATTCATTTATGATCTACCTAAAATAGCCTAGAAGCATTTTTATAAATTTATGCAGCAGTGGGTAATACCTACTTTAATTCTACTGCACAAACTTACAGATTGGTACAGAAATTTACTGTACGACTAGTTATTTCCACTTTGTGCCAGTATATAAATTCTCTTCATCTCTCCATTGCTAGCTCATTATGAGATTACATGATCACTTCACACATCAATTCTTCAAAGGGGGCAATTTCAATTACATGGAAGCCTCCCAACATTGTCATTAACAAGGAAACATAGTAGGCGGCAAAATCCTGGGCTAGATGTTCATACAGAAGAACTAAGGATTACCTCCACAGTCCACATTTCCTTAATTATAGCATCACATTCAGTAAAGTTAAAGCTTTGTCAGCCATCTCGGAGCTTGATAGGTTTATGTGCTTATGGGGAGAAGGAATCCGTATCATTCAAAATTAGTATGTTGTACAAGGGAAGGTTACCATCAGAGCAGAATGAAACAGATTGCGCTGCAGTCTTCCTTTTTAAAATAACAAATTCTCCCAAAAGAGAGAAAATAAATAGAAGGGCAAATCATCTCTGTTGCTACATTGTTTCTAAATTCTGCACTCTCGTGATGCCCAGAAAAGAATTCACTCTACAGAGTTTATACTCAAACATGAAGCAGCTTGACAATTGCATAAATTAATGAAAACTCTCCACCAAGAAGAGATCTAACTCGATGATGTTTCAAAACAATGTCTAATTTTTTTGCAGCACCCAGATGAGATGTAACAAATAATTTCAGCTAGTGCTTCTTGGGCTAGATGTGACAAGTTATGACCTAAATGAAAGAAATACTCTTGTTTTCTGTGATTATTTCTCCTCTGAAGGATAAAATAAATCTAATATAGATATTTTGCAAGATACACTATTAAGCTGGCCTCAATACAGCCCTATAAAATGGAGAGGGTTGGCCTGTGGGGCTGGAATGTGTGGAGGAGGTGGGAGTGAGTGAAAAAGAGAGAGGAAATACATCCTACTGAGAATGATGCAGAAAAAGAAATTATCCTGTCTTTTCATGTTAGTTCCAGGTGACCCTGTCACTCAACCGACCTATATTTCCTTTCCAGGTTTGTAAAGGGAGTGGGGAAGGAGAGAAATATTTGCCAGGGAAAGTATTCTAGCTAAAGTAGTACTAGATAGTACAGTTCAATGGAAAATGATATCAGCCTGGGTCTGAGGAGTCTTGATTCCTGTCGTAGCTTCACCACTAATTTTCTCTGTAGCATTGGAAATGCCCCAGCCCCTCTGGCTCTCCATTTTATCACCTGTAAAATGGATCATCTCTAAACTACTGCTCTCCAGTGAATGTAGATAACTAGCACAAAAAGATTTACAGACAATGCTATGCAAAGAATATTATTCTAGCTAAGTGATGCTCACCAAAAGAGAACTGTGTCCACCTCTCTATTTATGATTTGATCATATATTTTTAGTAATAAGGTCATAAGTAATACTGGCCAAAAGGCAAATGAGTCACTCTAAATGTTTCTAGCTAACGCTTATTACAATCAATTTTTCAGGAAGGAAAAATCAAACAAGTTTCACCACCTGTCTCAATTCCCCTTTCTAGAGTCATTAGCCCAAACTTTCCACCATCTTTCTAGTTACAACATGCCACTGTCACACCTCAACTAGTATGTTTCATGCTAGTTTCTCTGCCTAGAGCCCTTCTCCATAATAGCCCTTGACAAAAGATCTATGGAGGGGATGCCTCATTCTCCAACCCCACACAATCCTAGAATGCGCTACTTATGTCTGACTTTCCCCGTCTCCCCAGATTCTTTCCCAGCTTCTCCTGCACTATCCTCTTTTAGCCTTCTTCGAGGTGTCACCAGCCCTCCCTCAGGACACACCAAACTAGCCCCTTGCTGTCCACCCCCGGAATGACAGAGCCCATTCCATGTCCTCTGTATAGAACTGTCTTTGGATTCAGCTGGTACTCATGGAGGTTTCTGCAGACTTAGTCTGGAAGGAAGAACGTATACTTCATGGGAGGAAGGGTGCAATTAGCTCTGCTCATCTCTCTACACCAGCATTACTGGGTTGGGGGCAGTGGTTTCTCTAACTGCAAATGCAGCTGGTCTCCATTATAAGTCATCACGTTCTGGAGGTCACCTGGGCCTGTGTATCTGAAGACTGCCCTCTCTACCCACAATCAACCTAGGAAGCAACTCATAATACTGCTTTTGTAAGGCCAACTTTAACCCAAAGCCCAGATAACTCCCCCAGCCACGTTATCCTGAAAGTGCTCTTGCTGCTTTCCTGGGTCAGTTGTCACTTGACAGAAACACATATTTACTCCTGGAGGCAACAAAGATGCTGACAGGTGCCCTCTCTTATCACCAAATTTCTGCCCTTGTTGTGGGAGGCAGGAGCTTCAGTGCTTTCCACGAATGAACAATGTGTGTGTTTCATAAGGAAGCATATGACTAAAGTTACTTGCACGTATAAACAAATTCCCCCCAAAGACCTAAAATGGAAAAAAAAAATGTTTGTGAATTCTCACAAGTGTACTTGATGAATTGAGAGTCCCAGTGGGTTCAGCAAGGGTGTGAGGGTCTCAGGAGAGTCTGAATAATGTGTTTCACCTTATTTGACTCTTTCCCATCAAATTAATAGAGGATTAATTTAGATTTCAAAAAACGTAATTGAAATATTCTTATGCATAGAATGATCTACTAAAAACAAATTCATTGCTACATCATGCAAGTCTGAGATAGGCAAATTTAAAACCTTTCTATAGGACCTGTGCACATTTTTATAAAAGACAAAGCAGATGAAAAGTATTTTTCTCGTAGAAGGGAAATAGATTGTTTAAACACTGACATTTGTAAGCACTCCGTACTTTACAGATATGCAAATCCAGGCTCAATGGTGAAGAGTTAATTATTCTATTAATATCCCTGTTATATTTACTTTTCTAACTCTATAATTTTGTTTCTTTTTTTTTTTGACTACAAAATATGGAACCCTTGAAATCCCAAAATACCAGAATCTGTAAGTGCCCTGGATCTTGCTGAACTTGTTTTTAATGCAGAGGAACAGAACAAATCTGAGATAAAACCCTCCAACCCAGGCTTGACTGTTACCAACTTTGCCACTGACCCAACATGTGACCTGGGGCACATCACTTATCCTCTTGGTGCCATGTTCCTTCACCTGGAAAATGAAGGTACCATAATAAGGGCTCACCGCCTCACAGGGCTGCAAGGAAGAGTCATGATTAATTCATTTCCCACACTCCAAACGAGAATCATACAGCACAGTAATAAAATACAGGCAGTGAAGACACAGGTGTTTTAGGATTCTTAAGATAATGAGATAAAGTATTACTTACCTTTCAGATGCAATGGCAGACATAATTCAAATCTTGGGTATTATTTACCTTTAAACTGGAAAGAATATTCTCATGGAGAGAGTGGTGGGTGGGGCCTCTGGGGAAACTTGGGACCTCGGGTCCATGGCTATCTCATCATGCACCGACTGCCTGAGCTCAAGAAACTCTCTTGCTAATCTTTCGTTTTCCCCATCACCAAAACGAGGAGTCAGATTCCCTGTCCCTAAGTTCCCTGCCAAGCCAGACATTCAAGGATGTCTATCATATTCTTTTTTTCTATAAACAGAAATATAAATTGTTTCATTTTAAAGAATGTCTACATGCGTATGATGGAGTCACTTTGCTGCACAGCAGAGATTGGAACAGTGCTGTAAATCAACTACACTTCAATTAAAAAAAGAGAGAAATTGCTTCATTTTACCTTACAGATCACTTTTGCTGGTCAGATTTCCAATGGTAGCCCAGAATTATTTCTATATACACTAAGCTGGGAAACAAAACATTTACTTTGTTTTTCTCATTATAAAATAAATTCCACAATAAAAATATATGGAAATGTATTTAGAAAGAGATAGTAACACATTATCTTACTTCTCTTGTGAAAACAATTTGGTTACAGTTTCCTTCATAGTTTTATAAGAAGGAGTTATTATAAGGATTTTCCTTCATAGTTTTATAAGTATTATTTTTACTATTAATATTGGAATAAAAACAGTTTTACATGAAATACACTTACTACAAAATTGCCTTTGTGTTTAAAAATTCTTCCCAGTCAGCAAGTATAAACCTATTGCATTCTTTCTTCTCAACCGCATTAGATTCCTCTATGAGTCTATACCATAATATGGGCATCCTTTTCATAAATTTTTTTGTCTAATTTCCCCAGTCACAAATGTCCTGTTCAGAAAACACATAGTATCACTGTACATGTAAATGACTATTGTAGAATAATTAAACCAAGATAGCAACTTAACAATCATATTTTAGGTTGTGTTTTGGTTTATTAATAAACCAACATGTCAGTATCCACCATTTAGTCAAATATGGCTCAACAAACTGTCCTGAAAGGCAAGTGAGGGGTACACAGAATGTAAGTTTTATATATGATAAAACTTAATTAGCCATTTGCCTCAAAATGATTATATCTCTATTAAAATATCTGCCTCCTTTGTTTGCTATAAGTATTCATTTAGATATATAAAATATACTAAGCAGCATGTTGTTTGCATCCCATCAAGCAAATTCATTGAGGTGTGAGGGCTATATAAGCTGTGGAGTGGAAGACCATGCTATTACATGGATAAATGCTCCTGAGTTACTGAAGCAAGGCAAAAACAATCTTGGGAACATGGATTTTGGAATATGCTGAAGTAGCCATGTTTGGGGGGATGGGGAAAAAAGGGGATTGCTCATAAATAAGAAAAATACCGATGTCATGATATTCCATAAAATTGAGTGTGCTTAGTCTGATTCAGACAAATTGTTACTGTTATGCTATCTGCCTATCAGATATTTTAAATTCATCAAGAAGCCACGGTCAGTTAAGAGACCTCCATAATGGAACGTTTTATAAGATGATTTTCTTTTAATCACCCAAAGGTCTAATAGGGTGGTTGGTCTGCTTCCCTAATAAAATTTATATAGCTTGCCACAGGTCAAAGTGAAGTTGGCCATCCTACAAGGAGTTCATCTGTGACATCCATAATAGCTGCCGAGTCTCAAGGGACTATTTGAGGTTACTGCTTCTGTCAGAAAATAAATAATTACACACACACACACACACACACACACACACACACATGCATGCACATGCACTGCAAGCAGCAGTTTCCTAGCCAAACAAATTTCAATCCATAGTCTGTGACTTTGCCTTATTAAGGCCTGAGAGAGTAGCACAACCTCGCTCTACATCCTCCTGGCCTGGCACACGTCATGATTCCTTCCTCACCTACTGCAGAGGTCAGAGTTTCCCTGTGGGAAGCATCACAGCCAGAGACCAGCAGCTCAGGACCTCTCTGCAGGCCCCATTCTTATCCCTTGGGCTATGGCCTTGACTCTCTAGTGGTCCTGTAACCTACCTCCCATTTCCTATCCCTCTGCTTCATCCATGCCTCTGCTGTACTTTCTGCTTGGCTTTTAGTGGTGTCTTCAGCCTTGAATTCTCAGGAATTAATCCCTCGGGCCCATTCTCCAATGCTGAGCCCAGATCCCAGGGCCTAAGGCCCTTATCTGGGAGAAGATTGAACTTACACAGTTGATATGCCTTTAATTGGTAATCACACATGGCGCACGTGTGCAAGGGTACACACACATATGCACACATGTTAATCAATGTATCTAACCACGTATGGGTGAGCCTTCCCAGTTACTCTTACAAGTAAAACTCAAAAGACTTCCCAGGACTTAGCTTCTCTCCCTCCATATCTGCGATCTGTTTTCTCTTTCTGCATAACCTTACTGTGCGCATGGTAGTAAGGTGAGATGGCCATGGCCGCTCCAGTCCTTCAAGTTCAAGTCCAGCAAAAACAGTCTCTGCCCCATCCCTGAATTCTCAGGCACAAGTTTCATTGTACTTTACTGGCTTTCAATCTGTGTCATGACATTCCCTGAACCAACTGTAGTGGCCAGAAAATTATAAACACTGATGCCTTCCAAATTCACCTGAAACACAGGTTGAAGATTGGAGAGAATCTCCAGGGAGTCTCTAGATTTACTGCTGGAGGAAGAGAGAGTGAATGTTGGGGTGAATGATCAAGTACCTGTATGTTAAGATAACCAATTGCTTCATATTTTTGTGCCAGTTATAGAAATTCAGAAGCAGTTCAATCAAGAGTTTCTAATGACTCACAGACTCAGACAGTAGGAAGCCTTAGCAATCATGTAGCTCCTGGCTATTCAAAATATGCTTCCTGGACCCGCAACAACAGCATCACCAAGAAGCTTGTTAGAGTTACAGCACCTCAGACTCCCTGGACCTGTTGAATCAGAATCTGCATTTTAACAGTCTCCAGTATGTACAGTAAAGTTGAAAATTAATGATCCAAACTTAACTCTAAGTTTACAGATATGGAACCTGGGATGAGGCAAATGAAGATCCTTGGTTGAAGTCACACAGCCAGTGAGTGGGAAATAGAATCCAAGTCTCTTGCCATTCGTGGAAGGCTTTACTCCAAGTTGACACTACTTTGCATAGTCAACTTTTCAACCAACCACAATTATGTTTTTAATTATGTGCTTGTTTTAAAACATACTGGGGCTTCCCTTGTAGCACAGTGGTTAAGAATCCGCTGCCAATGCAGGGGACTCGGGTTCGAACCCTGATCCGGGAAGATCCCACATGAAGCGGAGCAACTAAGCCTGTATGCCACAACTACTGAGCCTGTGCTCTAGACCCTGCGAGCCACAACTACTGAGCCTGTGTGCCACAACTACTGAAGCCCACGTGCCTAGAGCCCGTGCTCCACAACAAAAGTAGCCACCACAATGAGAAGCCCCTGCACCACAATGAAGAGTAGTCCCTGCTCACTGCAACTAGAGAAAGCCCACGTGCAGCAAAGAAGACCCAACACAGCTGAAAATAAATAAATAAGATAAAATAAATTTTTAAATAAATAAATAAAACATACATATCAGGATAGAAGTCAGCATAGCATAATGGTTCAGAAGTAGAACTCTGCAGCCAAAGAGGCCTGGATTCTAATCTCACCTCTAGCATTTTCTACCTCAGAAATTTAGGAAAGTTATTTGTTGTGAAATGCAATTTCTCAGTTACCTACATTATAGAATTATTATAGGAATGGAAAAAGACAGGCATCTATGTATATTATAGATATTAAAAACTTAATCAGTATTTTGAGCACGTGGAGCTTAAAAATATTATTTTTATCATTACTTTTCATAGAATAAATTTTTCCACCCATTTCTTCTTTTCATCTCTATCTTCTCAGGCATCAGTAATACAAAGGTGGATAAAAATCAGTGTCTGCCATCCTGGAGACTATGTTCTATCAGAGGAGATAGAATAGCAACAAACTGGGCTGTGACAAATGCAAAGCCATCAGCATGCACGAAGTGCCACCAAACCACAGAGAAGGAGCAATTAACTTTGCCTAGCAAAGGAGAACAAGCTCCTCAGAAAAAAGTCATATAGTCTGCACCTGGAGGGGGCCTGGGCATTCATCAAGGTATTCCATTAAATTTAGTTTTTGAGGAATTAACATGTGTGTGGTGTTGACAGTTGAGGGCATTAAAAATAAATAAGATAACGCCCCCAACAGCATCATAGGATCATAAACTGCTGACGGAGGCTGTGAACCTCAGCCAACATCTCCCCCAGGCCCTTGCCGTTAAGTAGGGCTGTGAAACGAGTTGTGTCATGAAGCAGGGGTAGAGCGTTGTGTGTCCGATCCAGAGCAGAGTGTGGAAGAGAGTGCCCAAGAACACACATTCCACGTGGTGCAGTTAAAAGATGGTGGAGCTTTGTGAGAGCTCCTTGACAGAGTCCCCTCCTGCCCAAGTTAGTCATGCTGTGTGGGTGAGAAATATAATTCGGTGGGGACAAACTGCTCTGACTTAGGGGTTGCTTGTTACCATAGCATAACCCAGAACACCTGACTCACGTGGGATGATAACGGTTCATGGAGGGTAACTCCTGATTTTGAAGTGAAGTAAACCATAGCTTCTTCAGAAGGGGGCGCCGGTGGGGGCGCTTCCCTGGTGGTCCAGTGGTTAAGACTTTGCTTTCCAATGCAGGGGGTGTGGGTTTGATCCTTCATCAGGGAGGTAAGACCCCACATGCCTCAGGGCCAATAAAACCAAAACATAAAACAGAAGCAATATTGTAACAAATTCAATAAAGACTTTTAAAACAATGGTCCACATCAAAAAAAAAATCTTAAAAAAAAAAGAAGCAGTGGGAGGGGATTGGCCTCAGAGAATGTGGGAGGGGCAGGGGGAAGATTCTTACCAAACCTACCAAAGTGTTTTACTAAACAACACCTTCTAATCATATTTCCCTGTTCACACAACAGTTTTTTTTTCAGAATTCCATCTTGAAATCCTCCTAAGGACACACACTTTCTCACGGCCAATGAAACCACCGTACATCACTGGGTCATAGTGCATGTCAGTGTTACAAAAACAGTTATGAATTGCCTTAAGCAAAGCAAATCCATCTGTGCGCCTTTGCGTGCTACTTCAAAGCCACCCGACCATCTAAAGTCAAACTTCTTAGGATTAAATAGGCTACAAGGTTGAGGCGCAGTGAGTGTCACTTTTAACCTCTAGCAAATTTTCACAGCCCGGTGGCAAACTCCTCCCAAACATTTCTGATGGGAGGGTGACAGACTTCTAACTAAAGCAGTTCCTATGTGCCACTATAATAACCTATTTCTTTTGACTGCATTTATTTTTAATGATTATTTTCCCTACGTGCCAATCCGACCTGTGCTGCCAGCCCAGAAAGAGGGGGAGGGGAGGAAGCCAGGACCAAGAACGTTGTCTTGGGCTGCACTGCCACCTAGAGGTACCACTGAAGAACTGACACATTGCTCTTCAAAGAGCAGTGACCGGCTTTTTGGTTAAAAGGGGACCTTTCTCCCACTGCGTGGGGCTGGGTAAAATAACTGAAATGATTCCCTCAGCTTCACTTAAACAAAATATATTCTAAAATATACAATCATAAGATATATAATAATTTTTCACTGAAAACACCCACGGTGGCCCTAAAGAGGAAGATCCTTTAAAGAATGGTTCTGAGGAGCTCTTGGAAAATAACAGTTATTTTCATTACAACAGTTAGATTTGCAGCTTGAACTGAATAGCTGGAAAATCATTTGGAAATGGATTGTTACAAAAGCCTGAATAGGTCCATCTGGTCAGAACTACACTTCAATTGCAAAAATGAAATTTATTCAAAAGTTATTCAGGTTCAAATCAGAAGCCAGGGAGTATTGTGGGCATAGAAAAAAGGACAACGCTGATGATGTCTTATTGATTACTGAAGTTCTGCAAATGACAGAATCTGACGGGTGTATTCCTAATTGTCATTATTTCAAGGGCAAACTCAAAAGTCTGTTGTTGACAAGGTCTTTGACTTTCTCCTCAAGAGGTGTCAGCTTGTACACAAATGCAAGCCATTTTAAATAAACCTGAAGAACTTGTATTTCGTGAGGACGTTATTTCCAAGTGATTAATGCAATGAACACACAAGTTAGGAAAAAGATAATTTAGGCAGGCTTTTGGAGAGGTAATGATTTAGTCAACATTACTAATGATACTTGCAGTAAAAGAGGGGCAAAAGCCATAGACAAATCATTCAAGAGCTTGTGGATTTTCAGCTACCATCTCTTTGTGACATTTTAAGCCAAGAACTATAGGTTCCTCTTTGAATTGAAGGAGCACGTGTATGTTCAGGAACACACCCCAGGACCACAGACGGTGTGGCTCCTTTTGTTTGCATCATTTCTCCAAGATCAAAAAACCTAGGGTTTTGATATTGAAAGAACAAGAGAGCAAAGACACACAAAAAAGAAAAAAAAAAACATGTATTTTGCCATGCAAAAATCCTATTACCCCTACAAATACAAAATTCAATATTAGGCAAATTAATAGTTCAACTCATAGGAAGATGGTTATTTTGAGAAGGGCAAAACAGCACGGTTAAAGTGACTGTTTACATTTTTGAGTACTTACAACGGTCCTGGTGCTATCTTCGGGCTTTACTCATTTGGTCCTCAAGCAACGGAGTGCGGTGGAGACTATCACATCCCCATTTTACAGATGAGGACAGTGAGGTCCAGAGAGGTTAAACAAACTTAAAGATAGAGCCTAGATCACCAGGTAGTTAGTCTGTCTCCAGAATCTGTACTCGTAAATACCATGCTAAGCTATCTCATTAAAGAACATTTTCTATAGGACAACACAAGAAACTACAGCTTTTCCCAGTGCAATTGTTCAAGATGATGCCTCCAATTGATGTAAGTCATTGCCTTCCTAGGGACCACTCCTGCTGCCACTTCTGTAGGCTTCCTTTCCTGCTCAGATGCCCATTCAGGTCAGATCACCTCACTAAGAGCAGAGGCCATTAACCCTATCAGTGTTCAGGACCTAATGGCTTTCTCTCGTGGATCCTTCTCTGGTTGGAGCTAAGCGAGTCCATTCTTCAGTCACCCCACAAGGAATTTCCTTTTTCCACCAGAGTCCACATGTGCCTTCCCCTCCAAGGCCTTGGGCAAAGCTGATTTTCTGAAGTCAATTCAGTATCATGTCTGAGGTAGGTACTCAATAAACATTTGAATAGTATCAGTGGAGGTATTTCCGAAGCTTAATCAAGCCAGAGGCAGCTCTTCTAACCTCACCAAAGATCCCTGATGGCTGAAGATAGAAAGTGGTCAATGGCCTACAGGCATTCATTGTTTTCCCCAAGATGCCCTCTGAAAAAATTGAAACACTGAAAAGTCTCAAAATAAGGATTTTACTGGTTCAAAAAAAAATCAGGGATTCCCTGGTGGTTCAGTGGTTGAGAATCTGCCTGCCAATGCAGGGGACATGGGTTCGATCCCTGGTCTGGGAAGATTCCCACATGCCACGGAGCAACTAAGCCCCTGCACCACAACTACTGAGCCTGTACTCTAGAGCCCACGAGCCACAACTACTGAAGCCCGCGTGCCTAGAGCCCATACTCCACAACAAGAGAAGCCACCACAATGAGCAACCCCCACTCACTGCAACTAGAGAAAGCCTGAGTGCAGCAATGAAGACCCAACAAAGCCAAAAATAAATAAGCAAATAAATTAAAAAAAAAATCAGCCACGAGAAATAAGACTCATCTGCGAATGTCATTAAACTAAATGCCTCTTTGCTGTAGATCCTTATCAGTGAGGGTGAAAGGGAGGTCATTTAACTGAAACCCCCAGAAGCTGCCCCTGATAATGCAACACGTTCAGTTGGTTTAATTGTTAAGTCTTATGCTATCAGGATATGATAAAATCTGAATTATCCATAGGGTTGGGGAAAAGGAAAGTAGAGGGAAATGAAATTCCCAGGCACATCCCTAAAATGAATCCCCTTGGACCATAGCTTCTGTTTCTCTGGTTCAGAAGTATTGAATAAATGAATGAACAAAAGAACCAACAAATCAACCAATGAAGAAACAACTGAATGAAGAAACCAAGATGCCCTGGGCGATTCAAAGGTAAAAGGTCACCACAGGCAGCCCCAATTACTACATCTACACAGTGGACAACCACATAGACCATTCCCTCCTTGCGCCTAGGCAGCGGCTGCTGCCAAGTGATGCATGTTGTCTCGTGACCTGGCTGGCCTGGCCAGGAGTCGGCGGGCTCCAGCAAGCTGAGGTCCACAGAGCCAGAGAACATGCATGGCATTGCGCCCAAGAGAGAGCACCAGAGATGGAAGCCAGAGGAGCCTGTCTGAAACAGGTTTTCAGGACAAAGGAGGCCGGTGGTGGGTATTGGGAGTCAAGAGAGAGCCAAGGTGAGGATCCGAGAGGCCAGCGAGCCAAAGAAGATTGGGCCAAGCACATTAGATTAGATGCGCAGGAGGGCTATTTGTGCCAGCACCAAGACCACGAGTATTTTATTTGTTTGGCTGGGCTTTCTTTTTGCTTTGTGTTTATTTCTTTAAATAGGTAATATATATACATGGAGCAAATCTCAAAAGTTTCCAAAAGGTATACCAAATGGTAATCTCATTCTCACCCTTGGCCATCAGTTCCCCAATTTTCCTCCCCTGAATTTCTTCTGGATACTTCCACAGGTAGCCTTTCCATATATAAGCATAAATGTATCTACATCCTATATATCACAAGCCATATCATATTGTACTTATCAGTCTGTATCTTTCTTTTACATTTACCAGGACATCTTAGAAATGGTTCCATAACAGTATATGTAGAGCTGGTTCATCCTGATGGCTGCATAATATTTCATTGTACAGACACACCACAATTTATCATGTTTTTTAAAAGGTATAGTTAGTTCCTGTGCAAACTTTGCTGTAGCAGAGAATGCTGCAATGATACGCATTTTGGATGTGTATGAATGTATCTGTAAAAGTGAAACAGGTAGGTTAATAAAGAGTAAGTGCATTTTAAATTGTGATATGTATTGTCAAATTATTCTCCAAAGAGGTGATACAAATTAATATTCCAAACCATGAGTGTGCCTGTTTCGTCAAACATTTGTCAACAAATAGGAAGAGTGAGATAGTATTATTGTTTTAATATGTATTTTTCTTATAATGAATGATGCTGTATAAACTTCATATGAAAAAAATCGATGGAGACTTTAGGATTTCTTGGCATCTCATGTGTTACAGAGGATTAGACCCATTTCACAAGGGTGTAGGCAAAGGGGCCCATACTCTGGGATCCAAGACACCTAGGTTTGGAGTTTGAGATGAGGTCCCATTGATGGAGCACTTACTATGTGCAGACACACTTGCCCCTCACAACAAGCAGAAACTTGCTCTTCCACAGTGCTGTTATTTGAGAAAAGCTGATTAAATGGCTTTTCTAAAGCTACGTGGCTGATAAAGGGAAGAGCTAGGATTGCAAACCAAGTCAGTTGTAACCACACTGTGCTCCTTCTGCGTCCTGGCATTACTAGTTGCTAACTTGGAGCAACAAGGCCAGATCTGAAATCAGAAAACCCAGGTATGTCCATCTGCTACTCACTAGCTGTGCGACCTTGGGTAAATGATAACCTCTTTAGGGGTGGGGGAGGTCCTCAGATTTCTCAAATAATTTGTCAAAAAGCTGGAGTTGTTACCTTCAAGTCCTTCCAGGCCTCAGTCTGTAGTACCTTGTAATATGGCAAAAATTCAGATGTCCTGTAGGGAAAAGAAAAGCAAAAGCCCTGGCCTATGCAAATGCATCATCATCATCTCCTAAAATTTCACAGCTGATTATCTTCAAAAACCTTATTTAGAAACAGACCACCCTATTCTAAACTTTGTCCTGAGTGCCACCAGCACGCGTGAAGGAAGCATTTTTACTCTTTCGTTCATCTCCTTAGAAGAGTTCCTCTATATTTTTTTCCTTTTCTTTTTTCTTCGCTAGCTACCTAAATAGGGAGCCATCTTATGGTTAGAAACCACAACTGAAGACAAATTTTCTTCTACACAACAGTTCATCTGTGTGTTGCTCCTTCATTTTAAACACTTTGAAGGCTTATGACTTTTCTTTTTGGTTATTGTTTCTTAATATATTTCTCTCATTTGGCTTTTTTAATTCCCTGGAGCGGCCCTTACATTCTGGCCCCATCTGTCCTGAGAATTGGGAAGCCAGCAGCAGTCTGCAGCCCTCTTCTGCATGGTATGAACAGGCAGGTGAGAGGAAGCAAAAGCAGAGCTCCCCAAAGATCCAGGCTGCCCAGGCCCAGCAAACCCTTCTAGAGAAGAAGGTCATCATGCTCATTATGGAAAAGTGCCTCAAGGAGGAAAACTCTCTTCAAATGAACAGCTCACATTTATCTAACTCCCTGACGTCACTGTCATATACCCCATTCATTGATGGTAGATGCAAGGGGCTGGACAACAGCCTAGCAAAGAGCCAGAAAAGACGTCTGCTTTGATCACAGACTAGGTGTCTAGCAATGTGCAAAGTACTTAAACTTTCTTTACCTTTTCACCTAAATTGCTCTCGATATAGATAAGAGAGATGAAGAAACTAAACCTCAACATGAGTTATGTAACTTGCTCGCGGGCACAGCTGGAAGTGGCAGAAGCAGACGTCAAGGACAGGTCTGTCAGCTTGTACCCAGGGACCTCTGTCCCAACTCCTGAGGAGTCCTGGGTCCTGAAGTCAGTTCTCATCTAAAGCAGAAATTATCAACGGGTTATACTGGCCCCAGATGGGACAAACTGCTTCTTGTAACAGTATATAAACAAACTTAAACCGTATATAAACACAGATGTACATGTAGTATATAAACAAATTTCTAAGATATCTATGGTATAAAATTTCATGTGGGAGGCAACTAGGAAAACATGTCTAAATGACTCTTCAGTGAGATGATAATGAAAAAAAAGTTGAGAAACACTGCTCTAGGCATACGCCTGATGCAGGTCTTCTGTGCCTTCTATGGTATCATGCTGCCTCCTATTCGGCCTATTAGGCTGTTTCCATTAGACATATAAACCTCTTCCAATTAAGTGCTGCTAAACTTAAATTATCAATTAGTGAGCAGCTGATTTTAAAATCGAAGCAGCTCATAGTTACCTTACAAAATTTATGTTGGGAAGCATTTAAGTCAGGCTCGATCAAGGTGCGAGCACCAACATTTGGGTACAAACCATTTTCTCATTCCGGTCTTACCTCTCCTTGCTGCTCTCTCCTACCCCAGACTTTCCACTGTCTTTCCTCAACCTTCCTCCCTCTTCATGGCCTCCAAAGTCCACACAGGAAATAGTCTGAACTGGGCTTCAGAGGACAAGACCAGCCTGGGTAAGTTCATTAGCACAAAAAGCAGAGCCACTGTGGGTCCCCTCCTCTCTCATTACCAGCTCAACTCTTTACGTGAAATCAGAGCTGGGGAAATGATCACAACTTAATTCAAGCCAACCCAGTAGGAATTTACTGTTTACGAGAAGGCCTGGGAAGGGGTGATGCTAGAGTGATGTGGATCCTCAGGGAGCTGTTGATCCCTGCCCCACATTTTCCCCTTGAATCCCAGCTTTTCAGACAGAACTTTCTTACCCTCTACTATCTGATTTCTTCAGTCCTCTTCATCTTTGCTAAGAACCCCAAAATAACTCCAAACAGAACCCTAAATATTATCGTTGTTCTTTCAGTAATTGAAAATTACTGAAATTTTCAATAATTCTCAGTTCTCTGAGGCTGATCTCAATGGCTGCCTGATTCCAAAGACTTATTATCATTTCCTCTCCCCACACTGTTTCCTGCCATCACTGCGTGCATTGAAAGGGCAACCACAGATGTCACCATGGATGTCACCTGTCCTCGATTTTTCTGAAAAGTGGATAAACCTGTGTGAATAGGATGGGGGAATCACTAAGGTTCCTAATGGAACTGCTGGACTGTGATCTCCTAGAAGGTAAAACATTGTTCTATGTGCCTGTTTGGTCCTCTCTTCCCCACCACCCTTGCTACTCAAAGCTTCTGGCTGTAGCAGGAATTCTGGAAATGTTTGAGGACTGTATTTGTTTCCTAGGGCAACTATAACAAGTTACCACAAGCTAGGTGGCTTAAAACAACACAAATGTATTCTCAGAGCTAGATATCTAAGAGACAGTACCATAGAGCATCAACAAGACTTGTGGCTAGCTTAGATTTGGGCAAGGTATGGAGAGGACATACTTTTCTTATTTTAGTCAGAAAAACAAGTATTTCCTAAGTGTTTACTCTGTCCTACAAGCTTTCTACGTATTTTCTCACTGTATCCTTGCAATAACTCCTGTTTTAATAGACGAGGAAACAGGAATATTGCCACTGTAGCACCCCCTCTACCATCACTGTGGTGTGAGTGATTTAATAACTACTTTTAAGTCTGTATCACTCCTTTAGAGATACGTGCTAAGTCTAGGTTATACACATAAGCTGGGGTTTTAGGGGATGGGGAGAGAAAATATTTGTTCCTTTAAGTTTCTCTCAGGATCTGTGGCATTCTCCTTCCCACTAACATTCATGGTGTGGGATTCCCTCTAAAGAAGGAGGGTACTCAGATGCTGGTAGAAAAGAAAGTGACAAATGGCTATCAGAGGGTCTGATAACCTGAACTATCCAGCTTAGTATTTAATCAAGAAATTTAAAATACTATTGTGAAGACCCATTTGTCTACAGTTATGAAAAATATAGACAAGTGATTAAATTTTTTTGAATGAAATTCAAATATTTAAATTAGAGAATGTTTGAAAATTGTGTTCCATATAACACTAATCTTCCTCTTCCCTCCCTTCCTCTTCTTTATTTCCTTCCTTCCTTCCTTCCTCCCTTCCTTCCTTCCTTCCTTCCTTCCTTCCTTCCTTCCTTCCTTCCTTCCATCCCTCCCTCTCTCCTTCCTTCTGGGCACATCAGTTGAAAATCCAATGAGTAACTCTCTGGAAACAAGGCTTACCAGAGATGGGCAATCTGGGAGGTTCTAGTGTGAGCTGGGTACAGGATGTCTGTGGCAATATGAGTGAACTTTCTCTCTCTCTCTCTCTCTCTCTCTCTCTCTCTCTCTCTCTTTCTTTCTCCCCCTTCCTCCCTCCCTCTCTTGTTTTATAGTTTGACACAGCCTCCCACCAAGAGGTAGGAACAGGATATTCCAATGAGGCAGAATGAGCAGCTAATCCAAACAGCATGAAGGGAAGGAAGCAGGAACTTCATCAGCACGTGGAGGCATGGAAAGGAGAGCACAGAAGAGAACTAGGGTCAGGCTCATTGCAGCATTCTGTCCTCAGATAAAAAGATGCTATAATGGCACTTGGTGATTTTTTTAATGGACTTTTTATTCTTTTTTTTATTCTTCTTTTTATTCTTTTTTTTTCCCTTTCAGTATTACTGAGATACAATTGACATACATCACTGTATAGTTTTAAGGTGTACAGCATAATGATTTGACGTACATGCATCATGAAAGGATTATCACAGTAAGTTTAGTGAACATCTATCATCTCATTTAGATAGAAAATTAAAGAAACAGAAAAAAATTTTTCTTGTGATGAGAACTTTTAGGGTTTACTCTCTTAACAATTTTCATGTATAACATTCAGCAGTGTTCACTATATTTAGATGACAGCTTTCTTTTTTTTTAAAGATGGTTTGCTGTTTTTTTTTTGTTTAATTTATTTATTTTTTGTTTTTTATTTTTTATTTTTGGCTGTGTTGGGTCTTCATTGCTGCACGTGGCCTTTCTCTAGTTTCAGGGAGCGGGGGCTACTCTTCGTTGCAGTGCACGGGCTTCTCATGGTGGTGGCTTCTCTTGTTGCAGAGCATGGGCTCTAGGCATGCAGGCTCAGTAGTTGTGGTACACGGGCTTAGTTGCTCCGTGGCATGTGGGATC
The DNA here is from genome assembly GCF_964165515.1 of Mesoplodon bidens. Lineage (NCBI taxonomy): Eukaryota > Metazoa > Chordata > Mammalia > Artiodactyla > Ziphiidae > Mesoplodon > Mesoplodon bidens. The sequence continues at coordinate 311,083 of NW_027671947.1, read as the reverse complement.
TTCCCAGACCAGGGCTCGAACCCATGTCACCTGCATCGGCAGGCGGATTCTTAACCACTGCGCCACCAGGGAAGTCCTAGATGACAGCTTTCTTAAGTCACACTGTTCCAATCAGGCCCAGTATCCTTCTGCAACTGCAAAGTCTCTCATCCTGGGCTCTCCCTTCAGTGTCTCTCTGGGACTTGCACTTCATACCATTCCTGTGCTGAATCTCTTATTTCCTATATTCCATGTCATTTACTCTTCCTTTGTTGGAACAAGCTCTCCAAGAGCTTCTTTTAAAAGTGCACAGAGTATATGAAAGAGAAGGGTTTTGGAGACCTTGAATATCTTGAAAATGTCATTATTATTGACATTTTCTTGATAGTTTGGCTAGGTACAGAATTGAAGTTTAGAAAGAAGTTTCTTTCAGAAGTGTGAAAGCATTGCTTCATTGCCTCTTGCTTCTAGTGTTTCTGCTGAAATGTGCACAGCCATTCTAATTCTTGTTTCCCGATTTTCTTGCTTCTTCTCTCTGGAAACTTGGACAATTTTTTCACTAAGCATAGTGTCCTAATGATGGTATACTCTATTTTCATCCATTCTTCTGGGTTCTAGATAGGCTCTTTCAATCTAGCTACTCATGTCTTTCAGCTCTGGAAATTTGTCTTATTTTGTCATCCTGTTTTCTCTGTTGTTGCCTTCCAGAACAACTATTCTTGGATGTTGACCTTCCTTCCTCTCCTGGTTTCTTTCTTTGTGCTTTTCTTTCTGGAAGACTCCTCAAATCTGTCTTCCAAACTGTGTATTGTTTACTTTTTTAACTTTGCTGTCATGTTTTTAATGTCTTTTTCTTTAATAGATCTTTATTGGAGTATAATTGCTTCACAGCACTGTTAGTTTCTGTTGTACACCAAAGTGAATCAGCCATATGCATACACATATCACCTTATCCCCTCCCTCTTGAGCCTCCCTCCCATCCTCCCTATCCCACAACTCTAGGTCATCGTAAAGCACGGAGCTGATCTCCCTGTGCTATGCTGCTGCTTCCCACTAGCTAACTATTTTACATTCGGTAGTGCATATATGTCCATGCCACTGTCACTTTTCCCCAGATTCCCCCTCCCACCCCATATCCTCAGGGCCATTCTCTATGTCTACATCTTTATTCCTGCCCCAAAACAAAGCTCATCAGTACCATTTTTTTTAAGTTTCCATATATGTGTGTTAGAATACAGTATTTGTTTTTCTCTTTCTGACTTACTTTACTCTGTATGACAGACTCTAGGTCCATCCACCTCACTACAAATAACTCAATTTCTTTCCTTTTTATGGTTGAGTAATACTGAATTGTATATATGTGCCACATCTTCTTTATCCATTCATCTGTCGATGGACACTTAGGTTGCTTCCATGTCCTGGTTATTGTAAACAGTGCTGCAATGAACATTGTGGTTCATGACTCTTTTTGAATTATGGTTTTCTCAGGGTATATGCCCAGTAGTGGGATTGCTGGGTCATATGGTAGTTCTATTTTTAGTGTTTTAAGGAAACTCCATACTGTTCTCCATAGTGGTTGTATCAATTTACATTCCCACCAACAGTGCAGGAGGATTCCCTTTTCACCACAACCTTTCCAGCATTTATTGTTTCTAGATTTTTTGATAATAGCCACTCTAACCGGCATGAGGTGATACCTCATTGTAGTTCTGATTTGCATTTCTCTAATAATTAATGATGTTGAGCATCTTTTCATGTACCTCTTGGCCATCTGTATGTCTTCCTTGGTGAAATGTCTATTTAGGTGTTCCACCCATTTTTGGATTGGGTTATTTGTATTTTGATATTGAGTTCCATGAGCTGTTTGTATATTTTGGAGATTAATCCTTTGTCTGTTCTTTCATTTGCAAATATTTTCTCCCATTCTAAGGGTTGTCTTTTTGTCTTGTTTATGGTTTCTTTTGCTGTGCAAAAGCTTTTAAGTCCCATTTGTTTTTGTTTTGTATTTCTGTTGCTCCAGATGTGGGTCAAAAAAGATCTTGCTGTGGTTTACGTCAAAGAGTGTTTTTCCTATGTTTTCCTCTAAGAGTTTTAGAGTGTCTGGTCTTACATTTAGGTCTTTAATCCATTTGGAGTTTATTTTTGTGTATGGTGTTAGGTAGTGTTCTAATTTCATTCTTTTACATGTAGCTGTCCTGTTTTCCCAGCACCACTTATTGAAGAGGCTGTCCTTTCCCCATTGTATGTTCTTGCCTCCCTTGACCATATGTGCGTGGGTTTATCTCTGGGCATTCTATCCTGTACTGTGGATCTATATTTCTGTTTTTGTGCCAGTACCATACTGTCTTGATTACTGTAGCTTTGTGGTATAGTTTGAAGTCGGGGAGCCTGATCCTCCAACTCCGTTTTTCTTCCTTAAGATCACTTTGGTTATTTGGGGTCTTGTGTTTCCATACAAATTGTATTTTTTTTGTTCTAATTCTGTGAAGAATGCCATTAGTAGTTTGATAGGGATTGCACTGAATCTGTAGATTGCTTTGGGTAGCATAGTCATTTTCACAATATTGATTCTTCCAATCCAAGAACATGGTATATTTCTCCATCTGTTTATGTCATCTTTGATTTCTTTCAAAGAAAGAAAGTACAAGTATTTTCTGAGTACATGTATTTCAACTCCTTAGGTAGGTTTATTCTTAGGTATTTTATTCTTTTTGTTGCAATGGTAAATGGGATTGTTTCCTTAATTTCCCTTTCTGATTTTTCATTGTTGATGTATAGGAATGCAAGCGATTTCTCTGCATTAATTTTGTATCCTGCAACATTACCAAGTCCACTGATTAGTTCTAGTAGTTTTCTGGTGGCATCTATAGGGTTTTCTATGTATAGTATCATGTCATCCACAAAGAGTCACAGTTTTACTTCTTCTTTTCCAATTTCTATTCCTTTTTCTTCTCTGGTTGCCATGGCTAGGACTTCCAAAACTATGTTGAATAAGAGTGGCGAGAGTGGACATCCTTGTCTTGTTCCTGATCTTAGTGGAAATGTTATCAGGTTTTTTTTACCATTGAGTATGATGCTTGCTGTGGGTTTGTCATATATGACCTTTATTATGTTGAAGTAGGTTCCCTCTATGTCCATTTTCTGCAGGGTTTTTATGATAAATGGGTGTTGAATTTTGTCAAAAGTTTTTTCTGCATCTATTGAGATGGTCATATGGTTTTTATTCCTTAATTTGTTAATGTGGTGTATCACACTGATGGATTTGCATATATTGTAGAATCCTTGCATCCTTGGGATAAATCCCACTTGATCATGGTGTACAATCCTTTTAATGTTTGTTGGATTCTGTTTGCTAGTATTTTGTTCAGAATTTTTGCATCTATGTTCATCAGTGATATTGGTCTATAATTTTCTTTTTTTGTAATACCTTTTTCTGATTTTGGTATCAGGGTTATGGTGGCTTCATAGAATGAGGTTGAGAGTGTTTCTCCCTCTGAAATTTTTTGGAAGAGTTTGAGAAGGATGGGTGTTAGCTCTTCTCTAAATGTTTGATAGAATTCACCTGTGAAGCCATCTAGTCCTGGATTTTTGTTTGTTTGAAGATTTTTTAATCACAGTTTCAATTTCATTACTTGTGATAGGTCTGTTTACATTTTCTAATTCTTCCCGGTTCAGTCTTGGAAAATTGTACCTTTCCGAGAATGTGTCCATTTCTTCGTGGTTGTCCATTTTATTGGCATATAGTTGTTTGTAGTAGTCTCTTATTATCCTTTGTATTTCTGTGTCAGTTGTGATTTCTCCCTTTTTCATTTCTAATTTTATTGATTTGCATCCTCTCCCTTTTTTTCTTGATGAGTCTGGCTAAGGGTTCATCAATTTTGTTTATCTTCTCAAAGAACCAGCTTTTAGTTTTATTGATCTTTGCTATTGTTTTCTTTGTTTCTATTTCATTTATTTCTGCTCTGATTTTTTATTTCTTTCCTTCTCCTGACTTTGGGTTTCCTTTGTACTTCTTTCTCTAGTTGTTTTCAGTGTAGGGTTAGATTGTTTATTTGAAATTTTTCTTGTATCTTGAGGTGAGATTGAATTGCTATAAACTTCCCTCTTAGAACTGCTTTTGCTGCATCCCATAGGTTTTGGGTCATCATGTTTTCATTGTCATTTCTTTCTATGTATTTTTTAAAATTTCTTCTATGATTTCTTCAGTGATCTCTTGGTTATTTAGTAGCCCACTGTTTAGCCTCCATGTATTTGTGTTTTTTACAGTTTTTTACTTGTAATTGATTTCCAATCTCATAGTGCCGTGGTCAAAAAAGATGCTTGATATGATTTCTATTTTCTTAAATTTTCTGAGGCTTGATTTGTGACCCAAGATGTGATCTATCCTGGAGAATGTTCTGTGTGCACTTGAGAAGAAAGTGTATTCCACCACTTTTGGGTGGAATCTCCTATAAATATCAATCAAATCTATCTGGTCTATTGTGTCATTTAAAGCTTGTGTTTCCTTATTTATTTTCTGTTTGTATGATCTGTCCATTGGTGTAAGTGGCGTGTTAATCTCCCCACTATGATTGTGTTACTGTCGATTTCCCCTTTTATGGCTGTTATCATTTGCCTTATGTATTGAGGTGCTCCTATGTTGGGTGCATAAATGTTTATAATTGTTATCTTCTTCTTGGATTGATCCTTTGATCATTATGTAGTGTCCTTCTTTGTCTCTTGTAATAATCTTTATTTTAAAGTCTATTTTATCAGACACGAGTATTGCTACTCCAGCTTTCTTTTGATTTCCATTTGCATGGAATATCTCTTTCTATCCCTTCACCTTCAGTCTGTATGTGTCCCTAGGTCTGAAGTGGGTCTCTTGTAGACAGCATATATATGGATCTCGTTTTTGTATCCATTCAGCCAGTCTGTGTCTTTTGGTTGGGGCATTTAATCCATTTACATTCAAGGTTATTATTGATATGTATGTTCCTATGACCATTTTCTTAATTGTTTTGGGTTTGTTTTGTGGGTCTTTTTATTTCCTTGTGTTTCCCACCTAGAGAAGTTTCTTTAGCATTTGTTGTAAAGCTGGTTTGGTGTTACTGAATTCTCTTAACTTTTACTTGTCTGAAAAGCTTTTGATTTTTCCATTGAATCTGAATGAGGTCCTTACTGGGTAATCTTGGTTTAGGTTTTTCTCTTTCATCACTTCAAGTATATCCTGCCACTCCCTTCTGCCCTGCAGAGTTTCTGCTGAAAATCAGCTGATAACCTTATGGGGATTCCTTTATATGTTATTTTTTGTTTTTCCCTTGCTGCTTTTTTTTTCTTTGAATTTAATTTGTGTTAGTTTGATTATTATGTGTCTTGGTGTCTTATTCCTAGGGCTTATCCTGTATGGGACTTTCTATGCTTCCTGGACTTGGGTGACTATTTCCTTTCCCATGTTAGGGAAGTTTTCCACTATAATCTCTTCAAATATTTTCTCAGATCCTTTCTTTTTCTCTTCTTCTTCTGGTACACCTATAATTCAAATGTTGCTGTGTTTAGCGTTATCCCAGAGGTCTCTGAGATTGTCTTCAAGTCTTCTCATTCTTTTTTCTTTACTCTGCTCCTCGGCAGTTATTTACATCATTTTGTCTTCCAGCTCACTTATTCGTTCTTCTGCCTCAGTTATTCTGTTATTGATTCCTTCTCGTGTATTTTTCATTGCAGTTATTGTGTTTTTCATCTCTGTTTGTTTGTTCTTTAGTTCTTCTAGATCTTTTTTAAATGTTTCTTGTATTTTCTCAATCCGTGCCTCCATTCTATTTCTGAGATTCTGAATCATCTTTACTATCATTACGCTGAATTCTTTTTCAGGTAGATTGCCTATTTCCTCTTCATTTATTTGGTATTGTAGGTTATTACCCTGCTCTTCATCTGTGACATATTTTCTTGCCATGCTTTTTTTTTTTTTTAATGAGTGGGATTGTCTTCCTGTCTTACTGGTTGTTTGGCCTGAGGCTTCCAACACTGGAGCTTGCAGGCTGTTTGGTAGAGCTGGGTCTTGAGGCTGAGATGAGGACCTCTGTGAGACCTCACTCCACTGAACATTCCCTGGGGTCTAAGGTTGTCTGTTAAGTCCAGTGGTTCCAACAGAGAGCCCCCACCACAGGAGCTTCGGCCCAACCCCCGGTGGTACACTTGGGGGGGGTCCTCCCATCTCCTTGGGCGTCAGAGTCCCTCACCAGTGGCCGGCAGGTGCCCTAGTTGTAGGGAGACATTAACTCGGTGTCTTTCCACACCACCATCTTGACTCTGCCCTCTGTTTTTAATTTCTAAGGGCTTATTTTTGCTCTGTGAATGTTCCTTATTGATAGTACCATGTTCTTGTTTCATGGCTGTGATAGTTTTGTCTACCTCTCTAAATATATTAATGATAGCTTTTTCTTCCCTCCATAAGCTCTCTTCCCCCCAAGTTGATATTTTTCTGTTTATTTGGTCTCCATTTTCCATGTTAGAGCCTTCCACAAAAATCCAGTGATCCTTCGATTGTTCAGGGGAGCTAAAATCCTGTTTGAAAGCTCTGAGTGATGGGAGCAACTTGACAACTTTACTGTAGGGTGATGTGGGCAGGGTGCATTTCTTGGGAAGAGGTCTTACCTCTTAGCTGGTCAGTACTCCAGAGAAAAGTCTTTCAATCTCTGGAAGATAAAGGCAACAGTATCCTGAAAGCCGAGTAGGTATTATTAGCTTTTAGCACTGAGCACTCAGATGTTGTCACTTAACTCCCCTGCTTTTTGAATAGTACCAGTATACTCAACTGTGCCCAGCATAGCCCCCAATCTAGCATCCCTCTCTTTCCCTCCAGAAAATACATCTCCAGACTTTGGTCAGAGTAATAGCGGCACAGCATGGAAGAACAAGACCTAAGGATAGAGCTGCTTCTCAAAATGTTTTTCCCCTACCTTCCCTTATACCTCCACTTCCAGAGGTACCTGCTTCCACCAATTTCTGAGCCTTTTGGAAAATCTTCAGTGTAAATCTAGATTCCTCTCAGCTTTCCCCCACTATTGGCTTAGGATGCAGCTTTCTTAGGTAGTTAACTGATTTCCAAATTTTCCATCTGCTCTTCAGTTTTATAATTTTGTTGCTATTGTCTTCTGTCTTTGTGGGTTTGTACCTTTAAAAGAAATATCCATTTGACTCTAGTTTCAAAGGAGTTTTAGATAGAAGAAAAATAATATACTGTCTCATCCCAGAAAACATTCAATATTTCTGATTCTTAACCCAATTTTCCTCAATCTTTGTACCGTCCTTACTTCCTCAGCCCACGTTCATGGCTATAAGAGGGATGATTAAATCAGGCTAGTTTCAGAGCTGCAGTTATAAAACAGGAGGAGATGGATTACAGCACATTCCTGCAAAGGCCACATTTTATTCTTAAACTTCAGCACACTTGATGGTCTTGAACTATTGGCCACATCTATCTTTTTCTTCTGTGAGATTTAGCTTGCCAGCATATAAAACAGCATCTATGGTTTTAGCACCAGGCTCCCCTTGCTTGGAGCCTCAAGGGGCATGTATTTGCAGTAAGTGTAGATCAGGGGTGCAGGACAGAGCAGGGGGACCAAGCTCTCTTTCCCACAGTAGGCTTCCAGACTGAATTGGAGCACGGAAAGGACTAACATCTCTAAATCAAGCTTGGAGTTTTGATTACTACATTGGAATTCTCATCTGAATATACTATGTTTGCAATTTCTCACCCAGGGTAGGGGTTCTTATTTGGGGCCATGGACTCATTGGGTCTATGGATAAAAATCCATATTTCTGTCTTGGATAGGAAAAAAAATTACATGTTTGTGGTCAACCCCTACTATAATGTAATACATTTGAGAGTCTGTCTTACCCACTCCACATCCCCAGTGTCTAGAATCATACCCAGGACATGATCAGGTTCAATAAATGCAACTGAATTAGTGAGGGAATAGTTACGAGGGAGATCACCAAGGGGCTGAGAGATCATGGTAAGACGTTTTGGGGTTTTATCTAAGAGATAAAGTATCTATTTCTAGAATGACTGATCAGGAAGAGATGATATTTGTGGTAAATTAAAGAACATTAACTTCACTCCTAAAACCACACTGGAGGGCTTCCCTGGTGGTGCAGTGGTTGAGAGTCTGCCTGCTGATGCAGGGGACATGGGTTTGTGCCCTAGCCCGGGAAGATCCCACATGCCACGGAGCAGCTGGGCCCGTGAGCCATGGCCACTGAGCCTGCGCGTCCAGAGCCTGTGCTCTGCAACGGGAGAGACCACAACAGTGAGAGGCCCGCATACCACAAAAAACAAACAAACAAACAAACAAACAAATAAATAAATAAAACCACACTGGAACTACTCATGACTCCCCATGAAGAGATCTTAATCCAGCTCCTGAATTCTACCCTGCTGCACAGCAAGTGGGAGATGTGCTAGAAAACTGGGATTGAAAAATGTTCATAAGTCCAAAATCCTAAGAACAGTGCGGGACTCTACAAAAATGTACGTCAAATGCCGTGAAACGTGGTTTGTGCACCACCAGCCTGCAAGGTCACAAGTTAAAGGGCCTTACAACTAAATTCCCACTCTGCAGAAATTTAAGAGATATAAATTCACAAAGAAATCTGACACACAGATGAAGAAAAGAAAATTTTTAACTGGGTAATTACTCCTAGAATTTGCACTTGAAAATTTATCTTACCCTGTAATTTCAAGTTGAAGCATTTGTGCCTATTTTCCATTTTCATCTATCAAGACATATCTTAATGTCTAGATCTGGAAAGAAGAGATGTTATTTTTATTTTAAGGCTTGCAAAACAATATGCTTTGCTGGGAATTCATTCCCATCTTGAGGATTTTTGCATATATTCAGTGGAGATCCTCGTCAACAGGCTACTTGTCCTACTATAAAGGTTAGTTTCAATTCACTTAGAAATAGCCACCACCACTTTTACTGTCATTTAGATTCAAAAATCCCAGACAAAGCTCTGGTATTTTCTTAACCCCTTCAACTACTTCATCTAATCAGCCCTTAATAAATGGAGATCCTACACTTACAAGGACTCCATTCACAACTCTCCATTCTAACTTCCAGGCCCTCATTTTTTTTTCTCAATAATTTCCTTGTCTTTTAATCCACTCTACACAATATTCTATCTTATATGATACCCTAACTATGTATCCATCAAAATACCAAGAAATGTGGGAGGTCAGTGAACTTATGTCAAAGTGAATCCTCTACAATGCCCCATCCCCCAGGTAGTCTGGTAAATTTGGGGCATTTTATCACACACTGATGGTAGTATCCAGGGTCCTGAACAAGACCAATGCAATCAATTGTGCCTCAAAACTTTTTCATTTTTAATTGAGTGATCAAAGTGCCAGGTACTATTTCAAGCCCTTTCCATATAGTAACTCATTTAGTCCTCATAACAACTCCATGAGGAAGGTGCTGTTATCACGCCTATTTTACCAATGAAGAAGCTGGGTTACACCCCTTGCTCACAGTTACCTACTAGTAGATACATGAGGCCAGGTTCAAACCAGGCAGGCTGGCTACAGAGCTCAGACCAGTGGCCACTAATACATGCTGCCTCTTATTTATACTGTCTTTGACCATTGTGTATGTGTGTATCTCTGTCAATGTGTGCCTGCAGAAATTCCACAAATCCTGCCTTAGTTAATTCTTTGAAGCAGCAGCAGACAATAGGGATAAAGCTCAAGCTCAGGGCATATGTCTAGTTGAACAAGTATGAGGGCAATAAGAATGCTGAACAGTTAGAAAGGATGCTACAGAAGTGAGAGCAGACAGCCTCATCCTGGTTTGAGGTCGAGAGGGGAAACTTCCTGAAGGAAGTGAAGCTTAAACTAAGGCAGAAGGATGAGCAGGATTTAGCTAGATGTGTATGGTGAGTGGGGGGCGGGTCAGAGAAAGGAACTAACCCCTGAGGTCATAAGGCTGGCCAGAGGGCATCCTATGAAAGCTTCACTATTCCTGGCCATGACACCCCAAGCTGGTCAACTGGCCGAGATGACAAGGCTGTGCCACAGACTGCACACCATGTGTTCATCGTTTTCTCCCCCCAGCCAGCTGCCAACTGCACAGTTCCATGTAGACACATCCTAGAACTAAAACTCCTTCAGGGATGCCTGCAGCAAAGCTGAAGGGAACATCCAGAAGGCCAAAGAAAGTGTGCTTTATTGAATTTACAATGCAGAAAATAGTTGTAGTTCCTTAGACATTTGTATTGCTATAAAAATTATACTTTATGGTATAATTATTAATGGTTTGAAGAGAAATAAACAGTATAAGCGAAATAGAGCTGATACTATGAAAATGTAAACCATGTAAATCAAAAGCATAAAATAATTATTCAATACTCAGAGGCCTACTTAATATATACATATGAAATTTCTTACACACATATACTATAAAAGCCCACAAAGACCATCACTCTGAAGCCATTCACTATACAAATATGAAAATAAATCTTTATCTTTAACCTCGATTTTATCTTCATCAAGAGGATTGTTCAGTTTGGCTTTATGCAAATCACATTTCATATTAAATAATCAAATGTCACCTATGTCATATAAAGCAGCAAGTAGAAAAAATAAATTATGAAAATGCATGAGGCTAAAGTTAGCAGTGAAATATGTCTCCATATCCAACTTTCTTTTCCATGATGAAACTAAAATATTATCCAGTGTGTCAGGATACATAAAAAAAGAGTATAGTATAACTGATTTTAAAAGCTCTCAAAGGAAATATTGAGCCAAGATGAGTTACTTGCACAGAACTAAGAAAATGTATCAAATTAAATCTGTTTAAAAAATTAGATACTTTTTTCTTACCAAAAATATTCTTTAAATTTGAGAACACCTTCACGAAATCAAATGTTGGTAATAATCTTGATTTCCTAGCTAGGCAATGGAAAGAGATGTAAGTAGATTTTCTTTAAACAAGTTTTCTAACCAGAGCTTTAATTTTCTAATTTGGATTTGGTTGCAAAAATATTTATCCAGGTTCAAAGAGCTACAGATGATGGCTTTGTGTACCAGAGGCACCTATGTAATCTAATCAATTTGGGTGTACTAGCCGTACAACCCAGAAGCACAGATCAAGATGATACTTCTATATCAAAGGTACATTCTTATATACAGATCGTAAGACAAATACAGACGCTTTGGGGGGAAATAAAGACAACACAATAACATGGATACTAACACAGTTTTGTGCAATTGCACCAAACACCTAAACATGAGTACCATAAGTCAACACATAGGTGTCAGGTCCATTCTAACCTGGGCTCTGTAGATGCCGCCGAGGCAAACAGTGGTGGCAGAACTTTCATCTGACCATGGCACAAAAATAACTACCACTCCCTCCCTGGTTCAGTTTGACATTCCCCACCAGCAAGACATTCCTCTTGGTCAAAAATGTAAACTTTTTTTTCTGGGACCAAAAAAAAGGAAACAGGAATCCATGGTAGAGTTGCTGAAGACACAACCATCTTTCCAGTTAAAAAAAAAATAAAAAGATCTAGTTGGTAGAGAGAAGGCACACTTTGAAAAGCTAAACAACATTGTGGTTATTTATAATCTATGTGTGTATCACATCTGTTCAATATGCATTAAAAATAATAACAATAAAGCTTGGGGAATTTAAGGTCTGATCATAAACATCATAAACAGGAGAAAAACTGCTATATGGAATTGTTTTAATTCAACAAAAAGGGATGTTATTAGATGACGTAGTACAATAAATAAGAGCTGTTATTTCAGTTTTTTCAGCAAGCTACTTGGGTCCTAGCCCTATCACAAGGTAAGTTCAAGTCTGTGGTTGGGAATAACTTGGCGCAGGCCACTGAAACTCAAAAGCCAAACCTAAAAACCAGGCCTCACTGACCCACCCTGGGGTCAGGTGTTGACTCATTTAGCTGTTGGAGACATTTCACTGGGGAATCTGAGTGTCAGCACAGCTTCTAGGAGGGCAAGACCCACCAGGCTGCGGGTGAGAGTAACTCACTAGTCTCCTCAGACAAAGGACTCTGACTTACCTGTCCCCTAACCACAATCCACTTCAAAAGAGATGATTTTCCAAAACCACACATAACGTTTCTTTCACCGTTCATTATTTAAGAAACTGAATGCTGGCAACCAGGGAGTTAGGGGATTTGAGTTATACTGGAGATTATGTTTTTAAATCACAAGGAGGTTCGAGCGTGGGTATTTTCACTTGGCAAAATGGTAAACCGTTCTAAGTACTAGTGTGCTTTTTTTTTGTGTGTGTGTGTGTGGTATGTGGGCCTCTCACTGTTGTGGCCTCTCCCGTTGAAGAGCACAGGCTCCGGACGCACAGGCCCAGCGGCCATGGCTCATGGGCCCAGCCACTCCGTGGCATGTGGGATCCTCCCAGACCGAGGCACGAACCCGTTTCCCCTGCATCGGCAGGCGGACTCTCAACCACTGCACCACCAGGGAATCCCACTAGTGTGCTTTTTTAATGAGATATAATTCACATACCAAAAAATTCACCATTTAAAATACACAATTTAGTGGATTTTAGTATATTCACAAAGTTGTGCAACATTATCACAATACAATTCCACATTCTCATCATCTCCCAAAGAAACCACACACCCATTAGAACTCACTCCCTGTTCCTCCCTTCACCAGCCCCTGGCAGTCACTTGCTGTTTTTTTTTTTTTTTAAGTGAAATGTGACAACTTTCCTGTACTTTGCATTTTCAGTAGCGCGTGGCCTTATACGTTTTCACTAGAATTTTTATTTATTTATTTATTTATTTATGGCTGTGTTGGGTCTTCGTTGCATGCGGGTTTCCTCTAGTTGCGGCGAGCGGGGGCTACTCTTCGTTGCGGTGCACGGGCTACTCATTGCGGTGGCTTCCCTTGTTGTGGAACATGGACTCTAGGCGCATGGGCTTCAGTAGTTGTGGCCCGCGGGCTCTAGAGCGCAGGCTCAGTAGTTGTGGCTCACTGGCTTAGCTGCTCCTCGGCATGTGGGATCTTCCCGGACCAGGGCTCGAACCCGTGTCCCCTGCATTGGAAGGCAGATTCTCAACCACTCTGCCACCAGGGAAGCCCTTCATTAGAACTTTTAACACTTAATTCAAACCATGGACTTTATAAGTGTTCTGAGATTATAAAATACCCTCTTCTATATACAAACTATTTCTGTTGCAAAAATGTTTTCTTTTTTTATATATAAAAAATAGATCTTTCTATCTCCACTGGAGCTTAAAACATTACCATTTTTTTCCTCAATTAAATTCTGTTCTTGCGTATGAAGTGAGAAGAATCAATACTCCAATATTTAAAAAGCATGAATGATCTGAGTCTTTATTAACTGTGGGCCATCACGCTCTCCTTCCCACTGCTTAAAGACCTACAGAGCTGAGACGGCCAAGGCCTGAAAGGCAAAGTTGCTTGTTTACAGACAAGGAAACGGATCTCATGTGGGCTGGTGACACGTCCAAGACCACAAGGCTAGTTTACAGCTAGGATGGTAACCCCCTTTTCCTAGTTTTCTAGTATTGAATATTGGAAGTAAATGTTATAGGTTATCTACAAAATCAGCTACCATATGAATCTAATCTACCAATGAATCTAATTATGTTAGTGAATTTTAGCTTTGATCTGAGCATGTGATTTTCTTTTTTAAGCACTTTAAAAATATATATGTTATCTGGTAAGACTTTGTGAGGACAAGACAGGTACATTTAACCAGGGGGCCCAAATCATTCGTTGAAACATAGCAAAAAGAGCTGAGGTTCTGGAGGGACCACAGAGCATCTCTCAGATTCCATACACTGTAACTCTCCACACGACAGTGTCCGTAGGATGCACCACTATGCGATGTAAGAAGCAAACAAGTCACATACATTCAGTACTCTCGAAATGAAGGCCTCTTGGGCCAGGAATGTTTGGGATTTAACCATTGCAACAATTCATCTGGGCTGACTTTTTGGAAGTGGTCCCACTCAGACTGGTAATGGATTTGCTGTCATCCTCACCAGTTCTCTTCTTCACTTCCCTAGAAAGAGAAAGAGAGAAAGACATATAGACAGAGAGAGAAAGGAGATTACTGAGGTATAAAACTGAACCATAAACAGCTCTATAGAAATAAAACAGCACTACTGATCACTTGCTATGCACCATCCAGTGTTCAAAATGCTTTGTAGCTGTTGACTCATTTAATTCTCACAACAACTATGTGATTTTATTGTGCCCCATTTCATTTTTTAATTTTATTTTTAATGATTTTTGACTGTGTTGGGTCTTTGTTGCGGTGAGCGGAGCTACTCTTCGTTTGCGGTGCGCAGGCTTCTCATTGCCGTGGCTTCTCTTGTTGCGGAGCGCAGGCTTAGTTGCTCCGTGGCATGTGGGATCTTCCCGGACCAGGGCTCGAACCCATGTCCCCTGCATTGGCAGGCTGATTCTTAACCACTGTGCCCCCAGGGAAGCCCTGTGCCCCATTTTATATGTGAGGAAACAGAGGCAAAAAAAAAAAGTTAAGAAATTTCCCTTTGGTCACACAGCTGGAGAAGTGGCACAGCAGTTGGGCTCCAGCGCCTGCATTCTAAGCACCAGGCCACACACTCATGCATGAACACACACACACACATGCCCAGGTGCATATATATGTGTGCACACACTCACATGCACACATAGACTACTCTTTCTCTCTCCTGTGGTTTCACATGGCTTATAATCTGCCACACGCACAGCTCACGCCTTAGGATTCTGGAACCTGGCTCCCGTCACCAGCTAATGCACAAAAGCAATGATGACTTTAACCATTCTGTAACTATACACGATCATGGAGATAACAACAGATGGTTAAAATCCAGGAAAAGAAAGTCTTCCTTTTGCCTCTTCCTAAATTTCTTTTAGAATTAACTTCTAGAGGCAGCACTGGACCAAAGATCTCTGTGATCTTATGAAAGCCCCCTAGGAAGTCTCCTACCCCTGGGGATGCTTGGGAAATACACCCTTAGACAAGCTGAATGGCAGTCTCTGTGGGTGAGGAGAGTGTGACAGCTCATCCCCAAGATGGTCCCAAAGGATTCTGCCTCCCTCTAGTGGTGAAGCTTGTGCGGCTGCCCCCTGGTCAGCACCAGCTCTGTGACTGCTCAGACCAGTAGAATGGCGAGGAAATGGTGTGCTGAGATTTCCAAGCCAGGCATTAATCAGGCCTGGCCACTTTGAGCTGCAATTTAAGCAACCCAGGGTTCTTCTCTGGATAGAGGTCAGAGAGGTCCCCGGGGCTGAGATCCACAGGGAGGAGCATCCTGGCCGCAGACGTGCAGATGCACCACAGCCCATGTTCATCTGACTGCGAACACATGAGACACCCAAGGGAGAGGAGCTGAGGACTCTCCAAGTGAGATCCAGTCAATTCTGGCCATTTCAGAAAATAAAAAGTGGTGCTGTTCTAGGCAATTAGATTTTGGGTGGTTTGTTACACAGCAGTAGGTCCTGGGAACTGGCATATTCCCGGCACAGCGACGCTGTTCAACAGGAATAGAATGTAATGTAATCCACATATGTAATTTAAAATGTTTAGCAGCCACATTAAAAAATATAAAGAGACAAGTGAAATTAATTTTATTAATATATTTTATTTAACTCAGTATTGCAAAAATACTATCATTTCAGCATGTAACCGATAAAAATATTAACGAGGTATTTTACAATGTTTATACTGTCTTCAAAACCCAGTATTTATTTAACATATCCGGCACATCTCAGCTTGGATCAGCCATACTTCAGGCAGCTAGTGGCCACCAAACCGGTCAGCACAGCCCCAGAAGGAGCTGATACCTGCTAACCTTTGAAAACCACTGCACTGTGAGTAGGAAACAAAAGGGAAACTAGTTCTTGCTGAAGGCCAGTTAATAAATGCTATGTTACATGTCTTCACATATTCCTTATTTAATACAAATAACACTCACACCCGCTCGCACAAAATCCTCACAGGTGACAGTTGAGCATCACTGTCCTCACTTCACAGATAAGGAACCAAAGACTCAGGAAAAGAAGGAAGATACACAGTTCAATCCATAAATCCTATAAGACTCAGTTCAGACTTCTAACCTCCGGAACTGTAAGATAATACATTTTTATTGCTTAAACCACAAGGCTAGTGGGAACTTGTTACAGTGACGATAGAAAACTAGTACAACTTCCAAATGCCAAATCTCGACCACTTGGCCATTCAATAAATGTCTGATTTATGCCAAGCTCTGGGATCCTCAACTAGTGAGCTTTGAGAGAGAGACAGATGTCTTCTAAATAAATTGTAATCAGGTCCCAAGAGAGCTGCTAACACACAAGCACAACGTTTGCAGCAACAAAAAAGGTGCACCACAGTTGTGCTGGGGCGAGGGGAAGGCAGCTTTGTGGAGACTGAGCTTCAGGGAGACTTTGACAGTGGAGCGACCTCTTGATGGGATAGGAATTCACGTTCATGTAACGAGGAAGGGAGATCCCAGGTGCAGGAAACAGCATGCATGAGGCGAAGAGGCATAAAAGAACTTGGCCACAACTGGAAGCAAAGTTTGCTGTGTGGATAGATTACCTTTCATTTGGGAAGCAAGATAAGAGATGCAAACAAAGGTAGGTGAGGTTGGGCTCTGAGGGACTATTAGCCACTTGTTAAGGAGCTTGGACTCTATGCTGTAGGTAGGACACCTATCTACAGCAAGAAAGAAAGTCTTAATTGGATTTTTATTTACAAAGATTACCCTGTTTACAGGGTGGGGGATGAACTGATGCTGGAGAAACTCTGAGGCAGAAACTGAGGTGCCTCCTGCACTACCTGGAGTAGGAAATTCTGAGGCCTGAAGCAAAACAGAGAGAGAGAGAGAGAGAGAGAGAGAGAGAGAGAGAATATGGACAGATTCAAGAAAGATTACAGAGAGGTCACCTAATCAATAGGAACCCAGAACCCACTAGAGGTAGTTGATGGAGAAAGAGAGGAAGGAGTCAAGACTGATTCTGGTTGGTAGTTTCCTGAGATAGGAAATGTAGAAGGAGGAACAATTTTAAAGAAAAATTAACACATTAGAATTTGGACATGTTGGGGCAGTCATGCCTATGGAATTCCCATTTGTTGGTGGATGGGAATATGGTCATGGAATTTTTTTTTAAGATGGGGATTAAAAATACAGAAATTGGGGGCTTCCCTGGGGGCACAGTGGTTGGGAGCCCGCCTGCCGATGCAGGGGACGCAGGTTCGTGCCCCAGTCTGGGAGGATCCAACATGCTGCGGAGCGGCTGGGCCTGTGAGCTATGGCCGCTGAGCCTGCGCATCTGGAGCCTGTGCTTCGCAACGGGAGAGGCCACAATGGTGCGAGGCCTGCGTACTGCAAAAAAAAAAAAAATACAGAAATTGGAAGTCATCAGCTAGACATAGTTCTAGAAACCATGGGGGTGGAAGATATTAGGCAGAGAGAGAAAAGAAAGAGGAAGAGAGTGCAGAATAGAATCCTGAGATTACCAACATTCAAAAGGCAAGCCAGAGATACAGAGTAATGAAAAGTCCCAATTTTGCTCTTAGCAGCTGTGTCACTTTGAGCAAGCTGATTAAGCATTCTAATTCCCAATTTTCTGATCTGTACAATGGGTATAGTACTCACAGCATCCTCACAAGACAACTCACATCGCTCCCTTCTGGGAGGTCCAACAGCCTCTATTAGCTACATATCATATGGCTGCCTGGTCATATATTTTGTTTTCTTTTTTTTTCTCTAATATTAAATTGTATGGCCTATCTTACATACCCTGATATCCCTACACGGCTTTGATGCTGAGCACTCATAATTATGCAGATATTATTGAACCTGAAAGCAAATACTAAGGGAAAAAATAGGTACCTATATTGTTCACCTGGACTTCAGTTTCTTTAATCTGCCAAAAATGCAGGCACATCCCACTTTAAGGAAATCAGGAAGATACAATTTCATAGAACTCAAACAGGTTTAAGGCTGGGAAAATTAAATTACCTCACCAAAAACTACCATGTGCTTCACAACTGCAATTTGAATGACTCAATCTTATGGACAGGTTTACACCCAGTGGGCTCAGCAGTGGTGCTGATACATCAGCCTGAACTTTTTGTGTTTTTCTCAAATTTCAGGCCATCGATCGATTTAATGCCTGTTGAACTTGAATGTTTAAAGCCTGTGTCTCTAGTGACGGCAAATGTATTTACCAATGGACAATGGTTGGGATGAATTTCATATCAGCCCTACAGGGAAAGTGCATTTCTAGGAGAAACTTTTCCTGGGATTGAGAGGTTTTCCAAGAAAAAGCAGAGGAGTTCAGGTTGTTAAGCAAACATTTATGGCCTCCATTTGAAAACAAATTTTGTTTCAGACAGTGCAAATCCATAAACTCTTCTAGTTCAAGTTTTATGACATGACGTTGAATGAAAGGGACCATGTCAGGAAATATCTTATGAAATCTAAATGAAAAACTTACATGTTTTTCATTTTATATAACATTCTAAATGCTGTAACACTTTATTTTTTGTCACATCTTTATTGGAGTATAATTGCTTTACAATGTTGTGTTAGTTTCTGCTGTACGACAAAGTGAATCAGCTATATGTATACATATATCCCCATATCCCCTCCCTCTTGCTTCTCCCTCCCACGCTCCTTATCCCAACCCTCTAGGTCATCACAAAGCACTGAGCTGATCTCCCTGTGCTATGCAGCAGCTTCCCACTAGCTATCCTTTTTACATTTGGTAGTATATATACGTCCATGCCACTCTCTCACTTTGTCCCAGTTTACCCTTCCCTCTCCCCATGTCCTCAAGTCCATTCTCTATGTCTGCAACTTAATTCCTGCCCTGCCACTAGGTTCAGCAGTACCATTTTTTTAGATTCCATATATACGTGCTAGCATATGGTATTTGTTTTTCTCTTTCTTACTTCACTCTATATGACAGACTCTAGGTCCACCCACCTCACTACAAATAACCCAATTTCTTTTTTAATGGCTGAGTAACATTCCATTGTATATATGTGCCACATCTTCTTTATCCATTCATCTGTTGATGGACACTTAGGTTGATTCCATGTCCCAGCTATTATAAATACTGCTGCAGTGAAAATTGTGGTACCTGTTTCTTTTTGAATTATGGTTTTCTCAGGGTATATGCCCAGTAGCGGGATTCCTGGGTCATATAGTAGTTCTATTTTTAGTTTTTTAAGGAACCTCCATACAGTTCTCCATAGTGGCTGTATCAATTTACATTCCCACAACAGCACGAGAGGGTTCACTTTTCTCCACACCCCCTCCAGCATTTATTGTTTGTAGATATTTTGATGATGGCCATTCTGACTGGTGTGAGGTGATACTTCATTGTTTTTTGTTTTTTTTTTTTTTTTTTTGCCGTACACGGGCCTCTGTCTGTTGTGGTCTCTCCCGTTGTGGAGCACAGGCTCCGGAAGCAGAGCCCCAGCGGCCATGGCTCACGGGTCCAGCCTCTCCACAGCATGTGGGATCCTCCTGGACTGGGGCACGAACCCGTGTCCCCTGCATCGGCAGGCGGACTCTCAACCACTGCACCACCAGGGAAGCCCTTCATTGTGGTTTTGATTTGCATTTCTCTAATGGTTGGTGATGTTGAGCATCTTTTCATGTGTTTGTTGGCAATCTGTATGCCTTCCTTTGAGAAATGTCTATTTAGGTCTTCTGCCCATTTTTGGATTGGGTTATTTGTTTTTTTGATATTGAGCTACATGAGCTGCTTGTATATTTTTGAAATTAATCCTTTGTCAGTTGCTTCATTTACAAATATTTTCTCCCATTCTAAGGGTTGTCTTTTCGTCTTGCTTATGGTTTCATTTGCTGTGCAAAAGCTTTTAAGTTTCATTAGTTCCCATTTGTTTATTTTTGGTTTTATTTCCATCTCTCTAGGAGGTGGGTCAAAAAGGATATTGCTGTGATTTATGTCATAGAGTGTTCTGCCTATGTTTTCCTCTAAGAGTTTGATAGTTTCTGGCCTTACATTTAGGTCTTTAATCCATCTGGAGTTTATTTTTGTGTATGGTGTGTAACACTTTTTTAAATGGTAGTTTTACCTGTGGAAACTATGCCATTTTCACTTAAGACTTGGGTACTTGGACAAGCAAATCTGATGGCACAGTGTAAAGCAAATTAAAGTCTCTACATGTTTGTTTATTTCTAATTTTCATATTTAACACATTGTTAACAGAACTCAGAGGAATCAAGCCAGGTCACAATACAATAACAACCATTTAAAAAACTTCTTGATAAGTGGTTCACAAGAAGTGACCTTGTTATCAAATGTTTCTGCACACCGGTGTTTTGTGTTCCCAAAGAAACACAAGCCTGAGTGGAAGCTACACTGTAAACAGGGTGGTGCCAGGCTGAGCCAACTGTCTGGCAAGAGAACACGGGGGAAGGGCACAAGCGGCCTCCAGCTCTCCTATCCTTGTAACATAGAGAATCGATTATAAAAAGAGAATCAATTCTGCAATCTGGGTGTTACAGTGGCACTTTGGAGTCATTTAACTGTAATATGACCCCACAAAGCAAGTCAGTGTTAAATAGTGATTATGTTATTCAGTTTAGTCCAGGCTGTTATATATAGAATCATAGACTGTCAGGACTAGAAAGGGCCTTAGGGATCATTTTCTTTGGCACCCTCGTTTTACAGATTAGAAATGCCTAAAGGAAGACAGGGACTTAGTCAAGACTCTTCAGCTGTTCAGGGTAGATTTAAGATCAGACTTTGAGCCTCCTGACACTACACTCCTCCAACGTGCTGGGCAGAAGCCAGCAGCCATGCGGAGGGCCTGACCTGCAACATCCTTTCCTGCTCATCCAGGACAGCAATGCAGCACCCCCTGCCTGAAGCTAAGGTAGCACCGAGCCCCTTATTGTACTAAAGTTAAGATTCTTATAAAACCAGAAACTTACAAATGATCAGGAAAATAACTACACGCCTAAAGTTATGTTTTTGCTTTGTCAGCAGTTAAAGTATCATTGGCCTGGATTTTGTTAATGCGTGTTTCTTTTCTCTCTCTCTCTCTCTCTCTCTCTCTCTTTTTTTTTTAGATATTTAATCCCTTTAGACCAGCAAAGAATCATCTTTTCATTTGTGACAGAAAACTAGGCAGAAGAAATAAATCTAATAGAAAATATTCTTATTTCCTAAGAATGCTGCAAGGATTAAAGTACAGTTAAATCCAAGGTCTTCAATGATGCGATTTTCATTCTAATCCACATCCCAAAATATTATTTATTGTTAACACCATTGACTTAGCTTAATAATTACCTGGGTAATAATTTAAACAAAGTGCTTCCAACTGGCATGATATACAATTTGCTTTGTTGAGTTTTTTTTCCCCTTTACATTGGAAAATGTCATAATAGACAGCTATATTCATAATAGTCTCCTGTGTTTAAAATCTGGTTCCTGGAAGTGATTCATACATGTCAACTATTAGCTTTGTGGTGACATTTTGCAGAAACATCAACGACACCTCGGATGCACCTCCTTTGTTTGGCAGTAAAGGTATTTTGTCAAAGATCACAGCGAACAAGCAGCATTACCAGTTTTTATAAAAACCATGTTTGTTTCTCCAACCACTACTGAAAGACAAGACAGTGTTTTCCAATGTAGATTCATGTTATGGTCAAGAAATCTGGCACACACAGCAGCTAAGTGAAAATTCAATCCTGCATCCAGTTTTCGAAATGTAAGGCCAAACTTTACTGAGAGAGATGGAGAACAGCTTCCACTATATTCGAACCATCTTTGGCACTTGTTTTATAAAATAATGCCCCATAGGTCTGTAAAAAATATAAATACACCATTAAATGAAGGCTTTAATTAGGTTTCCTGGAATGTTAGATTTTATAACCAATAAAATAAAATAAAAATACTCCCCTTTTGAGTGTGTTAAAACTAATAGCTAAGAAATTGAATTCAAAGTTTCAATATTTAAAAAAAAAACAGGTTTGAGCCTAGTTATTCCAGGAACAACTCCTAGTCAGAGGATTTTTATTTTGCATCCAAAAAAAAAACCCATAATACAAACTTTCATGTTTTAAGGTTCTTATTTCCAAGAGTCACACATGCTACCAAGTGTTCTCTATCAAATAATATGAGAGAGAGTAAAATGATAGCTTAAGGTAACCACTCAGGAATTAAATGTCCATCTAAAGTATGTGATGAATTGGGAGGTTTGGATTGACATATAGACACTAATATGTATAAAATGGATAACTAATAAGAACCTGCTGTATAAAAAATAAGTAAGTAAGTAAGTAAGTAAGTAAGTAAGTAAGAAAGTAAAGTATGTCTTCTTTTGGCCAGAAGCTAACACACATTCCCTTCACCCTATCATCTTTTCCTATCAAGATTCAACAGCTTCTCTGCACTAACACCAATGGACATTTTCTAGTCCTCTATTTTTTTTTAATAACAAATTTAATCAGTTATACATATACATATGTTTCCATATCCCCTCCCTTTTGCGTCTCCCTCCCACCCTCCCTATCCCACCCCTCCAGGCTGTCACAAAGCACCGAGCTGATCTCCCTGTGCTATGCGGCTGCTTCCCACTAGCTATCTACCTTACGTTTGGTAGTGTATATATGTCCATGTCGCTCTTTCACTTTGTCACAGCTTACCCTTCCCCCTCCCCATATCCTCAAGTCCATTCTCTAGTAGGTCTGTGTCTTTATTCCTGTCTTACCCCTATGTTCTTCATGACATTTTTTTTTCTTAAATTCCATATATATGTGTTAGCATACAGTATTTGTCTTTCACTTTCTGACTTACTTCACTCTGTATGACAGACTCTAGGTCTATCCACCTCATTACAAATAGCTCAATTTCATTTCTTTTTATGGCTGAGTAATATTCCATTGTATATATGTGCCACATCTTCTTTATCCATTCATCCGATGATGGACACTTAGGTTGTTTCCATCTCCGGGCTATTGTAAATAGGGCTGCTATGAACATTTTGGTACATGTCTCTTTTTGAATTATGGTTTTCTCAGGGTATATGCCCAGTAGTGGGATTGCTGGGTCATATGGTAGTTCTATTTGTAGTTTTTTAAGGAACCTCCATACCGTTCTCCATAGCGGCTGTACCAATTCACATTCCCACCAGCAGTGTAAGAGTGTTCCCTTTTTTCCACACCCTCTCCAGCATTTATTGTTTCTAGATTTTTTGATGATGGCCATTCTGACTGGTGTGAGATGATATCTCATTGTAGTTTTGATTTGCATTTCTCTAATGAGTAAAGATGTTGAGCATCCTTTCATGTGTTTGTTGGCAGTCTGTATATCTTCTGTGGAGAAATGTCTATTTAGGTCTTCTGCCCATTTTTGGATTGGGTTGTTTGTTTTTTTGTTATTGAGCTGCATGAGCTGCTTATAAATTTTGGAGATTAATCCTTTGTCAGTTGCTTCATTTGCAAATATTTTCTCCCATTCTGAGGGTTGTCTTTTGGTCTTGTTTATGGTTTCCTTTGCTGTGCAAAAGCTTTGAAGTTTCATTAGGTCCCATTTGTTTATTTTTCTCTTTATTTCCATTTCTCTAAGAGGTGGGTCCAAAAGGATCTTGCTGTGATTTATGTCATAGAGTGTTCTGCCTATGTTTTCCTCTAAGAGTTTTATAGTGTCTGGCCTTACATTTAGGACTTTAATCCATTTTGAGCTTATTTTTGTGTATGGTGTTAGGGAGTGATCTAATCTCATACTTTTACATGTCCCTATCCAGTTTTCCCAGCACCACTTATTGAAGAGACTGTCCTTTCTCCACTGTACATTCCTGCCTCCTTTATCAAAGATAAGGTGACCATATGTCCGTGGGTTTAACTCTGGGCTTTCTATCCTGTTCCATTGATCTATCTTTCTGTTTTTGTGCCAGTACCACACTGTCTTGATTACTGTAGCTTTGTAGTATAGTCTGAAGTCAGGGAGCCTGATTCCTCCAGCTCCATTTTTCGTTCTCAAGATTGCTTTGGCTATTCGGGGTCTTTTGTGTTTCCATACAAATTGTGAATTTTTTTGTTCTAGTTCTGTGAAAAAAGCCAGTGGTAGTTTGATAGTGATTGCATTGAATCTGTAGATTGCTTTGGGTAGTAGAGTCATTTTCACAATGTTGATTCTTCCAATCCAAGAACATGGTACATATCTCCATCTATTTGTATCATCTTTAATTTCTTTCATCAGTGTCTTATAATTTTCTTCATACAGGTCTTTTGTCTCCTTAGGTAGGCTTATTCCTAGATATTTTATTCTTTTTGTTGCAATGGTAAATGGGAGTGTTTCCTTGATTTCACTTTCAGATTTTTCATCATTAGTATATAGGAATGCCAGAGATTTCTGTGCATTAATTTTGTATCCTGCAACTTTACCAAATTCATTGATTAACTCTAGTAGTTTTCTGGTAGCATCTTTAGGATTCTCTATGTATAGTATCATGTCATCTGCAAACAGTGACAGCTTTACTTCTTCTTTTCCAATATGGATTCCTTTTATTTCCTTTTCTTCTCTGATTGCTGTGGCTAAAACTTCCAAAACTAGGTTGAATAAGAGTGGTGAGAGTGGGCAACCTTGTCTTGTTCCTGATCTTAGTGGAAATGGTTTCAGTTTTTCACCATTGAGGACGATGCTGGCTGTGGGTTTGTCATATATGGCCTTTATTATGTTGAGGAAAGTTCCCTCTATGCCTACTTTCTGCAGGGTTTTTTATCATAAATGGGTGTTGAATTTTGTCGAAAGCTTTCTCTGCATCTATTGAGATGATCATATGTTTTTTCTCCTTCAATTTGTTAATATGGTGTATCACATTGATTGATTTGCGTATATTGAAGAATCCTTGCATTCCTGGGATAAACCCCACTTGATCATGGTGTATGATCCTTTTAATGTGCTGCTGGATTCTGTTTGCTAGTATTTTGTTGAGGATTTTTGCATCTATGTTCATCAGTGATATTGGCCTGTAGTTTTCTTTCTTTGTGACATCCTTGTCTGGTTTTGGTATCAAGGTGATGGTGGCCTCGTAGAATGAGTTTGGGAGTGTTCCTCCCTCTACTATATTTTGGAAGAGTTTGAGAAGGATAGGTGTTAGCTCTTCTCTAAATGCTTGATAGAATTCGCCTGTGAAGCCATCTGGTCCTGGGCTTTTGTTTGTTGGAAGATTTTTTATCACAGTTTCAATTTCAGTGCTTGTGATTGGTCTGTTCATATTTTCTATTTCTTCCTGATTCAGTCTTGGCAGGTTGTGAATTTCTAAGAATTTGTCCATTTCTTCCAGGTTGTCCATTTTATTGGCATAGAGTTGCTTATAGTAATCTCTCATGATCTTTTGTATTTCTGCAGTGTCAGTTGTTACTTCTCCTTTTTCATTTCTAATTCTATTGATTTGAGTCTTCTCCCTTTTTTTCTTGATGAGTCTGGCTAATGGTTTATCAATTTTGTTTATCTTCTCAAAGAACCAGCTTTTAGTTTTATTGATCTTTGCTATCGTTTCATTCATTTCTTTTTCATTTATTTCTGATCTGATTTTTATGATTTCTTTCCTTCTGCTAACTTTGGGATGTTTTTGTTCTTCTTTCTCTAATTGCTTTAGGTGCAAGGTTAGGTTGTTTATTCGTGATGTTTCCTGTTTCTTAAGGTGGGATTGTATTGCTATAAACTTCCCTCTTAGAACTGCTTTTGCTGCATCCCATAGGTTTTGGGTCGTCATGTCTCCATTGTCATTTGTTTCTAGGTATTTTTTAATTTCCTCTTTGATTTCTTCAGTGATCACTTCGTTATTAAGTAGTGTATTGTTTAGCCTCCATGTGTTTGTATTGTTTACAGCTCTTTTCCTGTAATTGATATCTAGTCTCATAGCATTGTGGTCGGAAAAGATACTTGATACAATTTCAATTTTCTTAAATTTACCAAGGCTTGATTTGTGACCCAAGATATGATCTATCCTGGAGAATGTTCCATGAGCACTTGAGAAAAATGTGTATTCTATTGTTTTTGGATGGAATGTCCTATAAATATCAATTAAGTCCATCTTGTTTAATGTATCATTTAAAACTTGTGTTTCCTTATTTATTTTCATTTTGGATGATCTGTCCATTGGTGAAGTGGGGTGTTAAAGTCCCCTACTATGAGTGTGTTACTGTCGATTTCTCCTTTTATGCCTTTTAGTATTTGCCTTATGTATTGAGGTGCTCCTATGTTGGGTGCATAAATATTTACAATTGTTATATCTTCTTCTTGGATGGATCCCTTGATCATTATGTAGTGTCCTTCTTTGTCTCTTCTAGTTGTCTTTATTTTAAAGTCTATTTTGTCTGATATGAGAATTGCTACTCCTGCTTTCTTTTGGTTCCCATTTGCATGGAATATCTTTTTCCATCCCCTTACTTTCAGTCTGTATGTGTCTCTAGGTCTGAAGTGGCTCTCTTGTAGACAGTATATATATGGGTCTTGTTTTTGTATCCATTCAGCCAATCTGTGTCTTTTGGTGGGAACCTTTAGTCCGTTTACATTTAAGGTAATTATCGATATGTATGTTCCTGTTCCCATTTTCTTAATTGTTTTGGGTTCGTTATTGTAGGTCTTTTCCTTCTGTTGTGTTTCTTGCCTAGAGAAGTTCCTTTAGCATTTGTTGTAAAGCTGGTTTGGTGGTGCTGAACTCTCTCAGCTTTTGCTTGTCTGTAAACGTTTTAATTTCTCCATCAAATCTGAATGAGATCCTTGCTGGGTAGAGTAATCTTGGTTGCAGGTTTTTCTCCTTCATCACTTTAATTATGTCCTGCCACTCCCTTCTGGCTTGTAGAGTTTCTGCTGAGAGATCAGCTGTTATCCTGATGGGGATTCCCTTGTGTGTTACTTGTTGTTTTGCCTTTCTGCTTTTAATATGATTTCTTTGTGTTTAATTTTTGACAGTTCGATTAATATGTGTCTTGGCGTATTTCTCCTTGGATTTATTCTGTATGGGACTCTCTGTGCCTCCTGGACTTGATTAACTATTTCCTTTCCCATATTAGGGAAGTTTTCAACTATAATCTCTTCAAATATTTTCTCAGTCCCTTTCTTTTTCTCTTCTTCTTCTGGAACCCCTATAATTCGAATGTTGGTGCGTTTAATGTTGTCCCAGAGGTCTCTGAGACTCTCCTCTGTTCTTTTCAGTCTTTTTTCTTTATTTTGCTCTGCAGCAGTTATTTCCACTATTTTATCTTCCACCTCACTTATCCGTTCTTCTGCCTCAGTTATTCTGCTATTGATCCCATCTAGAGTATTTTTTATTTCATGTATTGTGTTTTTAATCGATGCTTGATTCATCTTTAGTTCTTCTAGGTCCTTGTTAACTGTTTCTTGCATTTTGTCTATTCTATTTCCAAGATTTTGGATCTGGGAAATAGAATCTTGGATCATCTTTACCATCATTATTCTGAATTCTTTTTCAGGTAGACTGCCTATTACCTCTTCATTTGTTAGGTCTGGTGGGTTTTTATCTTGCTCCTTCTCCTGCTGTGTGTTTTTCTGTGTTCTCATTTTGCTTATGTTACTCTGTTTGGGGTCTCCTTTTTGCAGGCTGCAGGTTCGTAGTTCCCGTTGTTTTTGGTGTCTGTCCCCAGTGGCTAAGGTTGGTTTAGTGGGTTGTGTAGGCTTCCTGCTCGAGGGGACTAGTGCCTGTGTTCTGGTGGATGAGGCTGGATCTTGTCTTTCTGGTGGGCAGGTCCACGTCTGGTGGTGTGTTTTGGGGTGTCTGCGGACTTTTTATGATTTTAGGCCACCTCTCTGCTAATGGGTGGCGTTGTGTTCCTGTCTTGCTAGTTGTTTGGCTTAGGGTGTCCAGTACTGTAGCTTGCTGGTCGTTGAGTGAAGCTGGGTGCTGGTGTTGAGATGGAGATCTCTGGAAGATTTTTGCCGTTTGATATTATGTGGAGCTGGGAGGTCTCTTGTGAACCAGTGTCCTGAAGTTGGCTCTCCCACCTCAGAGGCACAGCACTGACTCCGGGATCCTCAATTTGGGATGATGTGTTGTCTATTCATGTATTCCACAGATGCAGGGTACATCAAGTTGATTGTGGAGCTTTAATCCGCTGCTTCTGAGGCTGCTGGGAGAGGTTTCCCTTTCTCTTCTTTTTTCTCACAGCTCCTGGGTCTCAGCTTTGGATCTGGCCCCGCCTCTGCGTGTAGGTCGCCGGAGGGCATCTGTTCTTCGCTCAGACAGGACAGGGTTGAAGGAGCAGCCTCTTCGGGCACTCTGGCTCACTCAGGTCTGGCGGGAGGGAGGGGAACGGAGTGCGGGGCGAGCCTGCAGTGGCAGAAGTTGGCGTGACGTTGCACCAGCCCGAGGTGCGCCGTGCGTTCTCCCAGGGAAGCCGCCCCTGGATCCCGGGAACCCGGCAGTGGCGGGCTGCACAGGCTCCCGAAGGGCGGTGTGGACCGTGAACTGCACTCGCACACAGGCTTCCTGGCGGCGGCAGCAGCAGCCCCAGCGTCCCACGCCCGTCATTGGGCTCCGCGCTTTCAGTCGCGACTCGCGCCCGTCTGTGGAGCCCCTTCAAGCAGCTCTCTTAATGCCCTCTCCTTGCGCACCAGGAAACCAAGAGGGAAGAAAAAGTCTCTTGCCTCTTCGGCAGCTCCAGAGTTCTCCCGGACTCCCTCCCGGCTAGCTGTGGCACATTAGCCCCCTTCAGGCTGAGTTCTCGCCGCCAACCCCAGTCCTCTCCCCACGCTCTGACCGAAGCCCAAGCCTCAACTTCCAGCGCTGCGTGCCCTGGCGGGTGAGCAGACAAGCCTCTTGGGCCGGCGAGCGCCACTCGGCACCGATCCTCTGTGTGGGGATCTCTCCACTTTGCCCTACCCAGGTATGTGGGGAGTTTCTTGCCTTTTGGGAGGTCTGGGGTCTTCTGCCAGCGTTCAGTAGGTGTTCTGTAGGAGTTGTTCCACGTGTAGCTGTATTTCTGGTGTATCCGTGGGGAGGAAGGTGATCTCCGCGTCTTACTCTTCCGCCATCTTACCCGGAAGTCCTAGTCCTCTATTTTTCAACCCCCCAGTGGTTATGCATACAATCATCGATCATACCACTCTCTTTCTTCAAACCCTTTAATGCTTTCCCCCATCCCTCTCAAGTAATACTGAAATGCTTACCTGGCCAACAAGGCTTAGCTTGTATGTGGCCCCAGCCAACCTCCCAGTGTTACCTGTCACCACTCTCCCTCACTCACAACGCTCAAGTTACCCTGGCCGTCCCTCTATTTCCCCAATGCTCCAAATTCCCTCCCACCTCAGGACCTGTGCACCTACTGTTCCCACTGCTAAGTCATCCCCTACCCCACTAACCCCCTTCACCAGGCTGGCTTTTACCTCCCTTCTAGATTTTTAGGTAATCCTCCCTTGAAGTTAAGTGTTTTCTAACTCTGAAAAGTCGATATTAGGTTTTCCTATTATAAAACATCTTGACATATGTATCTTCCCAGTATAGCACTTACCACAGCTGTAATTGACCAAGTTATTTTTGTGTGTCTTTGTCTAACAAGCTGGAGACAATTTCCCTTAGGAAAGGAGAACTGTGTGTGCTGTGGGGCTGGGTGTGGGCGACATAGCCCTGTGTGGGATATGGGCAGGATGTGATGGGTGTTCCGGAGCAGAGAGAAAGGGAAGAACCTAACAACAGGCAAAAACTACCGTGAAACCTTTACCCATGAGCCACAAAATCCACAGAAAAGCTTTTAAAAAAAACAAACATGAATGTATTTCTAGTAGTAATGGGTAGTGCTGCTACCTGGCACAGCCAGGTTATTATGGGGTGAAATAGAGACTGCCTTTGAGGACGCAGGAGGGTCTAGGTCAAGAGATGCATAATAAGGAAGCAAACCTCGGGAAATCTGAGAAATCGTGAAGAGGGAATAAAACTGTTCTGCAGCCAGGAATTCTGAAACCTCTAGAGGGACACGTGGATTACATGAGTTTAATATCTATCTGCCCCAGACAGTAAACTACGTGAGGGCAAGGACAGTCTGCTTTGTTCTCTACCCTTTGCTCAGCTCACAATAGGTGCTTTTCACATGGTGGATACAATTAAATATGTGTTGAATCAATCTCTTCTGTATTTCATTGCCTAGTTTTGATGTTTATCATATTTGGTTCAAAGTTCTAAAATTTAAAACAAGTAATAATTCCAACTTAAAAAAGTGAGGTTGGGACTTCCCTGGTGGTCCAGTGGCGAAGACTCCGAGCTCCCAATGCAGGGGGTCCAGGTTCGATCCCTGGTCAGGGAACTAGATCCCACATGCCACAACTAAGAGTTTGCAAGTCGCAACTAAAGACCCCACATGTCACAACTAAAAGATCCTGCGTGCCGCAACTAAAGATCCCATGTGCCACGACGAAGACCTGATGCAGACAAATAAATAAATAAAAAATAAATAAATAAATAATATTTTTTAAAAATAGTGAGCTTGAAACTTCTTTTTAAAGTTAACATGTATATGCTAGAGTAGTGCTTTCATGGTACTGAGGACAGACAGCAACGATAGCAACATCAGGCCAGCCTGTTATGGTAAGAACCTCTTATTTAACCCAAGGAGCATCTGGTTCCTTGTTTGGGTAAAACAAGTCACAAGAGGGCCATGCAGCCTTCTGATACAATGATAATAACGAGAGAATAAACATTACCCACAATAACAATCTGGACAGAAACAGGGTCCAACCACTATACAAATGCATAACCAAAAATAATTTTACACTATTCCAACTGAATACAAACCTTACAGAATAGAACAAGTCTTCCAATTCCCTTCACCCCTTCACGCAGGTGACACACAGCACCACCTGCTGCCCCTTGGCACAGGGACCCTCTGGAACCAAACCCATGTTTTCAAAATAGGACACCCATTATTTTCCCTTTACCCGAATTCTGGGACTAGAGAAGGGTTCCAGGAGCTGGGGAAGAGTGAGGAGGAAGACGGGATAACTTTGCCTCCTCTTTGTTCCTGACACTCAGTGGGGGGAAATGATCACGTGATGCTTTTACCTCTCTAAGGGATTTAATTCTTGGTGCAATTACTAACAGTTATGAGGCAGACAGGCATGGGGGGTAATGGGAGTTCTGCCTGTATAAGGACGGAAGACCCATCAAACTGAGTGGAGGTCCATCAAACAACCTCTTCAGCTAAGGGTGACAAAAATGGAAGACCCCTTCCAGCTTGGACCCACTCTCACTCTTACCATGGCCAGTTTTTCTCCAAGGTACCCTGGGACATGTTTTTGTCCCTCTGCTTCGGCAGTGTCATGAAGATCAGCCTTGTTTCCTACCAACACGATAGGAATGCTCTCATGGGTTGCAGCCTACCATGAAGAAAAGGAAAAAACTGTGCACACCTCACACATTGGACAAGTTATGAGGATGATGACGACAACAGCTACCATTTCCAAACGCCCCTTATGTGCCACGGGATGTGTACACAATATCTTCAAACCTCAAACTATCTCTAAAAGGAGCCAAACTTTCTCCCATTGCCAGGTGAGAAAATTGAAATTCAGAGAGGTTAAATAAGACCTCGTAAGGACCAGGGCCAGGGTGATCCAAACTGATTCCATCACCCTCGCCACTCTACAAACTAATAAAACTCAAGAGGCGTGACCACAAAACTCTACTCGGCTGTGGTGCCCACATAATTTTCCACCACTTTCACTCCAAACAGTGGTGATTACAAATCAACTTCATTACCCCAGGTATAAAACACACAAGAATTCCCTCAGCTACAATGGGACAAAAATGGAGTCTGAAAGTTCCACACTCACTGCTCTATGGTTTATAACAAAAGCAAAATATAAGGGCCCTAAAGGTCAACAGTTTTCTTGCAAGGAGTCACTGAGTGATCACTCAAAGTAACAGACTCTTAGGATTAATGCCCCCAAAACAGCACAGCACGCTGTCACACAGCCCCGACGCTCACAGGGGAGCTGGCGAGCGCAGCGGAAGCGGTGAGAGGCAGGATTAAGCTTGAGGCCCCACCAAGTCCACCACGTGGCTGCTCGCTGGCTGCGTGAAGTCAGGCAAGTCTGTTCCTGGTTCTGCCTCACCTTCCCTACCTGTAAAATGAAGGGATCAGCAAGGGCACATCCCCCTTCAGCAGGCGGGATGAGAAGGGAGGACAAGCAGACAACCCTTGCTCTGGATCCTGAACAAGAGAGACAGCAGCCCTGACTGAGACGTGGGAAATGACCCTTTGCGGTGCCTAAAGACATCCAGGTGCTCATCCGCTTCGGTGCCACACCTGATACAGCATCAAGAAATGAGCCTTAGGAACAAGGAAACTGTATTCGACTTCCTTTCTCTTCAGATCAGTTTCCTCCAACTGAACGTACCAGAGTGAAGTAAAAGCGAAGGGGAGAAGGAAATGAAAGGCCTTCCCTAAAACTGGACACCCCACCCATTAAGGTGCTAAGTAATTGAGTTCAGTGGGGAACTGCTCAGGATCCAAGGGGGCATCACGTGGAAGTCATGAATCAAATATTCACTTAAGGGCTTCCCTGGTGGCACAGTGGTTGAGAATCTGCCTGCTAGTGCAGGGGACACGGGTGCGAGCCCTGGTCTGGGAGGATCCCACATGCCGTGGAGCAACTAGGCCCGTGAGCCACGACTACTGAGCCTGCGTGTCTGGAGCCTGTGCTCCGCAACGAAAGGCCGCGATAGTGAGAGGCACACACGCCGCAATGGGGAGTGGCCCCCGCTTGCCACAACTAGAGAAACACTCGCACAGAAACGAAGACCAAACGCAGCCATAAATAAATACATAAATAAATTTTTAAAATTAAAAAAGTACTTAAATGTATATATATATATATATATTCGCTAAGTTAGCCAAGGGTCTGACCGTCTAAATGACTTCCCAAAGTCATACAGGAACATACTGGCACCTCCTTCAAGTCCTGACTCAAATATCACCTTCTGGTGTGGCTACCCTGACCACACTACCTGCAGCCCCCTGCCTCACCGTTAGGCCCGTTACCCAGCCCTCTTTTTGTTTTCATAACATTTATCACTTCCTATCATTCTACTTATTTTATTTAAGTTTGTTGTGTGTTATGCCTCCCCCACTGGAGCACAAGCTCCATAAGGGTAGGGCTCTGTGTTTTATTAATGGATATATTGCAAGCACTAGCCCAGTACACACACAAAGCAGGTATTTCAAAAATATTTTTGAATGTGTAAAAGAGATCAATATTGTTTGAATATTGTAAATATTCAAACAATAAATGATTTATGACAGGTAAGTAAATGGTCTTCATTTTATTATAAGATTTTGTAACCCAGTGGTTTTTAATCGAAGTGTATTAATTATTCATTCAGAGGGTCCATTCACCACTGACATTCTACTGCTTCTCAACCCTCTGGCTTACCCCAACAATCTCACCATTAGTTTCTACCCATATTTATAGTGGCCATATAAATCATCCCAATACAATTTCCTCAAATTAGAAAAGGTAAGCCATGGCAAAGATTCACTGTGATAAGTGAAAAGTCAAATGTCAAGTGGCATCTAATTTTTTCTACATAACAAATTCAAGAATTCGTCTTGAATACAGTTTTCTTCCTTTTTACACCACATGAAAGGTAATACGAATAGCTAAAAAGGTCACTTATCATATGTAGGTGCTTATTTAGCAAATTATGGCGATGGGGCCCCTGGCACAGGCCACAGCTGGTCACTAAGGGCTATTTCAACCCTATGGCCAACACTGCCTTTTGTGCCTCCTTTTCTTGAATATAATCCGAAGTCTTAAAATGAAGACCAAATCCAACAGTTCCAACAATGTTTGGGTATAGATCTTAAATATCGGTAGGTATGAGTGAGCTGGGATTATCCATTCTCACTGGATTCTCCGAACTCACTGGTCTATCCCAGGGAGGTCATCTGTTCCCTTGAGTAGATGCCTCTCCTCTATGCACTAACTACCTTGGAGATTCTTTCTTGACATCAAAAGATTTTTTTTCAAAATTTGCTGCACACTCTGGTGCTTAATCAAAGGAGCAACCAGTGTTGAATCAGGAGGTCTCATTTCCCCTTCTACTTCTAACCCCTAAATAACCAAAAACCAGTGTCATACACTTTCTATGCCTTAGGTTTCTCATAAAAAGTGAGAATAACATTACATTTCTTACCTCCTTTCTCAGATATGTTACAGAGGTGAATATAACATGTGGGAAATTTTGTGAAATAACATACTATATAAATGTCAACACACTTTCATTGTGTTCATAATAATTTTAAGCTGTGATATTTCAGTTGAACAAAATGCATGTTTATCTATCATTGTCTAAGTCTTACTGCAATTTCAACCAGTCATTTCTTAAATCACTTCTCTAGTTAGAAAGAAAACACTCATTCTGGTGATGTACAGGGTATGAAATAGGCCCAACTGAAGAATCTAGAGGCTAACTTGAGATCAGACAGCAATCAGTTCTCTGTTCAGCAACCACTGCACTTAAAGCCTGTTAAAAATGATAGATAATAGACTTACTTGAAAAATTGTATTAGCCACCAGTTTTGTTTTGTTTTTCTCCGGGAGAGAGTGCTAAACCATGGCTTGAACTGCAGTGTCATGGTTAGTAATGACTGTTGGTAGCACACTAATTGTGGTCAAAATCATTTCCTACTTTAAAAAGTATTTACCATGGGGCTTCCCTGGTGGCTCAGTGGTTGAGAATCTGCCTGCTAATGCAGGGGAAATGGGTTCGAGCCCTGGGCTGGGAGGATCCCACATGCCACGGAGCAACTAGGCCCGTGAGGCACAGCTACTGAGCCTGCGTGTCTGGAGCCTGTGCTCCGCAACGAGAGAGGCCGTGATAGTGAGAGGCCCACACACTACAATGAAGAGTGGCCCCCACTTGCCACAACTAGAGAAAGCCCTCACACAGAAATGAAGACCCAACACAGCAAAAATAAATAAATAAATAAATAAATAAATAAATAAATAAATAAATAAATAAATAAACTCCTATCCCTAACATCTTCTTAAAAAAAAAAAAGTATTTACCATGAACCCAAAGGATATGAAAGCTCCTCAGATGAAAGACACCATCTTACTGGAGCAAAACAAAGCACAGAGAGTTACCACACATGTTTAAAATACCAACTGGTTATCTCAGTGGTACTTTGAGATGTGTAAATCACCCAAATCACTACCAGAAAGAATAAGGTCGAGAACACAGTTCTCTATGCTATAGAATTTGGACCTGGCCCAAGCTCACACCCCGGTGGTATCTCACCTATGCCTCTAGCACACATGGCGGCCCTATTATACCTCCAATCACACTACACACCCAGCCCCATCACCCCCTTGTTTGTGAGAGCTGCTGCCCCTTCTTGGGCTGCCTGAATTTTCATTCGCTGCCCATTGGGTTCTGATTTTATCCATAAGAAAACACAGAAGTTATCTTCTTTCCCCAGAAGCTCACTTTAGTAGTGTCCTTGGTTCTGTGGGAACTTGCCCAGCTACTAAGGAAGAGACCAGTACTGCCAGATGCCACTGGGAACCCCATATCTCACATCCAGTTCTTCCTGATGGCCTGGATCAGTGGCTTCTAATCAAGTTCGCTTTGACAAAGAAGAGAAAGTGCATTTTCCAAGACAGCCTGTGACTCTCCTGCGTAACTTTTTTGTTTCTCTGTTTTCACTTCTTACCTCAACCGTATCTTCCCATTCTCATACATCGAGAAAGCTTTTCTCACGTGTAACATCATACAGCAGCAAAACACCATCTGTTCTTCTGAAGAAAGACTTAGCAATACTTATGAATCTGGAAGAGAGCAAAGCAGGTAAGTAACGGTTCTAATCAGTCAGTATGGGGCTGCCTCATTCTTCATCTCTTTGATGATCACTTTCTTCTCAACTTCTAAAATAACCCCCAATTGAGAAGAATCTAATAGCAGCCTATTACTGTGAAATAGCCATCCCCGAGGCCTAGAATGACTTGGTGAACGGTAACAGCATAAGAATCTGGGCTTCTGATTTAGAAAAGCAGATCATTTTCTCCACCAAACAATCCCAAAAATGTCTACAAGCCTCAGAGCATAGCTTGAGAGCATAAGTTCTAAAAATTTCAGCCTCAGCAGCAAGCTACCAGATCCCAAGTGGACGTAAGAGAAGGATGGAAGAAGAGGCACATCAGAGAAAACTTATTTTGGGGGTGTTGGGTAGGGAATACTGGGGGTGGGTGGGAGAAGAACTTCCAATGTGCAACAACACCACAGGGCACACACACAGGGCACACACACAGGGCACGGGGTGCTCACCAGAGGAAGAGCACACCTCCACCCACATGTCCTAACTCTAAACCAGGTGCAGCACTTTACAGGACCTTAAATAGGGCCATGTCAACCACAAATATTTTTTAAATGGCTTGTCTGTGCAAACCTCAGCAGAATTCAAAGCATTATGGAAAACACTTGCCTCTCCTGCCCAGCCATATCCCTGTGCTGCAGGGCTGTTAGCACTCCATCTACGATGAGAGTTTTCATTTGAAAATCAACTTCTGAAAAAAAATAAGAGGCCATGGAAAACACAATGTAAATAATTCTATCGGTTTTTACTTTCAAGCCCTATTTGGATGAGACAAGGGCCAGTAAGCCAAAGTTCAGCGAGGTAGAGAGAAATGAACATGGCCTTCAAGAAGAGTAACCTTCACAAACTAATTATAAGTCAGACCACAGACATGTGCACAGATGCACATCCGCAGGTTGGCTGACTGGGGAAGGATTTGATCTATGGACAAAAGGAAAATCTATGTTCTATTTGCCCATGTAATTAGATGGACTCAGTTATATCTGTGTGTGTGCATGCACATAAATATGCCTATGTATATATGTATATATGCAGGTATACTCTGTATATGTACATATGGTATGCTCTCTAGCAACCGAACCAAATACTGTGGTATTTTTATGAATCAAACTGAAGTGAAATTTCAAATTTGTTATCTTGAAGGGTATAACAGAGGACCACAAATTTACAAAGACACCCACTGTGTAAACCCCCCAAGTGGGCCCAGATGTAAAACTGTGTTCCAGAAGTAAACCCTCAGATGTAAACCCCCCCAAGTCATAAACATGGGGCCCAGATGTAAACCTGGGTGGAAGCCGTAGCCTGCTCAGACGTCAGCTGAACCCCGCAATGATGTGCGCAGGAGCAGAGAAGGCGAGAGCCCGATGCCCCACATGACTCACACCCGAGCCTGGACCTCAGGCAACTGCAACTAACCTGGAAGCCCCTGACAGGAGGCCGACCCTCAGGTATCTCCAGAACCTGAGGAGAGGAACCCCCGACAGGATGCCTGGGCTTCAGGCAACTCCGTGACAGGATGGCTGACCGAGCTGTGTGGCTGACAGGATCTTGGTGTTCCGGCCGGGTGTCAGGGCTGTGCCTCTGAGGTGGGACAGCCGAGTTCAGGACACTGGTCCATCAGGGACTTCCTGGCTCCACATAATATCAAAGGGCAAAAGCTCTCCCAGAGATCTCCATCTGAAAGCTAAGACCCAGGTCCACTCAAAGACCAGCAAGCTACAGTGCTGGACACCCTATGCCAAACAACTAGCAAGACAGAAACACAACCCCACCGATTAGCAGAGAGGCTCCATAAAATCATAATAAGGTCACAGACAACCCAAAACACAACATTGGATGCAGTCCTGCCCACTGGAAAGACAAGATCCAGCCTCATCCACCAGAACACAGATACTAGTCTCCTCCACAAGAAGACCTACACAACCCATTGAAACAACCTTAGCCACTGGGGGGCAGACACCAAAAACAATGGGAACTGCAAACCTGCAGTCTGCGAAAAGGGGACCCAAAAGACAGTAAGTTAAGCGAAATGAGAAGACAGAGAAACACACAGCAGATGAAGGAGCAAGGTAAACACCCACCAGACCAAACAAATGAAGAGGAAATAGGCTGTCTACCTGAAAAATAATTCAGAGTACTGATAGTAAAGATGACCCAAAATCTTGGAAATAGCATGGGAAAAAGACAAGAAACATCAAACAAAGACCTAGAAGAACTAAAGAGCAAACAAACAATGATGAACAACACAATAAATAAATTAAAAACTCTCTAGAAGGAATCAATAGCAGAATAACTGAGGCAGAAGAATGGATAAGTGACCTGGAAGATAGTGGAAATAACTACCAGAGAGCAGAAAGAAGAAAAAAGAATGAAAAGAATTCAGGATAGTCTCAGAGACCTCTGGGACAACATTAAATGCACCAACATTCGAATTATAGGGGTCCCAGAAGAAGAAGAGAAAAAGAAAGGGAATGAGAAAATATTTGAAGAGATTATAGTTGAAAACTTCCCTAATACAGGAAAGGAAATAGTCAATCAAGTCCAGGAAGCACAGAGAGTTCCATACAGGATAAACCCAAGGAGAAACACTCCAAGACACATATCAATCAAACTATCAAAAATTAAATACAAAAAAAATACTAAAAGCATCAAGGGAAAAGCAACAAGTAACATACAAGGGAATTCCCATAAGGTTAACAGCTGATCTTTCAGCAGAAACTCTGCAAGCCAGAAGGGACTGGCAGGACATATTTAAAGTGATGAAAGGGGAAAACCTACAACGAAGATTACTCTACCTGGCATGGATCTCATTCAGATTTGACGGAGAAATTAAAAACTTTACAGACAAGCAAAGAGAATTCAGCACCACCAAACCAGCTTTACAACAAATGCTAAAGGAACTTCTCTAGGCAGAAAACACAAGAGAAGGAAAAGACTTACAATAAGAAACAAAACAATTAAGGAAACGGTAATAGGAACTACATATCGATAACTACCTTAAATGTAAATGGATTAAATGCTACAACCAAAAGACATAGACTGGCTGAATGGATACAAAAACAAGACCCATATATATGCTGTCTACAAGAGACCCACTTCAGACCTAGAGACACATACACACTGAAAGTGAGGGGATGGAAAAGATATTCCATGCAAATGGAAACCAAAACAAAGCTGGAGTAGCAATTCTCATATCAGACAAAAGAGACTTTAAAATAAAGACTATTACAAGAGACAGAGAAGGACACTACATAATGATCAAGGGATCAATACAAGAAGAAGATATAACAATTGTAAATATTTATGCACCCAACATAGGAGCACCTCAATACATAAGGCAAATGCTAACAGCCATAAAAGGGGAAATGGACAGTAACACATTCATAGTAGGGGACTTTAACACCCCACTTTCACCAATGGACACATCATCCAAAATGAAAATAAATAATGAAACACAAGCTTTAAATGATACATTAAACAAGATGGACTTAATTGATATTTATAGGACATTCCATCCAAAAACAACAGAATACACTTTCTTCTCAAGCACTCATAGAACACGCTCCAGGACAGATCATATCTTGTGTCACAAATCAAGCCCTGGTAAATTAAAGAAAATTGAAATTGTATCAAGTATCTCTTCCGACCACAACACTATGAGACTAGATATCAATTACAAGCAAAAATCTGTAAAAAATACAAACACATGGAGGCTAAACAATACATTACTAAATAACCAAGAGATCACTGAAGAAATCAAGAGGAAATCAAAAAATACCTAGAAACAAATGACAATGTAACACAATGACCCAAAACCTATGGAATGCAGAAAAAGCAGTTCTAAAGGGAAGTTTACAGTGATAAAATCTTACACTAGAAACAAGAAACAACTCAAATAAACAACTTAACCTTACATCTAAAGCAATTAGAGAAAGAAGAACAAAAAATCCCCAAAGTTATCAGAAGGAAATAAATCATAAATGGTGAACTGGGAGATTGGGATTGACATATATACACTAATATGTAAAAAAATGGATAACTAATAAGAACCTGCTATATAAAAATTAAATAAAATTAAATTAAAAAAAATTAGAAATGAAAAAGGAGAAGTAACAAGTCACACTGCAGAAATACAAAGGATCATGAGAGATTACTACAAGCAACTTTATGCCAATAAAATGGACAACCTGGAAGAAATGGAAAAATTCTTAGAAAAGCACAACCTTCTGAGACTGAACCAGGAGGAAATAGAGACTAAGAACAGACCAATCACAAGCACTGAAATGGAAACTGTGATAAAAAATCGTCCAACAAACAAAAGCCCAGGACCAGATGGCTTCACAGGTGAAGTCTATCAAACGTTTAGAGAAGAGCTAACACCTATCCTTCTCAAACTATTCCAAAATATAGTAGAGGGAGGAACACTCCCAAACTCATTCTATGAAGCCACTATCGCCCTGATACCAAAACCAGACAAAGATGTCACAAAGAAAGAAAACTACAGGCCAATATCACTGATGAACATAGATGCAAAAATCCTCAACAAAATACTAGCAAACAGAATCCAACAGCACAATAAAAGGATCATACACCATGATCAAGTGGGTTTTATCCCAGGAACGCAAGGATTCTTCAATATATGCAAATCAATCAATGTGATACACCATATTAACAAATTGAAGGAGAAAAACCATATGATCATCTCAATAGATGCAGAAAAAGCTTTCAACAAAATTCAACACCCATTTATGATAAAAACTCTCCAGAAAGTAGGCATAGAGGGAACCTACCTCAACATAATAAAGGCCATATGTGACAAAACCACAGCCAACATCGTTCTCAATGGTGAAAAACTGAAACCATTTCCTCTAAGATCAGGAACAAGACAAGGTTGCCCACTCTCACCACTCTTATTCAACATAGTTTTGGAGGGTTTAGCCACAACAATCAGAGAAGAAAAAGAAATAAAAGGAATCCAAATTGGAAAAGAAGAAATAAAGCTGCCACTGTTTGCAGATGACATGATACAAACATAGAGAATCCTAAAGATGTTATACCAGAAAACTACTAGAGCTAATCAATGAATTTAGTAAAGTAGCAGGATACAAAATTAATGCACAGAAATCTCTTGCATTCCTATACACTAATGATGAAAAATCTGAAAGAGAAATTAAGGAACACTCCCATTTACCACTGCAACCAAAATAATAAAATACCTAGGAATAAACCTACGTAAGGAGACAAAAGACCTGTATGCAGAAAACTGTAAGACACTGATGAAAGCAATTAAAATGATACCAACAGATGGAGAGATATACCATACTCTTGGATTGGAAGAATCAACATTGTGAAAATGACTATACCACCCAAAGCAACCTACAGATGCAATGCAATCTCTATCAAACTACCAATGGCATATTTCACAGAACTAGAAAAAAATTTTACAGTCTGTATGGAAACAGAAAAGACCCCAAATAGCCAAAGCAATCTTGAGAAAGAAAAACAGAGCCGGAGGAATCAGGCTCCTGGACTTCAGACTATACTACAAAGCTACAGTAATCAAGACAGTATGGTATTGACACAAAAACAGAAATATAGATCAATGGAACAGGATAGAAAGCCCAGAGATAAACCCACACACATATGGTCGCCTTAATTTTACAAAGGAGGCAAGAATATACAATGGAGAAAAGGCAGCCTCTTCAATAAGTGGTGCTGGGAAAACTGGACAGCTACATGTAAAAGAATGAAACTAGAACACTCCCTAACACCATACACACAAAAAAAACCTCAAAATGGATTAAAGACCTAAATGTAAGGCCAGACACTATAAAACTCTTAGAAGAAAACAAGGCAGAACACTGAATGACATAAATCACAGCAAGATCCTTTTGGACCCACCTCATAGAGAAATGGAAATAAAAACAAAAATAAACAAATGGGACCTAATGGAACTTAAAAGCTTTTGCATAGCAAAGGTAACCACAAACAAGACAAAAAGACAACCCACAGAATGGGAGAAAAGATTTGCAAATAAAGCAACTGACAAAGGATTCATCTCCAAAATTTACAAGAAGCTCATGCAGCTCAATATGAAAAAAAACAGACAACCCAATCGAAAAATGGGCAGAAGACCTAGACATTTCTCCAAAGAAGATATACAGACTGCCCATAAATACATGGAAGGATACTCAACATCACTAATCATTAGAGAAATGCAGATCATAACTACAATGAGGTATCACCTCACACCAGTGAGAATGGCCATCATCAAAAAATCTAAACACAATAAATGCTGGAGAGGGTGTAGAGAAAAGGGAACCCTCTTGCACTGTTGGTGGGAATGTAAATTGATACAGGCACTATGGTGAACTGTATGGAGGTTCCTTAAAAAACTAAAAGTAGAACTACCATACGACCCAACAATTCCACTACTGGGCATATACCATGAGAAATCCATAATT
This sequence comes from Mesoplodon bidens, assembly GCF_964165515.1. Classification (NCBI taxonomy): domain Eukaryota; kingdom Metazoa; phylum Chordata; class Mammalia; order Artiodactyla; family Ziphiidae; genus Mesoplodon; species Mesoplodon bidens. Next base: position 268,739 of record NW_027671947.1, on the reverse strand, counting down.
TAAAAAGAGTCATGTACCACAATGTTCATTGCAGCTCTATTTACAATAGCCAGGACATGGAAGTAACCTAAGTGTCATCAACAGATGAATGGATAAAGAAGATGTGGCACATATATATGATGGAATATTACTCAGCCATAAAAAGAAACGAAATTGAGTTATTTGTAGTGAGGTGGATGGACCTAGAGTCTGTCATACAGAGTGAAGTAAGTCAGAAAGAGGAAAAACAAATACCGTATGCTAACACATATATATGGAATCTAAAACAAAAAAAAAATGTTCTGAAGAACCTAGGGGCAGGACAGGAATAAAGACGCAGACATAGAGAATGGACTTGAGGACATGGGAGTGGGAAGGGTAAGCTGGGATGAAGAGAGTGGCATGGACATATATACACTACCAAATGTAAAATAGATAGCTAGTGGGAAACAGCCACATAGCACAGGGAGATCAGCTCGGTGCTTTGTGACCACCTAGAGGGGTGGGTTAGGGAGGATGGGATGGAGGCTCAAAAGGGAGAAGATATGGGGACATATGTACGCATATGGCTGATTCATTTTGGTGTACAACAGAAACTAACACAGTATTGTGTAGCAATTATACTCCAATAAAGATCTATTAAAAAAATTAAAAGAATGGAAGAGGGGCCCATCAGCAGTAAAGTGATTTAAACACATTGCTGGAAAAAGGAAACTGGATGTTAATGTACTGACAAAGGGAAGAGAGTTTGGGAAAAGGAGGTCCATAAGATGTGTGTTGAAGGTCCTACTGTACACAAAGAAGAGACAACTGGTCATGCAGAGCCCCAGTGAGTGAGAAGGGGGGCTGAAAATAGAGATTAAAATTGTATACTAAGGCACACTGCCTCTCAAGCCCATAGCTGCTCTTACTCTATGAAAGAAGAGCAGATAAGCCACAGCTGATTCCAAATGCAACAAGACAGGGTTTGTCTTTTTAAAAATAACTGAAGGATTCCCAAAAGGAAAGCTAAGACTTCTCTCTAAACATCCATACCCCATGCACCTAGTAATCGGGGTCCCCTGTCTGACAGCCAGCTTCACACACAGAACTCCAAGGAAGACCATCTTTCAGAGGAGATGCCTTGAGGTAATCAGATCTACTCGCTACATCAGCTACCTAAATTGATCTGAAATTCCAAGATGACATCTGGGTAGCAAGTTTAAAAAGCAATCAGTCCAATAAGAATAGAAATTTCCTGGACTCCAAAATTAGTACTTTCAAGGAGAAAAAAAATTCCATGCACTGCAAAGAATAAGTAAGTTGCAAGGTATCAGTGATATCATGAAGATGGCAGAGTTTCTTTATACAAGAAACCAAAAACTCAACCAGAGAATCCAAGAGAAATAAGCCACTTTACAAGAAAGTCATGAACCAAACACAAAACCAATTAAGAGGTAGCAAAACTTGGAACTGACAGTACATAAAGGGGATTCATCTGACCACAAAGCTAGGAACCTTCTCTTTTGAGTGACATAGGAATAATGACTGGAGAGAAAGAAATGCGTTTCTCAGAACCAGTGGCATAAGGTTTTGACAATTATACTAAATTGGTAAACTTCTGTATAGTTCTTTACAGCCTTTAACGTGCTCTCCCATAAATCATCTCCTACTCTCTTACAGGACAACCCTAAGAGGCAGGCAGGAAGTCTGGTATGTTTATACCAGAAAGCACCACCTGTGTAAAGACAGAAAGGCAACCCATTGCTTATTAGCTGAGTGACTTTGAACAAGTTATTAAACCTGGAACTCATTGTTCCCATCCATAAAAGTGGGGAATTTGCACTTTCCTCAGAGAAAGTTTGAGAATTGATTTTTTTTTAATTATGAAAAAGAGCTTCATAAACTACAAAGTCAATAAAATGTTAGTTATTAGGGTTAGACAGGACAGTTTATTATTCATCCCATTTACAGATGAGAAGCTAATGATCAAAATGAGGAAGTCAATTGTCCCATGTATTACAGGCAGAAATTGGCAGGTCTTGATAAGGACTCAGGTCTCGTCACTACTGACTCTCACTGTTCAGGGCCTGTTTGGTCTTCATCATATGCTGTATCAGGGCAAGAAACTCTGTCTCCTTTTGCAAACATCCTCTTAGTCTAAAGATTTGGGATGACATGGAAATAAGTAAAGTCAGTGGCTAGGAGAATCTGTGACTCTAGCATAAAGCAAAGGATTGGTCCATTCAAATTCTGTAATAAAAGCTTAGTATGTATGGTCTAATGACCTGTGGAGATCAGATATAAGGTTGACATTGATAATGATTTTCCAAGAAGGATATGGGGAGAATTCTTAATAATTCCAGAGGTTTCAATAGCAATAACCCACAAAATGCAGTTAATTGTCAATCTCATTCAGTATAAATACTGGAAGGAGCATTAAAGGTTATCATATGAACAATCAGAAAAGCAAAGTGACGTGCCCAAATTGCACAATGCCACTTTCATGGATGATTATTTTTTAAGCACCCATTTTCATTTTAGCTAAGATAATTCCATTAGTTATGGAGACCACCCACATGCAGGAAGTGAATCCATTACTCTGCTGGAGACAATGTGTACCAGCAGTTGAGAGGCTATTTATTTTAAGCATCTCTTCCCAAACTCTGTATTCAGTGATGTTGACTTGGGAGCTTGAAATCGGTAATGGCAGGAGTATTTATACCATGGAAATCGTCAAATGCTACAAATCCCTTCTTCCCTTCCTCCCCTCTCCAGAACCTGTTGTTATTAAACATCTACCAGCACAGCAGAGTGAAACAGACCCTACTCATTAGAAACCAAATAGAGCAAAGGCCAAAACCAATCACACCTTTGCTTTCACTTCAGCAGGTTCTCTCCTAGTTCTTGCTCATCAGGGATCCTCTAGTTCTGGAACTTTCCACAGAGAAGAGAAATATTCATTTCACTTAATAAACATTCACTGAATACATGTACCTTGTAGTAAGCTGGGTGTAGGGCTGCATGACAAGGAAAGACCATTTCCCTACTGTCATAAGCAGACCCGGGACTTGAGGGCCCTTGGTTGGTAAAGACCAAGGAAAGAAAACTGAGGTTTGATGGACAAGTGTTCAGGGGATCAGAAATATTTATTAGATCTATGCAAAAGATAAGCTGCCCTTAGAAACAGAAGAAGAAATTAGGGGCCTTAATATTTTTTTTTTGTCAAGGAGTCCAATTTGACTCTGAAATCTGATCCATTTGCTGCTTCAATATGATTCCATATATTTTTAGTTGCTAATAATTCAGACACACTGAGATACTGAAGGTATCCCTCAAAGTCCAGCTGCCACATGCCTACCTTTCTGAGTTTCTTTATTGTCACTGTAGATCTCCCACTCTTGTTTCACGCTGAAGTCTGAGGTCACTGAGGGCTTCCTCAGGTTTGCATTTTTCCTGAAAGAAAAACAAAAAGATTTTGTTCACTTAAATAGGTTCTTCAAAACCCTGTGGGTGAGAAACATTCTGTGTCAAAAAGGCTGATCCCAAGTCTCCTACAGAGATGGTGAGAAGGGATAAGGGAAGTAACCAAACTTTAGATGCCCAGCACTTCCATAATGGAAACCTACAAGAGTGAAAGAATTGAGGAATCTCACAACCTACTTATACACATCACCTGGGGTGACACCTTTATGACCACTACTCAATTGTGATAGAGGGCTGTAACACATCAATTAACTAGCTAATTAATTACTGCTGTGTTTAATTAAAAGCTACTGGCACAGCCAAGGGCCCCAGTGCTTGCCTGAATCCTATCATGTCATCAGGACTCAGGAAGTCCTGGTGGGTTTACTGTTTTTCCAAGAGCTTACACCTTATCTAAATTCAAATCACATCACATGCAAATTTCTATGCAAGTGCTGGCCCTTAGGCTGGTATTTCTCATATGTGTCACCCCTGGTGCAGAGAATGGCAGAAGGGCACCCCAGGAGGTCAGGGGCTGAAGCTCTCATGAGTCCAGATACCTTAGAATGTTCTTCTCTTAACACATTATGGAAATTTATATCCTATGTTCAGTATTCAAATAAAGCTTTAAGTTTATAACTACTGGAATTTGAGTGTAACAAGGCCTAAATAAATGGAAAATATACCAGGTTTGTTCATTATTTCTTATTAAGATGCCAATTCTTCCCCAATTGATCTTTAGATGCAACTGAAGTCCAAGCAAACCCCCAGCAGGGAACTTCCCTGGTGGTCCAGTGGGTAGGACTCCAAGCTCCCAATGCAGGGGGCCCAGGTTCGATCCCTGGCCAGGGAACTAGATTCCACATGCATGCTGCAACTAAGACCTGGCACAGCCTTAATAAATAAATAATAAATAAATAAATATTAAAAAAAAAACAGGAGGTTTTGTTTTTTAGGTTTTTAGTTGTTGTTTTTGGGTTTTTTTAAAAAGAAACTGACACTGTGATTCTATGGAAATAGAGGACTTAAAATAGCCAGGACAACTTTGAGAAATAAAAAAGTTGAAGAAATAATACCACCTGATTTTAAGACTTATCATAAAGCAATGGTCATCAAGACAATGTAACACTGGCATAAAGATAGACAACTCAGTCAATGTAAGAGAGAAGAGAGCTCAGAAATAAACCCAACACAAACACAGAAAACTGATTTTGGACAAAGTGCAAAAGCGATCCAGCAGAGATAGTCTTTTCAACAAATGGGCTGAAACAATTAGATATGCATGTGCAAAAAAAAATGAACTTTGATCCATACCTTGCAAAATGGATCCTAAAGGTGAAACCTAAAACAATAAAACCTATAGAAGAAACATAGGAGAAAATCTTTGCAAACTTGGGGTAAGCAAAGATTTCTTAAACACCAAAAGCATGATCTGTGAAAGAAAAAAAATTGACAAACTGGACTTCATCAAAATAAAACATTTCTACTCTTCAAAGACACTGTCAAATTAGTTCCGCTCATTTTATTCACAAGAAAATTCTGGTTTGGAGAACCATTTCTATGGCCACTCTACTCTCCTATCTCATTTCCTTCAAACTTCCCATCTTCTAAACACTCTCAGGTGCTCACTGTCCTCAAATATTTTGCACAGCACCTAACACATAATACATAAATTTTCAACAGAGGAGACAAATATGTTATCTTGGTTGACTTCACATCATCCCAACCCTTAACTATTTTTTTTTTCAATTTTTGAGACTGAAGAATTGGGAAATAGCTTTATCCCTCCCTAGTCAAAGTATATTTTATATCAGTCTCTGATCAAAACCAAAACTCTTTGCATTTCCTATCTAGAAATCAAACACTGCACATCAGTCCAGGCTCTCCCAGAAGTCACTTGTTCCGTGAGGCCTGCCGGCCTGCCCTGACTGATTCAACCACAAGAAATCCCTTCCCCTGCCACATTTTATCTGAAGCTCTGTGTACTGAGTTTTCTGTGGATGTTTATCTTCCTAGGTACCCTATCAGTCTCCATACCCCCTGCAGCACCCAGAGATCTGACTGGCAACAGATCCTGTATTAATGAATAAATGAGGTCAGAACCCAGGGAAGAAGGACACAGTGGGAGGTGAAGTGAAGAAGGCGGCGTTTTGTACTGGATCTGAGGCAGGTGAAGGACTCTGCTGCAGGGAGGGTAAAGAACACAGTGGTGAGGAAGGAGCAGGGGACCCTTGCTGGGCACAGGGTCAGGAAGGAGACAAACGATGGGAAATCTGATTGACAAGCTGAAAAGGGTCAATCCCCTTCTGAACACAGTGAGAAAGGAGAGATTCTAGAAAGCACAACAGATTGCATCTGAAATCTACAGGCAAGAGCATAGGCTCCACTTCCACCTGCTGGTTGCCTTCTCCTTCCTTTATTTTTCCTTCTTCTCCTTTTACATTGTTTCGAATGGGGGAGGTGCCCAATATTTCCTATATAACCTACACTAAGAAAGCTGAAAAGACTCAAAAATTATCAGCTGGAGAAACTGTCTGTCCTGCAGGGATCTGTAACTAATATTTCTGATATGCAGAGATCCCTTCATTTTCTTCCACCTCAGATTTGTGTTTTTATGGGTCGAGGTTACTGAAATCGGAACTCTGGCTGAATGGCTAAAACAATGTTGTGAATCCTAAATATATTTCAATAACAAACTAGGATGCATTTTTAATAAAATAACATTTATGTTTAAGTTTATAAGCATTATTATATGTATGTAAGTCCCCACAAATCAAGTCACATGATTATGTAGATGAAAACACACTTAAAATCCTGCGTAACATTGATTACCCACCACCAGCTTCTACAGAAGGTGAGGACTTGCTTGTCTTTCTACATCTCCCAATGACTTCTTAATGTACTATAGAACCATGAGTACCAGTAAAGAGCTCATTTCCTCTCCTAAAATTAGCATATTCTGGGATATAAGTGCAGTCTATCTGTTCACTCAGCAGCAAATGGATTTCTTGAATACATATTTAATATATATTGAACACCTACTACTAACTATTGAATGATTTGCATTTAGCTATGTTATTATTGATATTGTGGAAGAGTAACTGTTGGGTGCATAAGTTATAGCCGAATTTTCTTCAACAGTTAAATCTTGACCTTACACTTGAGTATATATGATACTGGAAAGAAAATCTGTTGGAGATTGTGTACAACCTGCTCTGGCCTCCTTAAAAGTCTTTCTCAAAGGTTACAAGAGTTTGCTCTGAAAAATCATGTAATTAAATGAGAATTTCTTTTCTATGATGTCTTTGAACTATCTTAAAACTATCTGTACACATGTAGAGTTTGTTTAGTTAGTATACAAAAAACATATCACAAAAAGAAGTCTTTAATCTACTTTTAATTTAAAAATCATTGATTTTTACCTACATACCCTGCTACCTAACCTTCAAACACAAAGATAAACCAATCATCGTTTTCCAGTCTCTCTGTTTTATGCAGATCGACCAAAAATATCAAACTAAAGCAAAATTATAGAGATTTTCTTCAACACATTTCCCCTTTAAAACAAAATGTTGTTGACATCTTCAATTTCAACATTTCAACAGTTAAAACCCTTTGAGATATCATCTCATTCAATGATGCCTGGGGTGTATTTTCCACAAGGTAGAAGTTTCCTGAGAGACTCTCCACTTCATTGCTTCCCCAGAAACCTGCAGGAAATTTTAATTACTTTTTCATTTGATTTTCTAAAGAACCGAAGGGTGATTTTCTGGAATGTGATTTTAAAAAGAAGGTAGCCGGGGCTTCCCTGGTGGCACAGTGGTTGAGAGTCCACCTGCCGATGCAGGGGACACGGGTTCGTGCCCCGGTCCGGGAAGATCCCACATGCTGTGGAGCGGCTGGGCCCCTGAGCCATGGCTGCTGGGCCTGCACGTCCAGAGCGTGTACTCCACAACGGGAGAGGCCGCAGCAGTGAGAGGCCCGCGTACCGCAAAAAAAAAAAAAAAAAGGAAGGTAGCCAAAAATCCTATTAAAATCTTTTTCACACTATACTAGGAACATTTGCCCTGAAAACTAGTCCACTTTTGTGCTCCCAGAGCTACAGCCGCTAAAACAGAAAACAACCTTCAGATCTGCAAACACTATCTCCTGAAGGAATCTGACCTCAACCCCTCAGGAGATCCAAGAAAAGAAAAGTCAGTCTTTGGGACTTCCCTGGTTGCACAGTGGTTAAGACTCCACGCTTCCAACGCAGAGGGCCCAGGTTTGATCCCTGGTCAGGGAACTAGATCCCATATGCATGCCACAACTAAGAGTTTGCATGCCACAACCAAGACCCGGTGCAACCAAATACATAAATTAATTAATTAATAACAAAAAAGTCAGTCTTCTCTTAATTGAGTCACCACTTAACTTACTGGTTCATCAGATAAGGAAAAAGCAATTTCAGTCAGCTGTATATTTACAGTTATCTCAATTTACATTTTTCATCCCCAAACTTCACTGGTTTCCAGTTCTGGTTCCCTGAGGTATGAGCTACCCTCTCTCACCTGTGTGGATAACATCCCTTTTGGGCAGTACAACTGGCTTAAAAGCTACTAAACAAAACAGAAATAAATGCTGAATGGTTTCTTTAAATGCAAGTGGTACTAAAGAAGGAGCCATAATAAAGTTATTACAATAATCTGCTTGAGTGGACAAGGAGAACCCACAAAGCAGTAGTATCTGTTTACCTCCATGTACAGTTTTTGTAGCATTTATCCAAGACAAAAAAAGAAGAGCATTAAATATAATCTCAATGACCAACGATTGGGCTGGGGGCCCAAGACACAGGTGCAAGCCCATATCTTGCTTATGGCTTCATATCAGCATAAGACTATGCTCACTTTTGGCTAGACGCCTACTTCTCACATGTATTCATAATATTATAAATCCATGTTTTGTTTACCTTTCTAAATGACATAATTTCTACAAAGATAATTTAGAACTACAGTGTCTGCTTTGGGGAACGTTCAAAATGAACAAAAGGGGGAAAGGGGTTAAAATATACAAACAAACAGAAAAGGAATAAAACTGCAAAAAATACCAATTTCAAAATGATGGCAGCACTCCAGTCATCTGAAACTCACATATCTGGCACCATGAAGAATCCAAAAGAAGATTGAAAGTCAGGAAAGAATGAACAGCACCTTGTGAGACACCCCTCCTTGGCACAGGATTACTTTCAAGGGGGTTTAAAACTCAATTCTAGTATATCTGATCATTTTGCTTTCTGAGTCTTCAGCAAACGAAGGTACTCAGGAAGGAAGGAAGAAAGAACCAACAATAGTAAATTGTAACCTGGCAGCCTGACAGCAAAAGCAGAAAATGCACACAGGAACTCAAAAAGCCAGGCTGAACTACCGTCCCCCAAATCCTGAGGATATCACTATACTACAGTCCAGGATGAAACTCGGCTTCATAATGATGACCCTGAGTTAGCAAGGAAAGCTGAAGGTATTTTGCAAACAGTTATTAAAAGCAAGGCATTGGGTGACTCCATATGCTTACCAAAAGACATGTGACAGACTGCCCATGGCGGCACTCTACGCGACAGCCACAAAGTAGAAAGTACCCAAATGGCCATTAACAGTAAAACAGATAAATGAATTGTGATATCTTCACACAGTGAGTACTCTACAGCAGTGGAAATGACAGATCTACAGCAACAAGCTCACAAGCATAATGGTGAGTGCAAGAAGCCAAACCCATGTAGTAAGGAAAATAATAGGCAAGAGATCATGCCTGGGGGTCAGGGAGGGGCTGTAGTGATTGGTTGGAAGGGAGCACTGGAGCTTCTAAGTAACATGCTGTTTCCTGATCTGGATGCTGAACATGCGAGCATTCCATCTGGAAAGATTCAGTAAGCTGTACACCAAGCTCTGTGCCCTTTTCTGTATGTGTATTTGTCTCTGAAGAACACATTCACAAAATATTACACAATATACTTGAAGTATAAATTTCTTATCTTCGTGGTAAATCCAATCATGAACACTTCACAATTCAGATTTCAAGTAACCAGAGGCAACCACAGGCAAAATTTGAAGCACGTGATGTTTCTTTCCTCCCTCAGTTCCACATTCTCTTTCTGGGGCTTTTCTATCTTTTGAAAAGCAACTCCCCCGACCAAGCGTGGTCACACACCACGCCCTCCCCATTTCTCATTTCCTCAGCAGAGTTTAATACACACACAAATCTCCCAGGGATCCTGTTAAAATGCAGATGCCTCAGTAGGTCTGTGGTGGGACCTAGAGCCTGCATTTCTAGAAAAACTCCCAGGTGTGGCAAATGCTGCTTGACTGAGGCCTTGAGCTGCAGAGCCTGAAAAAAGACGTGATTTAAAACCAAGGCCTGCTAAGCTGAGGAATGCCTCATCCCGGGATTATGAGCATGGAAGTTTTAGGACCCATATCTGGTGGAACATTCTTGGCTCCCCAATGCCTCTCAAATTGCATCCCTATTAGCTCTACCAACTCAGGGACAAAAACTAGTAGTTGGGGACAGTAAAGTAAAAACCTGCCCCTACTCTAGGGAGTTTTGCTCTGTTTCTCATTAAAACTTCACCTTTGGACTTGTTAGCATAGTGCCTTTCCCATAGCACTTACAGAAGGGAGGGAGGGAGGGAGGGAGGGAGAAGAATGGAAAGAAAGAAGGAAGTGAGCAAGCAAGCAGTTAGTTTGCCTGGGAAAGTGCAGCAATGTAAAGTGCTGGTGTGACTTGCCAGATGGCTGAGAGGCTGCTTAAATCCAAGATGTCTCTTCCATGAGGGGCTCAGTTTGCAGTTACGAATATTTTAATGAAGAGTGAGGTTGTAGGGTGAGAATGGAGGGGTAGACACCAGGGTGAGTAAGCCCTCTTCTCCCAGGTCATCTCAGAGCCATGAACACAGATAGGGAAAGCCTTTTCCTGGCAGATAGAAAAATGTTAATAACTTTAAAGCCTCCCCAGAAACTTGGTATGCTATTTTTTTTGTTTTGGTTTTTGCTTTTATTTGGTATGTGGTTTTGAAGTGTTTAGGAATTTGGAAGGGGTACAAGGGGAATATAACATATGTATAGGGATTTTTCCCAGATTCAAATAAATATTTGAAAATTTTCTGGTGTGTATTTTATAAGATGGAAGCAATAAAAAAAGAAGAAAGAAAGAAATGTTCTCTGACCTCTCCAAAACATTCTTGTAACATAGGGAATCTCGAAAACAGAGTATCTGAAAAACATTTTATTTAGTAGCTGCAATGGTTAATTTTATGTGTCAACTTGGCTAGGCTGCATTGCTTACGTATTTGGTTGTACGTGTCTGGACGGTGCTGTGAAGGTCTTTTGTACATGAGATTAATAAAGCAGAATACCCTCCATAATGGATGACAAGGGCTTGGAGCATTGTGATGACAAGGGTCATGGAGCATTTTGATGAGAAGTTCATGGAGCATTGTGGTGATATAAGTCACAGAGTCTTGTGATGACAAGAGCATGGACAATTGTGATGACAAATGTCATGAAGAATTGTGATGACTGGAGTCACCGAGAATTTTCATAAAGAGGGTCATGGAGAATTGTGATGACAAGGTCATGGAATTTTGAGAAGACAGTAGTCAGGGAGCATTGTGATGATATATGGCATGGTCCATTGTGATGACAATGGCATGGAGCATTGTGAGGCCAAAAGTAATGGAGGATTGGGATGACAAAGCTAATGGAGCATTGTGATGACAAGGGATTGGAGCATTCTGATGACAAGGGTCATGAAGCATTGTGATGACAATGGCATGGAGCATTGTGATGAAAAAGGCATTGAGCTATTTCATGACAGAGTTCAAGGATACTTCTGACAAGTGTCAGGGAGCATTGTAATGACAAGTGTATTGAAAATTGTGATGATATTGGTCATGGAGAATTGTGATGAGTAGGACTTGGAATATTGTGATGACAGGCATCATGGAGCGTTGTGATGACAAGGGTCATGGAGCATTGTAATGACAATGGCATGGAGCATTTTGTTGAGAATCCCCTGGAGCATTCTGATGTCAAGTGTCATGGAGCATTTTGAAGACATAGGTCCGGTCCATTGTGATGACAATGGCATGGAGCATTGGGAGGCCAAGAGTTATGGAGGATTGTGATGACAAAGCTAATGGAGCATTGTGATGACAAGGGATTGGAGTCCTCTGATGACAAGGGTCATGAAGCATTGCGATGACAATGCATGGAGCATTGTGATGAAAAAGGCATTGAGCTATTACATGACAGTGTTCAAGGAGACTGCTGACAAGTGTCAGGGAGCATTGTGATGACAAGTGTATTGAGCATTGTGATGACAATGTTCATGGAGCATTGTGATTACAAGGACATGGAATATTGTGATGACTGGCATCATGGAGTGTTGCGATGACAAGGGTCATGGATCATTGTGATGACAATGGCATGGAGCATTTTGTTGACAATCCCCTGGAGCATTCTGATGTCATGTGTCTTGGAGCATTGTGATGACATATGTCCAGTCCATTTTGATGACAATGGCATGGAGCTTTGTGATGCCAAGTGTCATGGAAGATAGTGATGACAAAGGTAAAGGAGCTGTGTGATGACAAGGGCGTGGAGCATTGTGATGACAGGGTCATGGAGCATTGGTCTCACAAGTTTCATGGATTATTGTGATGACAGTGTGCATGGCGCATTGTGTTGGCAAAGACATGGAGCATTGTGATACCAAGGTCAAGGACTATTGCGAAGACAGGTGTCAGGGATCATTGTGAGGACATATGTCATAGTCCATTTTGATGACAATGGCATGGAACATTGTGATGCCAAGCGTCATGGAGGATTGTGATGACAAAGGTAATGGAGCATTGTGATGACAAGGGCTTGGAGCATTATCATGACAAGGATCATGGAGCCTTGTGATGACAAGGGCATGGAGCATTGTGATTACAAGGTCATGGAGTTTCGTGAAGACAGTTATCAGGGAGCATTGTGATGACATATGTCATGGTCCATTGTGATGACAATGACTTGGAGCATTGTGAGGCCAAGTGTCATCATGGATTGTGATGACAAAGTTAATGGAGCATTATGATGACAAGGGCTTGGAGCTTCGTGATGACAAGGATCATGGAGGAATGTGATTACAAGGGCATGGAGCATTGTGATGATAAGGGCATGGAGCATTGTGATGAAAAAGGCCTGGATCTATCTCTTGAAACTGTTCAAGGAGCCTTCTGACAAGTGACAGGGAACATTGAGATGACGAGTGTATCGAGAATTGTGATGACAATGTCCATGCAGCATTGTGATGACAAGGGCATGGAATATTTTAATGACAGGCATCATGGTGTTTTGTGATGACAAGGGTCATGGAATATTGGAATGACAATGACATGGAGCATTGTGTTGAGAATGCCCTGGAGCATTCTGATGACATGCGTCATGGAGCATTGTGATGACATATGTGCGGTCCATTGTGATGACCATGGCATGGAGCATTGTGATGACAAGTGACAGAAATCATTGTGATGACAAAGGTAATGGAGCATTGTGATGACAAGGGCTTAGAGCATTGTGATGACAAGGGTCATGGAGCATTGTGATGAGAAGTTCATGGAGCATTGTGGTGACATAAATCACAGAGTCTTGTGATGACGAGGGCATAGACAATTGTGATGACAAATGTCATGAAGAATTGTGATGACTGGAGTCACGGAGAATTTTCATTAAAAGGGTCATGGAGCATTGTGATGACAAGGTCATGGAGTTTTGAGAAGACAGTTGTCAGGGAGTATTGTGATGATATATGGCATTGACCATTGTGATGACAATGGCATGGAGCATTGTGAGGCCAAAAGTCATGGAGGATTGGGATGACAAAGCTAATGGAGCATTGTGATGACAAAGGATTGGAACATTCTGATGACAAGGGTCATGAAGCACTGTGATGACAATGGCATGCAGCATTGTGATGAAAAAGGCATTGAGCTATTTCATGACAGAGTTCAAGGAGACTTCTGACAAGTGTCAGGGAGCATTGTGATGACAAGTGTAATGAGCATTGTGATGATATTGGTCATGGAGCATTGTGACGAGAAGGACATGGAATATTGTGTTGACAGGCATCATGGAGTGTCGTGATGACAAGGGTCATGGAGCATTGTGATGACAATGGCATGGAGCATTTTGTTGAGAATCCCCTGGAGCATTCTGATGTCATGTTCCATGGAGCATTGTGATGACATATGTCCGGTCCATTGTGATGAGAATGGCATGGAGCATTGTGAGGCCAAGAGTCATGGAGCATTGTGATGACAAAGCTAATGGAGCATTGTGATGACAAGGAATTGGAGCCCTCTGATGACAAGGGTCATGAAGCATTGTGATGACAATGGCATGGAACATTGTGATGAAAAAGGCTTTAAGCTATTTCATGACAGAGTTCAAGGAGACTGCTGACAAGTGTCAGGGAGCATTGTGATGACAAGTGTATTGAGCATTGTGATGACAATTATCATCGAGCATTGTGATGACAAGGACATGGAATATTGTGATGACAGGCATCATGGAGCATTGTGATGACAAGGGTCATGGATCATTGTGATGACAATGGCATGGAACATTTTGTTGACAATCCCCTGGAGCATTCTGATGTCATGTCTCATGGAGCATTATGATGACATATGTCCGGTCCATTGTGATGACAATGGCATGGAGCATTGTGATGCCAAGTGTTATGGAGGACTATGATAACAAATGTAATGCAGCATTGTGATGACAAGAGCTTGGAGCATTGTGATGACAACTGCTTAGAACATTGTGATGACAGGGGCAAGGAGCATTGGCCTGAGAAGTTTAATGGATTATTGTGATGACAGTGCACATGGCACAGTGTGATGACAAGGGCATGGGGCCCTGAGATTACAAGGTCATGGAGTATTGTGTAGAGAGGTGTCAGGGATCATTGTGATGACATATATCATGGTCCATTGTGATGACAATGTCATTGAGCATTGTGATGCCAAGTGTCATGGAGGATAGTGATGACAAAGTTAATGGAGCTTTGTGATGACAAGGGCGTGGAGCATTGTGATGACAGGGTCATGGAGCATTGGTCTGACACGTTTCACGGATTATTGTGATGACAGTGTGCATGGCACATTGTGATGGCAAAGGCATGGAGCCTTGTGATGCCAAGGTCAAGGACTATTGCGAAGACAGGTATCAGGGATCATTGTGAGGACATATGTCATTGTCCATTGTGATGACAATGGCATGGAGCATTGTGATGCCAAGTGTCATGGAGGATTGTGATGACAAAGGTAATGGAGCATTGTGATGACATGGGCTTGGAGCATTGTGATGACAAAGATCATCGAGGAATGTGATTACAAGGGCATGGAGCATTTTGGTGAGAAGTGCCATTGAAAATTTTAATGACAATGTCGTTAAGGATTGTGATGACAAAGCACTTGGAGCTTGCCATGACAGGGGTCATGGAGCATTGGGATGACAAGAGCATGGAAAATTGTGATGACAATAGCCTGTAACATTGTGATGAGAAGTGTCATGGAGCATTGTGATAACAAGGACGTGGAGAATTGTGATGACAAGGGAGATGGAATATTGTGATGACCAGGGCATGGAGCATTTTGATTGCAAGACCGTGGAGCATTCTGATGAGAAGGCCATGGATAATTGTGATGACAAGCGTCATGGAGCACTGTAATGACAAGGGGCATGAAGCATTGTGAGGACAGGTGTCATGGAGCATTGTGATGACAGGGTTCATGGAGCACTGTGATGTCAAGGGTCATGGAGCATTATGATGACAAGCTTGTGGAGTATTGTGATGACAAGGGCATGGAGCATTGTGATGACAAGGGCATGGAGCATTGTGATGACAAGGTCATGGAGTTTTGTGAAGACAGTTATCAGGGAGCATTGTGATGACATATGTCATGGTCCATTGTGATGACAGTGGCTAGGGGCATTGTGAGGCCAAGTGTCATCGTGGATTGTGATGACAAAGTTAATGGAACAATATGATGACAAGGGCTTGGAGCTTCGTGATGACAAGGATCGTGGAGGAATGTGATTACAAGGGCATGGAGCATTGTGATGATAAGGGCATGGAGCATTGTGATGAATAAGGCCTGGATCTATTTCTTGACAGAGTTCAAGGAGCCTTCTGACAAGTGGCAGGGAGCATTGTGAAGACAAGTGTATTGAGCATTGTGATGACAATGTTCATGCAGCATTGTGATGACAAGGGCATGGAATATATTAATGACAGGCATCATGGTGTGTTGTGATGACAAGGGTCATGGAGTATTGGAATGACAATGGCATTAAGCATTGTGTCGAGAATGCCCTGGAGCATTCTGATGACATGCGTCATGGAGCATTGTGATGACATATGTGCGGTCCATAGTGATGAGCATGGCATGGAGCATTGTGATGACAAGTGTCAGAAAGCATTGTGATGACAAAGGTAATGGAGCATTGTGATGACAGGGCTTGGAGCATTGTGATGACAAGGGTAATGTAGCATTGTGATGAGAAGTTCATGGAACATGGTGGTGACATAAGTCACAGAGTCTTGTGATGACGAGTGCATGGACAATTGTGATGACAAATGTCATGAAGAATTGTGATGACTGGAGTCACGGAGAATTTTCATAAAAAGGGTCATGGAGCATTGTGTTGACAAGGTCATGGAGTTTTGAGAAGACAGTTGTCAGGGAGCATTGTGATGACATATGGCATGGTCCATTGTGATGACAATGGCATGGAGCATTGTGATGACAAGTGTCATGGAGATTTGTGATGACAAAGTTAATGGAGCATTGTGTTGACAAGGGATTGAAGCATTCTGATGACAAGCGTCATGAAGCATTGTGATGACAATGGCATGGAGCATTGTGATGAAAAAGGCATTGAGCTATTTCATGAAAGAGTTCAAGGAGACATCTGACAAGTGTCAGAGAGCATTGTGATGACAAGTGTATTGAGCATTGTGATGACAATGGTCATGGAGCATTGTGATGAGAAGGACATGGAATATTGTGATGACAGGCATCATGGAGCGTTGTGATGACAAGGGTCATGGAGCATTTTTATTTCATTGTGATGACAATAGAATGAAGCATTATGATGATGGGCCTGGTGCATTGTGATGACACGGTTCGAGGAGCATTGAGATGAAAAGGGTCATTGAGCATTTTCATGAAAGTGGTTATGGAACATTGTGATGTCAGGGGTCATGGAGCATTTTGATAATAAGGTCATGTAGCACTGTGATGACAGGGGTCATGGATCATTGTGATGACAGGGGTGAGGGAGTATAGTGATAACTAGTGATGGAACACTCTGATATCAGTGGTGAGAGAGCATTTTGATGAACAGTGCATGGAGAATTGTGATTACATGGTTTATGGAGCATTGTGATGACAAGGCTGTGGAGCATTATGATGACAAGTGCATTTCATATTTTGATGACAACGGTCATGGAGCATTGTGCTGACAAGTGCATAGACAATTGTGATGACAAGGGTCTTGGAGCATTGTGGTGACATAAGCATGGAGCATTGTGATGACAAGGGTCAGATTGCATTGTGATGAGAAGTTCATGGAGCATTGTGGTGACCTAAGTCACAGAGTTGTGGGATGAGGAGGGCATGGACAATTGTGATGACAAATGTCATGAAGCATTGTGATGACTAGAGTCACGGAGAATTTTCATAAAATGGGTCATGGGGCATTGTGACCACAAGGGAATGGAGCATTGTGATGACAAGGGACTGGAGCATTTTGATGACAAAGTCATGGAGTTTTGTGAAGACATTTGTCAGGGTGCATTGTGACGATATATGTCATGATCCATTGTGATGACAATGGCATGGAGCACTGTGATGCCAAGATTCATGGAGAATTGGAATGACAAAGGTAATGGAACATTGAGATGACAAGGTATTGCAGCATTCTGATGACAAAGGTCATGAAGCAATGTGATGACAATGGCATGGAGCATTGTGATGAAAAAGGCATTGAGCTATTTCATGACAGAGTTCAAGGAGACTGCTGACAAGTGTCAGGGAGCATTGTCATGACAAGTGTATTGAGCATTGTGATGACAATGTTCATGTAGCATTGTGATGACAAGGGCATGGAATATTTTAATGACAGGCTTCATGGTGTGTTGTGATGACATGGCTCATGGAATATTGGAATGACAATGGCATGGAATATTGTGTTGAGAATGCCCTGGAACATTCTGATGACATGCGTCATGGAGCATTGTGATGACATATGTCCGGTCCATTGTGATGACCATAGCATGGAGCATTGTGATGAAAAGTGTCAGAAAGCATTGTGCTGACAAAGGTAATGGAGCATTGTGATGACAAGGGCTTGGAGCATTGTGATGACAAGGGTAACGGAGCATTGTGATGAGAAGTTCATGGAGCATTGTGGTGACATAAGCCACAGAGTCTTGTGATGACGAGGGCATGGAAAATTGTGATGACAAATGTCATGAAAAATTGTGATGACTGGAGTCACGGAGAATTTTCACAAAATGGTTCATGGAGCATTGTGATGACAAGGTCATGGAGTTTTGAGAAGACAGTTGTCAGGGAGCATTGTGATGATATATGGCATGGTCCATTGTGATAACAATAGCATGGAGCATTGTGAAGCCAAGAGTCATGGAGGATTGTGATGACAAAGTTAATGGAGCATTGTGATGACAAGGGATTGGAGCATTCTGATGACACGGGTCATGAAGCATTGTGATGACAATGGCATGGAGCATTGTGATGAAAAAGGCATTGAGCTATTTCATGACAGAGTTCAAGGAGACTTCTGACAAGTGACAGGGAGCATTGTGATGACAAGTGTATTGAGCATTGTGATGATATTGGTCATGGAGCATTGTGATGAGAAGGACATGGAATATTGTGATGACAGGCATCATGGAGCGTCGTGATGACAAGGGTCATGGAGCATTGTGATGACAATGGCATGGAACATTTTGTTGAGAATCCCCTGGAGCATTCTGATGTCATGTGTCATGGAGCATTGTGATGACATATGTCCGGTCCATTGTGATGACAATGTCATGGAGCATTGTGAGGCCAAGAGTCATGGAGGATTGTGATGACAAAGCTAAAGGAGAATTGTGATGACAAGGGATTGGAGCACTCTGATGACAAGGGTCATGAAGCATTGTGATGACAATAGCATGGAGCACTGTGATGATAAGGGCATGGAGCATTCTCATGAAAAATACTTTAAGCTATTACATGACAGAGTTCAAGGTGACTGCTGACAACTGTCAGGGAGCATTGTGATGACAAGTGTATTGAGCATCGTGATGACCATGTTCATGGAGCTTTGTGATGACAAGGACATGGAATATTGTGATGACAGGCATCATGGAGCATTGTGATGACAAGGGTCATGGATCATTGTGATGACAATGGCATGGAGAATTTTGTTGACAATCCCCTGGAGAATTCTGATGTCATGTGTCATGGAGCATTATGATGACATATGTCCGGTCCATTGTGATGACAATGGCATGGAGCTTTGTGATACCATGTGTTATGGAGGATTATGATGACAAATGTAAGGCAGCATTGTGATGACAAGAGCTTGGAGCATTGTGATGACAACTGCTTAGAGCATTGTGATGACAGGGGCATGGATCATTGGCCTGACAAGTTTAATGGATTATTGTGATGACAGTGCACATGGCACATTGTGATGACAAGGGCATGGAGCACTCAGATTACAAGGTCATGGAGGATTGTGTCGAGAACTGTCAGGGATCATGGTGATGACATATATCATGGTCCATTGTGATGACAATGTCATTGAGCATTGTGATGCCAAGTATCAAAGAGGATAGTGATTACAAAGGTATTGGTGCTTTGTGGTTGACAAGGGCGTGGAGCATTGTGATGACAGGGGCATGGTGCATTGTGATAACAGGGTCATGGAGCATTGGTCTGACAAGTTTCATGGATTATTGTGATGACAGTGTGCATGGTGCATTGTGATGGCAAAGGCATGGAATATTGTGATGCCAACGTCAAGGACTATTGCGAAGACAGGTATCAGGGATCATGGTGAGGACATATGTCATTGTCCATTGTGATGACCATGGCATGGAGCATTGTGATGCCAAGTGTCATGGAGAATTCTGATGACAAAGGTAATGGAGCATTGTGATGACAAGGGCTTGGAGCATTGTGATGACAAGGATCATGGTGGATTGTGATAACAAGGGCATGGAGCATTGTGATGACAAGGGACATTGAAAATTTTAATGACAACGTCGTTAAGCATTGTGATGAAAAAGCACATGGAGCTTGCTAGGACAGGGGTCATGGAGCATTGGGATGACAAGAGCATGGAAAATTGTGATGACAAGAGCCTGTAACATTGTGATGAGAAGTGTCATGGAGCATTGTGATAACAAGGACGTGGATAATTGTGATGAAAAGGGACATGGAACATTGTGATGACCAGAGCATGGAGCATTTTGATTGCAAGACCGTGGAGCATTCTGATGAGAAGGCCATGGATAATTTTGATGACGAGCGTCATGGAGCACTGTAATGACAAGGGGCATGAAGCATTGTGAGGACAGGTGTCATGGAGCATTGTGATGACAGGGTTCATGGATCATTGTGATGACAAGGTTCATGGAGCATTCTGATGACAAGCTTGTGGAGTATTGTGATGACAATAGCATGGAGCATTGTGATGACAAGGGCATGGAGCATTGTGAAGACAAGGTCATGGAGTTTTCTGAAGACAGTTATCAGGGAGCATTGTGATGACATATGTCATGGTCCTCTGTGATGACAATGGCTTGGAGCATTGTGAGGCCAAGTGTCATCATGGATTGTGATGACAAATTTAAGGAGCATTATGATGACAAGGGCTTGGAGCTTCGTGATGACAGGATCATTCAGGAATGTGATTACAAGGGCATGGAGCATTGTGATGATAACGGCATGGAGCATTGTGATGAAAAATGCCTGGATCTATTTCTTGATAGAGTTCAAGGAGCATTCTGACAAGTGGCAGGGAGCATTGTGATGACAAGTGTATTGAGCATTGTGATGACAATGTTCATTCAGCATTGTGATGACAAGGGCATGGAATATTTTAATGACAGGCATCATGGTGTGTTGTGATGACAAGGGTCATGGAATATTGGAATGACAATGGCATGGAGCATTGTGTTGAAAATGCCCTGGAGCATTCTGATGACATGCGTCATGGAGCATTGTGATGATATATGTCCGGTCATTGTGATGAGCATGGCATGGAGCATTGTGATGACAAGTGTCAGAAAGCATTGTGATGACAAAGGTAATGGAGCATTGTGATGACAAGGGCTTGGAGCATTGTGATGACAAGAGTGATGGAGAACTGTGTTGAGAAATTCATGGAGCATTGTGGTGACATAAGTCACAGAGCCTTGTGATGACGAAGGCATGGACAATTGTGATGACAAATGACATGAAGAATTGTGATGACTGAGGTCACGGAGATTTTTCATAAAAAGGCTCATGGAGCATTGTGATGACAAGTTCATGGAGTTTTGAGAAGACAGTTGTCAGAGAGCATTGTGATGATATATGGCATGGTCCATTGTGATGACAATGGCATGGAGCATTGTGAGGTCAAGGGTCATGGAGGATTGGGATGACAAAGCTAATGGAGCATTGTGATGACAAAGGATTGGAGCATTCTGATGACAAGGGTCATGAAGCATTGCGATGACAATGGCATGGAGCATTGTGATGAAAAAGGCATTGAGCTATTTCATGACAGAGATCAAGGAGACTTCTCACAAGTGACAGGGAGCATTGTGATGACAAGTGTATTGAGCATTGTGATGATATTGGTCATGGAGCATTGTGATGAGAAGGACATGGAATATTGTGATGACTGGCAACATGGAGCGTCGTGATGACAAGGGTCATGGAGCATTGTGATGACAGTGGCATGGAGCATTTTGTTAAGGATCCCTTGGAGCATTCTGATGTCATGTGTCATGGAGCATTGTGATGACATATGTCCGGTCCATTGTGATGACAAAGCTATGGAGCATTGTGAGCCAAGAGTCATGGAGGATTGTGATGACAAAGCTAATGGAGCATTGTGATGACAAGTGATTGGAGCCCTCTGATGACAAGGGTCTTGAAGCATTGCGATGACAGTAGCATGGAGCACTGTGATGATAAGGGCATGGAGCATTGTGATGAAAAATGCATTAAGCTATTACATGACAGAGTTCAAGGAGACTTCTGACAAGTGTCAGGGAGCATTGTGATGACAAGTGTATTGAGCATCGTGATGACCATGTTCATGGAGCATTGTGATGACAAGGACATGGAATATTGTGATGAGAGGCATCATGGAGCATTGTGATGACAAGGGTCGTGGATCATTGTGATGACAATGGCATGGAGCATTTTGTTGACAATCCCCTGGAGCATTCTGATGTCATGTGTCATGGAGCATTATGATGACATATGTCCGGTCCCTTGTGATGACAATGGCATTGAGCATTATGATGCCATGTGTTATGGAGGATTATGATGACAAAGGTAATGCAGCATTGTGATGACAAGAGCTTGGAGCATTGTGATGACAACTGCTTAGAGCATTGTGATGACAGGGGCATGGAGCATTAGCCTCACAAGTTTAATGGATTATTGTGATGATAGTGTGCATGGCACATTGTGAAGGCAAAGGCATGGAAAACTGAGATTACAAGGTCATGGATTATTGTGACGAGAACTGTCAGGGATCATTGTGATGACATATATCATGGTCCATCGTGATGACAATGTTATTGAGCATTGTGATGCCAAGTGTCATGGAGGATAGTGATTACAAAGTATTGGTGCTTTGAGGTGACAAGGGCATGGAGCATTGTGATAACAGGGTCATGGAGCATTGGTCTGACAAGTTTCATGGATTAATTTGATGACAGTGTGCATGGTGCATTGTGATGGCAAAGGCATGGAGCATTGTGATGCCAGGGTCAAGGTCTATTGCGAAGACAGGTGTCAGTGATCATTGTGAGGACATATGTCATTGTCCATTGTGATGACAATGGCATGGAGCATTGTGATGCCAAGTGTCATGGAGGATTCTGATGACAAAGGTAATGGAGGCTTGTGAAGACAAGGGCTTGGAGCATTGTGATGACAAGGATCATGGTGGATTGTGATTACAAGGGCATGGAGCATTGTGATAGCAAGGGCCATTGTAAATTTTAATGACAACTTTGTTAAGCATTGTGATGACAAAGCACTTGGAGCTTGCTAGGACAGGGGTCATGGACCATTGGGATAACAAGAGCATGGAAAATTGTGATGAAAAGAGCCTGTAACATTGTGATGAGAAGTGTCATGGAGCATTGTGATAACAAGGACGTGGAGAATTGTGATGACAAGGGACATGGAACATTGTGATGACCAGGGCATGGAGCATTTTGATTGCAAGACCGTGGAGCATTCTGATGAGAAGACCATGGATAATTGTGATGACGAGCGTCATGGAGCACTGTAATGACAAGGGGCATGAAGCATTGTGAGGACAGGTGTCATGGAGCATTGTGATGACAGGGTTCATGGAGCATTGTGATGCCAAGTGTCATGGAGCTTTCTGATGACAAGCTTGTGGAGTATTGTGATGACAATGGCATGGAGCATTGTGATGACAAGGACATGGAGCATTGTGATGACAATGTCATGGAGTTTTGTGAAGACAGTTATCAGGGAGCATTGTGATGACATATATCATGGTCCATTGTGATGACAATGGCTTGGAGCATTGTGAGGCCAAGTGTCATCGTGGATTGTGAAGACAATGTTAATGGAGCATTATGATGACAAGGGCTTGGAGCTTCGTGATGAGAAGAATCATGGAGGAATGTGATTACAAGGGCATGGAGCATTGTGATGATAAGGGCATGGAGCATTGTGATGAAAAAGGCCTGGATCTGTTTCTTGACAGAGTTCAAGGAGCCTTCTGACAAGTGGCAGGGAGCATTGTGATGACAAGTGTATTGAGCATTGTGATGACAATGTTCATGCAGCATTGAGATGACAAAGGCATGGAATATTTTAATGACAGGCATCATGGTGTGTTGTGATGACAAGGGTCATGGAATATTGGAATGACAATGGCATGGAGCATTGTGTTGAGAATGCCCTGGAGCATTCTGATGACATGCGTCATGGACCATTGTGATGACATATGTCCGGTCCATTTTGATGACCATGGCATGGAGCATTGTGATGAAAAGTGTCAGAAAGCATTGTGATGACAAAGGTAATGGAGCATTGTGAAGACAAGGGCTTGGAGCATTGTGATGACAAGGGTAATGTGGCATTGTGATGAGAAGTTCATGGAGCATTGTGGTGACATAAGTCACAGAGTCTTGTGATGACGAGGGCATGGACAATTGTGATGACAAATGTCATGAAGAATTGTGAAGACTGTAGTCACGGAGAATTTTTATAAAAAGGGTCATGGTGCATTGTGATGACAAGGTCATGGAGTTTTGAGAAGACAGTTGTCAGAGAGCATTGTGATGATATATGGCATGGTCCATTGTGATGACAATGGCATGGAGCATTGTGAGGTCAACAATCATGGAGGATTGGGATGACAAAGCTAATGGAGCATTGTGATGACAAGGGATTGGAGCATTCTGATGACAAGGGTCATGAAGCATTGTGATGACAATGGCATGGAGCATTGTGATGAAAAAGGCATTGAGCTATTTCATGACTGATTTCAAGGAAACTTCTGACAAGTGACAGGGAGCATTGTGGTGACAAGTGTATTGAGCATTGTGATGATATTGGTCATGGAGCATTGTGATGAGTAGGACATGGAATATTGTGATGACAGGCATCATGGAGCGTCGTGATGACAAGGGTCATGGAGCACTGTGATGATAATGGCATGGAGCATTTTGTTGAGAATCCCCTGGAGCATTCTGGTGTCATGTGTCATGGAGCATTGTGATGACATATGTCCGGTCCATTGTGATGACAATGGCATGGAGCTTTGTGATGCCAAGTGTTATGGATGATTATGATGACAAAATTAATGCAGCATTGTGATGACAAGAGCTTGGAGCATTGTGATGACAACTGCTTAGAGCATTGTTTTGACAGGGGCATGGAGCATTGGCCTGACAATTTTACTGGATTATTGTGATGACAGTGTGCATGGCACATTGTGATGACAAGGGCATGGAGCACTGAGATTACAAGGTCATGGAATATTGTGACGAGAGGTGTCAGGGATCATTGTGATGACATATATCATGGTCCATTGTGATGACAAAGTCATTGAGCATTGTGATGCCAAGTGTCATGATGATAGTGATAACAAAGGTAATGGAGCTTTGTGATGACAAGGGTGTGGAGCATTCTGATGACAAGGGCATGGAGCTTTGTGATGACAGGGTCATGGAGCATTGGTCTAAAAAGTTTCCTGGATTATTGTGATGACAGTGTGCATGGCACATTGTGATGGCAAAGGCATGGAGCATTGTGATGCCATGGTCAGTGACTATTGTGAAGACATGTGTCAGGGATCATTGTGAGGACATATGACATTGTCCTTTGTGATGACAATGGCTTGGAGCATTGTGATGACAAGGATCATGGAGGAATGTGATTACAAGTGCATGGAGCATTGTGATGACAAGGGCCATTGAAAATTTTAATGACAACGTCGTTAAGCATTGTGATGACAAAGCACATGGAGCTTCCTAAGACAGGGGTCATGGAGCATTGGGATGACAAGAGCATGGAAATTTGTGATGACAAGTGCCTGTAACTTTGTGATGAGAAGTGTCATGGAGCATTGTGATAACAAGACGTGGAGAATTGTGATGACAAGGGACATGGAACATTGTGATGACAAGGGCATGGAGCATATTGATTGCAAGACCGTGGAGCATTCTGATGAGAAGGCCATGGATAATTGTGATGATGAGCGTCATGTAGCACTGTAATGACAAGGGACATGAAGCATTGTGAGGACAGGTGTCATGGAGCATTGTGATGACAGGGTTCATGGAGCATTGTGATGCCAAGGGTAATGGAGCATTCTGATGGCAAGCTTGTGGATTATTGTGATGGCAATGGCATGGAGCATTTTGATGACAAGGGCATGGACAATTGTGATGACAAATGTCATGAAGAATTGTGATGAGTGGAGTCACGGAAAATTTTCATAAAAAGGGTCATGGAGCATTGTGATGACAAGGTCATGGAGTTTTGAGAAGACAGATGTCAGGGAGCATTGTGATGACCATGGCATGGAGCACTGTGATGCCAAGAGTCATGGAGGATTGTGATGACAAAGCTAATGGAGCATTGTGATTACAAGGGATTGGAGCATTCTGATGACAAGGGTCATGAAGCATTGTGATGGCAATGGCATGGAGCATTGTGATGAAAAAGGCATTGAGCTATTTCATGACAGAGTTCAAGGAGACTTCTGACAAGTGTCAGGGAGCATTGTGATGACAAGTGTATTGAGCATTGTGATGACAAAGTTCATGGAGCATTGTGATGACAAGGACATGGAATATTGTGATGACAGGCTTCATGGAGCATTGTGATGACAAGGGTCATGGATCATTGTGATGACAATGGCATGGAGCATTTTGTTGACAATCCCGTGGAGCATTCTGATGTCATGTGTCATGGAGCATTGTGATGGCATATGTCCGGTCCATTGTGATGACAATGGCATGGAGCATTGTGATGCCAAGTGTTATGGAGGATTATGATGACAAAGGTAATGCAGCATTGTGATGACAAGAGCTTGGAGCATTGTGATGACAACTGCTTAGAGCATTGTGATGACAGGGGCATGGAGAATTGGCCTGACAAGTTTAATGGATTTTTGTGACGACAGTGCGCATGCCACATTGTGATGACAAGGGCATGGAGCACTGAGATTACAAGGTCATGGAGTATTGTGTAGAGAGGTGTCAGGGATCATTGTGATGACATATATCATGGTCCATTGTGATGACAATGTCATTGAGCATTGTGATGCCAAGTGTCATGGAGGATAGTGATGTCAAAGGTAATGGAGCTTTGTGATGACAAGAGCGTGGAGCATTGTGATGACAAGGGCATGGAGCATTGTGATGACAGGGTCATGTAGAATTGGTCTGACAAGTTTCATGGATTATTGTGATGCCAGTGTGCATGGCGCATTGTGATGCCAAGGTCAAGGACTATTGCGAAGACAGGTGTCAGGGATCATTGTGAGTACATATGTCATTGTCCATTGTGATGACAATGGCATGGAGCATTGTGATGCCAAGTGTCATGGAGGATTGTGATGACAAAGGTAATGGAGCATTGTGATGACAAGGGCCTGGCGCATTGTGATGACAAGGATCATGGAGGAATGTGATTACAAGGGCATGGAGCATTGTGATGACAAGGGACATTGAAAATTTTAATGACAACGTCGTTAAGCATTGTGATGACAAAGCGCATTGAGCTTGCTATGACAGGGGTCATGGAGCATTGGGATGACAAGAGCATGGAAAATTGTGATGACAAGAGCCTGTAACATTGTGATGAGAAGTGTCATGGAGCATTGCGATAACAAGGACCTGGAGAATTGTGATGATAAGGGACATGGAACATTGTGATGACCAGGGCATGGAGCATTTTGATTGAAAGACCGCGGAGCATTCTGATGAGAAGGCCATGGATAATTGTGATGACGAGCGTCACGGAGCACTGTAATGACAAGGGGCATGAAGCATTGTGAGGACAGGTGTCATGGAACATTGTGATGACAGAGTTCATGGAGCATTGTGATGCTAAGTGTCATGGAACTTTCTGATGACAAGCTTGTGGAGTATTGTGATGACAATGGCATGAAGCATTGTGATGACAAGGGCATGGAGCATTGTGATGACAAGGTCATGGAGTTTTGTGAAGACAGTTATCAGGGAGCATTGTGATGACATATGTCATGGTCCATTGTGAAGACAATGGATTGGAGCATTGTGAGGCCAAGTGTCGTCGTGGATTGTGATGACAAAGTTAATGGAGCATTATGATGACAAGGGCTTGGAGCTTCGTGATGACAAGGATCATGGAGGAATGTGATTACATGGGCATGGAGCATTGTGATGATAAGGGCATGGAGCATTGTGATGAAAAATGTCTGGATCTATTTCTTGACAGATTTCAAGGAGCCTTCTGACAAGTGGCAGGGAGCATTGTGATGAGAAGTGTATTGAGAATTGTGCTGACAATGTTCATGCAGCATTGTGATGACAAGGGCATGGAATATTTTAATGGCAGGAATCATGGTGTGTTGTGATGACAAGGGTCATGGAATATTAGAATAACAATGGCATGGTGCATTGTGTTGAGAATGCCCTGGAGCATTCTGATGACATGCGTCATGGAGCATTGTGATGACATATGTCCGGTCCATTGTGATGACCATGGCACGGAGCATTGTGATGAAAAGTGTCAGAAAGCATTGTGATGACAAAGGTAATGGGGCATTGTGAATGCAAGGGCATGGAGCATTGTGCTGACAAGGGCCTGGTGAATTGTTATGACAAGGTCATGGAGTTTTGTGAAGACAGATGTCAGGGAGCATTGTGATGATATATGGCATGGTCCATTGTGATGACAATGGCATCGAGCATTGTGAGGCCAAACTTCATGGAGGATTGTGATGACAAAGCTAATGGAGCATTCTGATGACAAGGGATTGGAGCATTCTGATGACAAGGGTCATGAAGCATTGTGATGACAATGGCATGGAGCATTGTGATGAAAAAGGCATTGAGCTATTTCATGACAGATTTCAAGGAGACTTCTGACAAGAGACAGTGAGCATTGTGATGACAAGTGTATTGAGCATTGTGATGATATTGGTCATTGAGCATTGTGATGAGAAGGACATGGAATATTGTGATGACAGGCATCATGGAGCGTTGTGATGACAAGGATCATGGAGCATTTTGATGACAATGGCATGGAGCATTTTTTTGAGTATCCCCTGGAGCATTCTGATGTCATGTGTCATGGAGCATTGTGATGACATATGTCCGGTCCATTGTGATGACAATGGCATGGAGCATTGTGAGGCCAAGAGTCATGGAGGATTGTGCTGACAAAGCTAATGGAGCATTGTGATGGCAAGGGATTGGAGCCCTCTGATGACAAGGGTCATGAAGCATTGCAATGACAATGGCATGGAGCATTGTGATGATAAGGGCATTCAGCATTGTGTTGAAAAAGGCATTAAGCTATTTCATGACAGAGTTCAAGGAGACTTCTGAGAAGTGTCAGTGAGCATTGTGATGACAAGTGTATTGAGCATTGTGATGACAATGGTCATGGAGCAATTTGATGACAAGAACATGGCATATTGTGATGACAGACATCATGGAGCGTTGTGATGACAAGGGTCATGGATCATTTTGATGACAATGGCATGGAGCATTTTGTTGACAATTCCCTGGAGCATTCTGATGTCATGTGTCATGGAGCATTGTGATGACATATGTCTGGTCCATTGTGATGACAATGGCATGGAGCATTGTGATGCCAAGCGTTATGGATGATTATGATGACAAAGGTAATGCAGCATTGTGAGGACAAGAGCTTGGAGCATTGTGATGACAACTGCTTAGAGCATTGTGATGACAGGGGCATGGAGCATTGGCCTGACAAGTTTAATGGATTATTGTGATGACAGTGCACATGGCACATTGTGATGACAAGGGCATGGAGTACTGAGATTACAAGGTCATGGAGTATTGTTTAGAGAGGTGTCAGGAACATTGTGATGACATATATCATGGTCCATTGTGATGACAATGGCATGGAGCATTGTGAGGCCATGTGTCATGGAGGATAGTGATGACAAAGGTAATGGAGCTTTGTGATGTCAAGGGCGTGGAGCATTGTGATGACAAGGGCATGGAGAATTGTGATGACAGGGTCATGGAGCATTGGTGTCACAAATTTCCTGGATTATTGTGATGACAGTGTGCATGGTGCATTGTGATGGCAAAGGCATGGAGCATTGTGATGCAAAGGTCAAGGTCTATTGCAAAGACAGGTGACAGGGATCATTGTGAGGACATATGTCATTGTCCATTGTGATTACAATGGCATGGAGCATTGTGATGACAAGTGTCTTGGAGGATTGTGATGACAAAGGTAATGGAGCATTGTGATGATAAGGGCTTGGAGCATTATGATGACAAGGATCTTGGAAGAATGTGATTACAAGGGCATGGAGCGTTGTGATGACAAGGGACATAGAAAATTTTAATGACAACGTCGTTAAGCATTGTGATGACAAAGCACATGGAGCTTGCTATGACAGGGCTAATGGAGCATTGGGATGACAAGAGCATGGAAAAATGTGATGACAAGAGCCTGTAACATTGTGATGAGAAGTGTCATGGAGCATTGCGATAACAAGGACGTGGAGAATTGTGATGACAAGGGACATGGAACATTGTGATGACCAGGGCATGGAGCATTTTGATTGCAAGACCGTGGAGCATTCTGATGAGAAGGCCATGGATAATTGTGATGACGAGTGTCATGGAGCACTGTAATGACAAGGGGCATGAAGCATTGTGAGGACAGGTGTCATGGAGCATTGTGATGACAGGGTTCATGGAGCATTGTGATGCCAAGGGTCATGGAGCATTCTGATGAAAAGCTTGTGGAGTATTGTGATGACAATGGCATGGAGCATTGTGATGACCAAGGCATGGAGCATTGTGATGACAAGGTCATGGAGTTTTTTGAAGACAGTTATCAGGGAGCATTGTGATGACATATGTCATGGTCCATTGTGATGACAATGGCTTGGAGCATTGTGAGGCCAAGTGTCATCGTGGATTGTGATGACAAAGTTAATGGAGCATTATGATGACAAGGGCTGGGAGCTTCGTGATGACAAGGATCATGGAGGAATGTGATTACATGGGCATGGAACATTGTGATGATAAGGGCATGGAGCATTGTGATGAAAAAGGCCTGGATCTATTTCTTGACAGAGATGAAGGAGCCTTCTGACAAGTGGCAGCGAGCATTGTGATGACAAGTGTATTGAGCATTGTGATGACAATGTTCATGCAGCATTGTGATGACAAGGGGATGGAATATTTTAATGACAGGCATCATGGTGTGTTGTGATGACAAGGGTCATGGAATATTAGAATAACAATGGCATGGAGCATTGTGTTGAGAATGCCCTGGAGCATTCTGATGACATGCGTCATGGAGCATTGTGATGACATATGTCTGGTCCATTGTGATGTTAATGGCATGGAGCATTTTGATGACAAGTGTCATGGAGGATTATTATGAGAAAGGTAATGGAGCATTCTGATGACAAGGGCTTGGAGCATTGTGATGAAAACGGCATAGAGCATTGTGATGACAGGGGCATGGAGCATTGGCCTCACAAGTTTAATGGATTATTGTGATAACAGTGCACATGGCACATTGGATGACAAGGGCATGGAGCGCTGTGATTACAAGGTCATGGAGTATTGTGTAGAGAGGTGTCAGGGAACATTGTGATGACATATATCATGGTCCATTGTGATGACAATGGCATGGAGCATTGTGAGGCCATGTGTCATGGAGGATAGTGATGACAAAGGTAATGGAGCTTTGTGATGACAAGGGCTTATAACATTGTGATGACCAGGGCTTATAGCATTGTGATGACATGTCGTGGATCATTGGTCTGACAAGTTTCATGGATTATTGTGATCACCATGGGCATGACACACTGTGATGGCAAAGGCTTGGAGCATTGTGATGACAAGGTCATGGACTATTTTGAACACAGGTGTCAGGGAGCATTGTGATGAAATATGTCATGGTCCATTGTGATGACAATAGCATGGAGCATAGTGATGCCAAGTGTCATGGAGGATTGTGATGACAAAGGTAATGGAGCATTGTGATTACAAGGGCTTGGAGCATTATGATGACAAGGTTCACAGAGGGATGTGATTACAAGGGCATGGAGCATTGTGATGACAAAGGCCATTGAAAATTTTAATGACAACGTCGTGAAGCATTGTGATGACAAAGCACATTGAGCTTGTTATGACAGGGGTCATGGAGCATTGCTTTGACAAGGACATGGAAAATTATGATAACAAGAGCCTGTAACTTTTTGATGAGAAGTGTCATGGAGCATTGTGATATCGAGGACGTGGAAAATTGTGATGACAAGGGATATGTAGCATTGTGAGTACCAGGGCATGGCGCACTTTGATTGCAAGACCTTGGAGCATTGTGATGAGAAGACCATGGATAATTTTGATGTTGAGCGTTATGGAGCGCTGTAATGACAAGAGGCATGGAGCATTATGAGGACAGGTGTCATGGAGCCTTGTGATGACAGGGGTCATGGAGCATTGTGATGCCAAGGATCATGGAGCATTCTGATGATAAGCTTGTGGAGTATTGTGAAGACAATGGCATGGAGCATTGTGATGACAAGGGTATGGAGATTTGTGTAGACAGTTATCAGGGAGCATTGTGATGACATATGTCATAGTCCATTGTGATGACAATGGCATGGAGAATTGTGAGGCCAAGTGTCATAGAGGATTGTGATGGCAAATGTAATGGAGCATTGCGATGACAAGGGCTTGCAGCATTGTGATGCCAAGTGTCATGGAGGATTGTGATGACAAATGTAATGGAGTTTTGTGATGACAAGCACTTGAAGCATTGTGATGACAGTGTCAGGGAGCATTGGTCTGACAAGTTTTATGGATTATTGTGATTACAGTGGGCATGGCACATTGTGATGGCAAAGGCGTGGAGCATTTTGATGACAAGGTCATGGACTATTGTGAAGAGAGGTGTTAGGGAGCATTGTGATGACATATGTCATGGTCCATTGTGATGACAATGACTTGGAGCATTGTGATGCCAAGTGTCATGGAAGATTGTGATGACAAAGGTAATGGAGCATTGTGATGACAAGGTCTTGGAGCATTGTGATGTCAAGGATCATGGAGGAATGTGATTACACGGCATGGAGCATTTTGATGACAAGGGCCGCAGAAAATTTTAATGACAACGTCGTGTATCATTGTGATGACAAAGCGCATGGGGCTTGCTATGACAGGGGTCAAGAAGAATTGGGTTGACAAGGTCTTGGAACACTGTGATGACAAGTGTCATGGAGTATTGTGTTTACAAGAGCATGGATCATTTTTATGAAAAGGGCCATTTAAAAATTTAATGACAACGTCGTGAATCATTGTGATGACAAACCACATGGTGCTTGCTATGACAGGTTTCATGGAGCATTGTGATGACAAGTGCATGGAAAATTGTTGTGACAAATGCATGTAACATTGTGATGAGAAGTGTCATGGAGCATTGTGATGACAAGGACATCGAGAATTCTGATGACAAGGGACATCGAGCATTGTGATGACCAGGGCATTGAGAATTGTAATGGCAAGACCGTGGAGCATTGTGATGAGAAGACCATGGATAATTGTGATGACGAGCGTCATGGAGCACTGTAATGACAAGGGGCATGGCACATTTTGATGACAATGGCATGGAGCATAGTGTTGAGAATGCCATGGAACATTCTGATGACATGTGTCATGGAGATTTGTAATGACAAGGGCATGGAGCATTGTAATTACAGGGGTTTGGGAGACTTGAGATTAAAAGGACGTATATCATTGTCATGAAAAAGGCATTTAACCTTGTCATGACAAGGTTCAAGGAGCATAATGAGGACAAGTATCAGGGAGCATTGTGATGACAACTCTATTGAGCATTGTGATGACAGAGGTCATGAAGAATTGGGATGAGAAGACCATGGATTATTGTCGTGATGAGCGTGATGAGGCGTTGTAATGACAAGTGTTATGGAACTTTGTGATCACAAGGGTTTTGAGTATTGTGATGACAAGGTCATGGATTATTGTGAAGACAGGTGTCTGGGAGCATTGTGATGAAATAAGTCATGGTCCTTTGTGATGACATTTGCATGGAACATTTTGATGCCAAGTGTCATGGAGGATTGTGATGACAAAGGTATTGGAGCATTTTGATGACAAGGTATTGGAGCATTGTTATGACATGGGCATGGAGCATTGTGATGAGAAGTTCATGGAGCATTCTGATGACATGCATCATGGAGCTTTGTGATGACAAGCACATGGAGCATTGTGATGACGCTGGTCTTGGAGCATTTTGATGACATAGGTCATGGAGCCTTGTGATGACAAGGAAGTGGAACATTGTGATGGCAGGGGTCATGGAGCATTTTTATGACAGTGGTAATGGAGCATTGTGATGCCCTGTGCATGAGGCATTGGTCTGAAACTTTTCATGGATTATTGTGATGAGAGTGGGCTTGGAGCATTGTGATGACAAGCACATGAATCACTGTGATACATGGGTCATGGAGGACTGTAATGACAAGGGTATTGATTATTGTGATGAGAAGAGCATCAAGCATTGTGATGACAAACGTCATGGAGCTTTGTGATGACAAGGGCATGGAGCAATGTGATGACAATGGCATTGAGCATTGTGATTCCAAGTGTCATGGAGCTTTGGATGACAAATGTTGGAGCATTTTGAGGACAAGGGCATGGTGCATTGTGATGAGAATGCCAGGGAGCATTGTGATGACAAGTTCATGGAGCAATTTGATAAAAAATGCTCCTGGTACATTTTGATGACAGGGGTTATGGATCATTGTGATGTCAGGGGTCATGGATCATTTTGATGATAAAGTCATGTAGCATTGCGATGACAGGTGTCATGGAACATTTGATGACAGGGGTGAGACAGTATTGTGATGACTTGTGAAGGAAAACTCTGATATCAGTGGTGAGAGAGCATTTTGATGAGAAGTGCATGGAGCATTGTAATGACAAGGTTTATGGAGCACTGTGATGACAAGTTTGTGGAGCATTATGATGACAAGTGCATGGCACATTTGATGACATGGGTCAATGAGCATTGTGCTGAAAAGCGCAAAAAACATTGTGATGAAAAGGGTCATGGAGCATTGTGATGACAAGGGTCACAGATCATTGTGATTAAAAGTTCATGGAGCATTGTGGTGGCAAAGCTCACAGAGCTTTGTGATGAAGAGGGCATGGACAATTGTGATGATAAAGATCATGAAGCATTGTGATGACTGGAATCACGGAGTATTGTATTGAGAGGTCTATGCAGCATTGTGATGACAAGGGCATGGAGCATTGTGATGACAGGGACACGGGTCATTGGTCTGACAAGTTTCATGTATTATTGTGATGACAGGTGGCATGGAGCATTGTGATGACAGGGGTCAGGGAGCATGGTGATGACAACGGTCATGGAACATTCTGATGACAAACTTGTGGAGTATTGTGATGAAAATGGCATGGAGCATTGATGTGAAAAATGCATGGAGCCTTTTCATGACAAGTTTCATGGATTATTGTGATGACAGTTGTCATGGAGAATTGTGATGACGTTGGTCATGGAGCATTGTGATGACAAGTGTCAAGGAGCATTGTGCTGACTAGGGAATGGAGTACTGTGATGACAGGAATCATGAAGCGTTGTGATGAAAAGTGTTATAGAACATTGTGATCACACGAATTTGGAGCATCGTGATGACAGAAGTCATGGATCATTTTGATTTCAAGGAGCAAGGAGCATTGTGATGACAAGTGTATGAAGCAATGTGATCCCAAGGTTCATGCAGGATTGTGATGACAACTGTATGGAGCATTGTGATGACAATGTCATGTAGCATTTTGTTGACAAAAGCATGGAGCATTGTGATGGCAAGTGTCATAGAGGACTGTGATGACATGTGTTATGGAGCATTGTGAATACAGGGGTCATGGAGCATTGTGATGACAACGGCATGGATCATTTTGATGACAAGGGTCATGGAGCATTTTAGTGACAAGAGTCCCGGATCATTGTGTTGTCAGGAGTCATGGAGTTTTGTGATGAGAGTGGTCATGGAGCATTGTGATGAGAAAGTCATGGAGCATTGGGCAGAAAATATTCATGGAGTATTGTGATGACAGGGGTCATGGAGCATTGTGATGACAAGGGAATGGAGCATTGTGAAGAGAATGTCAGGAGCATTCTGATAACATGCGTCATGGAGCTTTATGATGACAAGGGCATGTAGCATTGTGATTACAGGGGTCTTGGAGCATGGTGATGACAAGGGTCATGGATTATTGTGATGACAAGGCACGGGACTCTGTGATACATGTGTCATGGAGGTTTGTAATGAAAAGGGCATGGAGCATTGTGATGATAAGGCCATCCAGCATTGTGATGACAAGCGTCATGGCGCTTTGTGATGACAAGACATGGAGCAATTTTATGAGTGTGTTCATGGAGCATTGTGATGACAATGTCATGGAGCATTGTGATGCCAAGGGTCATGGAGCTTTATGATGACAAAGGTCATGGAGCATTTTGATGACCAGGGCTTGGTGCATTGTGATGAGAAGTGCAGGGTGCATTGTGATGAAAATGTCATGGAGCAATTTGATGAAAATTGTCATGGAACATTTTGATGACAGGTTTTATGGAATATTGTCATGTCAGGGGTCATGGAGCATTGTGATGATATGGGCATGTAGCATTGTGATGAGAGGAGTCATGGAATATTGTGATGACAGGGGTGAGGGAGTATTGTGATGACTAGTGATGGAACATTGTTATATCAGTGGTGAGAGAGCATTTTGATGAGAAGTGCATGGAGCATTGTGATGACAAGGTTTATGGAGCATTGTGATGACATGGATAATGGTGCATTGTGCTGACTATTGCATGGAGCATTGTGATGACTAGGGTCATGGAGCATTTTGCTGACAAAGGATTGGAGCATTGTGATGACAAGGGTCATGGAGCATTGTGATGAAAATTTCATGGAACCATGTGATGACAAACGTCACAGAGCCTTGTGATGATGAGGGCATGGACCATTTTGAAGACAAAAGTCATGAAACATTGTGATGACTGGAGTCACGGAAAATTGTGATGACAGGGGTTATGGAGCATTGTGATGACAAGGGCATGGAGCATTGTCATGACAATTATCATGGAGCATTATGATGACAAGCCTCATGGAGCATTGTGATTACAGGGGTCATGGAGCATTGGGATGACAATTGTCATGGAGCATTTTAATGACAAGAGTCCAGGATCATTGTGTTGTCTGGGGCACGAAGCATTGTGATAACAGTGTTTTGGAGCATTGTGGTGACATGGGTCACGGAGCCTTGTGATAACTACGCTGTGGAACATTGTGATGGCAGGGTTCATAGAGCATTGTTATGACAGGTGTAATGTAGCATTGTGGTGACAAGGACATGGAGCATTGGTCTGAAAAGTTGCATGGATTATTGTGATGAGAGTGGGCATGGAGCCTTGTGATGACAGGAGCACGGAACACTGTTATACATGGGTCACGGAGGATTGTAATGACAAGGGCATGATGCATTGTGATGAGAAGGGCATTGACCATAGTGATGACAATTGTCATGGAGCATTGTGATGACTAGGGCCTGGAACAATGTGCTTAGAGAGTTCATGGAGCATTGTGATGACAATGTAATGGAGCATTGTGATGCCAAGGGTGATGGACATTTGTGATGACAAAGGTCATGGAGCATTTTGATGACAAGGGCGTGGTTCACTGTGATGAGAAGGGGAGGGAGCATTGTGATGACAGCGTCATGGAGCAATTTGATGAAAAGTGTCATGAAATATGGAGAATTGTGATGACAAGGACGTGGATAATTGTGATGACAAGGGACATGGAGCATTGTGATGGCAAGACATTGGAGCATTGAGATGAGAAGACTATGGATAATTGTGATGACGACCATCATGGAGCACTATAATGACAAGGGACATGAAGCATTGTGATGACAGGTGTCATGGAGCATTGTGATGACAGGGGTCATTGAACATTGTGATGACAAGTGTCATGGAGCATTCTGAAGACAAGTTTGTGGAGTATTGTGATGACAATGGCATGGAGCATTGTGATGAAAAGGGCATGGAACATTGTGATGAAAAATGCATGGAGCCTTTTCATGACAGGTTTCAAGGAGCATTCTGACGACAAATGTCATGGATCATTGTGATGACAAATGTCATAGAGCATTGTGATGAAAAGGGCATGGAGTATTGTGTTGACAGGCATCATGAAGCATTGTGATGACAAGTGTTATTCAACATTGCGATCACAAGAGTTTGGAGCATTGTGATGACAGAGGTCATGGATCATTTTGATTTCAATTAGCATGGAGCATTGTGATCACAAGGGCATGAAACAGTGTGATCCCAAGGTCATGGAGGATTGTGATTACAAGCACATAGAGCATTGTGATGACAAGGTCATGTAGTCTTTTGATGACAAAGGCTTGAATCATTGTGATGAAAAGAGTCATGGAGCACTGAGATGACAACTGTCACGGAGCATTGTGATTACAGGGGTCATGGACCATTTGGATGACAAGGGCATGAATCATTTTGATGAGAATTATCATAGAGCATTTTGATGAAAAGAGTCCCGAATCATTGTGTTGTCAAGGGTCATGGATTATTGTGATGACAGTGGTCATGGGGCAGTGTGATGACAGGTGTCATGGAGCATTGTGATGAGAATGTCATGGAGCATTTGGCTGAAAATGTTCATGGAGTATTGTGATGGCATGCGTTATGGAGCTTTGTGATGACAAGGGCATGGAGCATTGTGATGAGGGATCCATGGAGCTTTCAGATGACATGAGTCATGGAGATTTTTAATGAGAAGGGCATTGAGCATTGTGATTACAGGGGTCTTGGAGCATTGTGATGGCAAGGGTCATGGAAGCTTGTGATGAAAATGCCATGTCACATTGTGATGGCAGGGTTCAAGGAGCATTGTTATGACAGGTGTAATGGAGCATTGTGATGACAAGGGCATGGAGCATTGGTCTGAAAAGTTTAATGGATTATTGTGATGAGAGTGGACATGTAGCATTTTGATGAAAAAGGCACTGAACACTGTGATACATGGGTCATGGAGGATTGTAATGACAACGGCAGGGAGCATTGTGATTAGAAGGGCATCGAGCATATGTGATGACAAGCGTCATGGAGCTTTGTGATGACAAGGGATTGGAGCAATGTGATCATGGGTTCATGAAGCATTTTGATTACAATGGCATGGATCATTGTGATGCCAAGGGTCATGGAACTTTTGGAGGACAAAGGTCATGGAGCATATTGTTGACAAGAAGGTGGTGCCTTGTGATGATTAGGTCAGGGAACATTGTGATGACAGTTTCATAGAGCAATTTGATGAAAAGTGTCATGGAACATTTTGATGACAGGGGTTATGGAATATTGTGATGTCAGGGGTCATGGAACATTGCGATGATAAGGGCATGTAGGATTGTCATGACAGGGTAAATGGAACATTGTGATGACAGTGGTGATGGAATATTGTGATGATTAGTGATGGAACATTGTGATATCAGTGGTGAGAGAGCATTTTGATGAGAAGTACATGGAGCATTGTGAGGACATTGTTTTCAAGGCATTGTGATGACAAGGTTGTGGAGCATTGTGATGATAAGTGCATGGCGCATTTTGATGACATGAGTCATGGAGCATTGTACTGACAAGCATATGGATCATTGTGATGACAAGAGTCATGGAGCTTTGTGTTGACAAAGGCATGGAGCATGGTGGTGACATGGGTCAGAGAGCATTGTGATGAAAAGTTCATAGAGAATTGTCAAAATGGTCACAGAACCTTGTGATGACAAAGGCATGGACCATTGTAATGACAAAGGTCATGAAGCATTGTGATGACTGGAGTCATGGAGCATTGTGGTGACAGGGGTCATGGAGCATTGTGATGACAAGTGCATGGAGCCTTGTGATTACAGGCTCATGGAGCATTATTCTGACCAGTTTCTTAAACTATTGTGATGACATTGGGTATGGCGCATTCTGATCACAAGGACATGGAGCATTGTGATGACAAGGCCATGGAGTATTGTGAAGACAGGTTTCTAGGAGCATTGTGATGACATATGTCATAGTCCATTGTGATGACAATGGCATGCAGCATTGTGATGCCAAGTGTCATGGAGGAATGTGATGACAAAGGTCATGGAGCATTGTGATGACAAGGGCGATGGAAAATTCTGATGACAATGTCATGAAGCATTTTGATGTCAAGCGCATGGAGCTTGCTATGACAGGGGTCAAGGGGCATTGGGATGAAAAGTGCAAGGAGAATTGTGATGACAAGGGAATGTAACATTGTGATGAGAAGTGTCATGCAGCATTGAGATGACCAAGACATGGAGCATTGTGATGGCAAGACCGTGGAGCATTGTGATGAGAAGACCAAGGATAATTGTGATGACGAGCCTTATGGAGCACTGTAATGACAGGGGACATGTAGCATTGTGATGACAGGTGTCAAAGAGCATTGTGATGATAGGGTTCATGGAACATTGTAATGACAATGGTATTGGAGAATTCTGATGACAAGATTGAGGTGTATTTTGATGACAATG
Organism: Mesoplodon bidens; assembly: GCF_964165515.1. NCBI lineage: Eukaryota > Metazoa > Chordata > Mammalia > Artiodactyla > Ziphiidae > Mesoplodon > Mesoplodon bidens. Next base: position 228,608 of record NW_027671947.1, on the reverse strand, counting down.
GCATGGAGCATTTTGATGAAAAGGGAAAGGAGCATTGTGATGTAAAATGAATGGAGCCTTTTAATGAAGGGTTCAAGGATCGTTCTGCTGACAGGTGTCAGGGATCATTGTGATGACAAAGGTCATGGAGCATTGTGATGACAAGGGCATGGAGTATTGTGATGAGAGGCATCATGGAGCATTGTGATGACAAGTGTTATGGAACATTGTGATCACAAATGTTTGGAGCACTGTGATGACAGAGGCCATGGATCATTTTGATTACAAGGAGCATGGAGCATTTTGATGATAAGGGCATGAAGCAATTTGATCCCAATTTCATGGAGTATTGTGATGACAAGCGAGTGGAGCATTGTGATGAAAATGTCATGTAGCATTTTAATGACAAAGTCATGGAACATTGATCTGACAAAGGCATGGTGCATTGTGATGTCAAGGGTCACAGAGCATTGTGATGAAAATTCCATGGAGCATTGTGGTGACCAAGGTCCCAGTGCCATGTGAGAATTGTGATGACAACAGAATGTAACATTGTGATGAGAAGTGTCATGGAGTATTGTGATGAAAAAGACGTGGATAATTGTGATGACAAGGGACATGGAGCATTGTGATGACCAGGGCATTGAGCATTGTGATGGCAAGACCGTGGAACATTGTGATGAGAAGGTCATGCATACTTGTGAGGATGAGAGTCAATGAGCACTGTAATGACAAGGGAAATGAAGCATGGTGTTTACAGGTATCATGGAGCATTGTGATGAGAGGGGTCATGGAGCATTTTGATGGCAAGCGTCAGGGAGCATTCTGATGAGAAGCTTGTGTAGCATTGTGATGACAACGGCATGGAGCACTGTGATGAAAAGGGCATGGAGCATTGTGATGAACATGACATAGAGCCTTTTCATGACACGTTTCAAGGGGCATTTTGATGACAAGTGTCAGGGAGCATTGTGATGACAAGCGTATTGAGCATTTTGATGACAAAAGTATTGGATCATTGTGATGACAAGGGCATGGATTATGTTGATGACATGCATCATGGAGCGTTGTGATGACAAATGTTATGGAAAATTGTGAACACAAGGGTTTGGAGTATTGTGATGACAGAGGTCACGGATCATTTTGATTTCAAGGAGGATGGAACATTTTGATGAAAAGGCAATGAAGCAATGTGATCCCGAGGTTCATGGAGGATTTTGATGACGAGTGCATGGATCATTGTGATGACAATGTCATGTAGCCTTTTGATGATAAAGGCATGGAGCATTTTGATGAGATGATTCATGGAGCACTGTGATGACAACTGTCACGGAGCATTGTTATTACAGGTGTCATGGAGCATTGGGATGACAAGGGCATGGATCATTGTGATGAGAAATGTCATATCGCATTTAATGACAAGAGTCCCGGATCATTGTGCTGTCAGGGGTCATCAAGCGTTATGATGACAGTGGTCATGGAGCATCGTGATGACATTGGTCATGGAGCATTGTGATGAGAAGGTCATGGAGCATTGTGATGAGAAGACCATGGAGCCTGGTGATGAAAATTCTCATGGATTATTCTGATGAAAAGGGACATGGAGCATTGTTATTACAGGGTTCTTGGAGCATTGTGATGACAATGGCATGGAGCATTGTGATGAGAAGTCAATGGAGCATTCTGATGACATATGTCATGGAGCTTTGTGATGACAAGGTCATGGATCATTGGGATTACAGGGGTCTTGGAGCATTGTGATGAAAAGGGCATGGATCATTGTGATGAAAAAGGCATGGAGCCTTGTCATGACAGGGTTCAAGGAGCATACTCAAGAGAAGCATCAGGGAGCATTGAGATGACAAAGTTAATGGAGCATTGTGATGAGAAGACCATAGAAAATTGTGTTGACGAGGGTCATTGGGCATTGTGATGACAAGTGTTATGGAATATTGTTTTCACATGGGTTTGGTTCATTGTGTTTACAGAGGTCATGGAGCATTTTGACTTCATTGTGATGACAATAACATGAAGCATTATGATGATGGGCATGGTGCATTGTGATGACAGGGTTGATGGAGCATTGAGATGAAAAGCGGCATGAAACATTTTGACTACAGGAGTCTAGGAATATTGTAATGACAAGGGCATGGGTCATTGTGATGAGAAGGCCATGGAGCATTCTGATGATATATGTTATGGAGTTTCGTGATGACAAAGGCATGGATCATTGTTATTAGAATTGTCATGGAACACTGTGATTGCAAGGATCATGTAGCCTTGTGATGACAAGGCCGTGGAACATAGTGATGGCTGGTGTCATGGAGCATTTTTATGACAGGGGCCTTGGAGCATTGTGATGACAAGGTCACGGAACAATGTGATACATGGGTCATGGAGAATTCTAATGACGAGAGCATGGAACATTGTGAAGAGAAAGGCATGGAGCAATGTGATGAGAGTGTTCAAGGTGCATTTTCATAACAATGGCATGGAGCATTGTGATACCAAGGGGCATTGAACATTGTGATGACAAAAGTCATGGAGCATTTTGATGAGAAGTGTGTGGTGCATTGTGATGAGAAAGGCTGGGTGCATTGTGATGACAGGGTCATTAAGCAATTTGATGAAAACGGTCATGGATCATTTTGATGACAGGGGTTATGGAACATTGTGAAGTCAGGGTTCATGGAGCATTGTGATGATAGGGGAGAGGGAGTATTGTGATGACTAGTGATGGAACATTGTGATATCAGTGGTGAGAGAGCATTTTGATGAGAAGTGCATGGAGCATTGTGATGACAAGGTTGTGGAGCATTGTGATGACACGTGCATGGTACATTGCGATGACATGTATCATGGAACATTGTGCTGGCAAGCACATGGAGCATTGTGATGACAAGGGTCATGGAGCATAGTGCTGACAAAAGGATGGAGCATTGTTATGACAATGGTCACAGAACATTGTGATGAAAAGCTAATGGAGCATTGTGGTGACAAAGGTCACAGAACCTTGTGATGATGAGGGCGTGGACCCTTGTGATGACAGAGGTCATGAAGCATTGTGATGACTGGAGTCACTGAGCATTGTGATGACAGGGGTCGTGGATCATTGTGATGACAAGTGTATGGAGCATTGTGATGACAGGGGCATAGAACATTTGTCTGTAATCACAATGCTCCATGCCCTTGTCATCACAAAGTTCCATGACGCATGTCATCAGAATTGTCCATGGCCTTCTCATCACATTGTTCCATTCCCTTGTCATCACAATGCTCCAATGCCTTTGTAATCACCATGCTCCATGCCACTTTTCATCGCAATGCTCCATGAACACTGTCATCACAATGCACCATGCCCATCATTATAATGCTTCATGCTATTGTCATCACAATGAAATCAATATGCTCCATGACCTCTGTCATCACAATGTTCCAAACCTTCTGATCACAAAGTTCGATAACATTTGTCATCACAAATCCCCATGATGCTCGTCATCACAATTATCCATGGTCTTCTTCTCACAATGCTGCATGACTTTTGTCATCACAATGCTCAATACAATTGTCATCACAATGCTTCCTGACACTTGTCATCAGTATGCTCTTGAACACTGTCATGACAAGGATCCATGCATTGTTCATCACAATGATCCATGCCCTTTTCATCAGAATGCTCCAAGAACCCTGTAATCACAATGCTCCATTCCCTTGTCATCACAATGCTACATGACCCCTGTCATCACAAAACTCCATGAATATTTTCAGCCCAATGCTTCATGATCTTCTCATCACAATGCTCCATGACCCTTGTCATCACAATGCTCCATGACCCATGACTACACAATGATCCGGGACTCTTGTCATAAAAATATTCCATGACACATGTCATCACAATGATCCATGCAATTGTCATCCCTATGCTCCATGACCAATGTAATCACAATGCTCCATGACACTTTTCATCACAGTGCTCCATGACCCTTGTCATCACAATGCTCCAACCCTTTGTCAGAAAATGCTACATGACCTTGTCATCACAATGCTCCATGTGCTTTTCATCACAATCCTAAATTACCATTGTCATCAGAAACCTCTATGACCCTTGTCATCACAATGCTACATGACCCCGGTCATCACAATGCTCCATGATACCTGTCATCACAATGCTCCATGGCCTTTGTCATTACAGTGCTCCATGACACTCGTCATCACAATTTTCCATGGTCTTCTCATCACAATGTTCCACGGTCTTGCCATCATAATGTTCCATGCCCTGCTCATCACAATGCTCCATGTCCCTTGTCATCACAATTCTCCACGTTCTTGTCATCACAATTCTCCATGACACATCTCATCACAATGCTGTATGTTCTTGTCATCACAATTCTCCATGCACTTGCCATCGCAATGCTCCATGACCGCTGTCATAGCAAGCTCCATGTGCTTCTCATCACAATGTTTCACGATCTTGTCATCAAAATTTTCAATGACCCTTGTCATCAAAATGCCCCAAGCCCTTCTCATAACAATGATCCATAAACTTTTGTGTGTGTGTGTGTGTGCTACACGGACCTCTCACTGTTGTGGCCTCTCCTGTTGTGGATCACAGGCTTCGGATGCTCAGGCTCAGCAGCCATGGCTTACCGGCCCAGCGGCTGCACGGCATGTTGGATCTTTCCGGATTGGGCCACGAACCCGTGTCCCCAGAATCGGCAGGCAGATTCTCAACCACTGCGCCACCAGTGAAGCACAATGCTCCATTACCTTTGTCATCACAACCCTCTATGACACTTGGCATCACAATGCTCCGTGCAATTGTCATCACAATTAACAATGACATATGTCATCACAATGCTCCCTGACAACTGTCTTCACAATACTCCATAACCTTGTCATCACAATGCTCCATGCCCTTGTCATCACAATGAGCCATGCACACTGTCATCACAATAATCCATGAAAATTGTCAGACCAATGCTCCATGCCCCTGTCATCACAATGCTCCATGACCCCTGTCATCACAATGTTCCGTGACTCCAGTCATCACAATGTTTCATGACCTTTGTCATTACAATCGTCCATGCCCTCGTCATCACAAGGCTCTGTGACATTTGTCACCACAATGCTCCATAAACTTTTCATCACAATGCTCTGTGACCCTTGTCATCACAATGCTCCATGTCCCTAGTCATCTCAGTGCTCCATGCTCTTGTCAGCCCAATGCTCCATGAAGCATGTCATCACAATGTGCCATGTGCTTGTCATCACAATGCTCCACAAATTTGTCATCACAATGCTCCATAAACTTGTCATCACAATTCTTCATGCACTTCTCATCAAAAAGCTCTCTCACCACTGATATCACAATATTCCATCAATAGTCATCACAATATACACTCACCCGTGTCATCACAATGTTCTATGACACCTGTCCTCACAATGCTACGTGCCCTTATCATCACAATGCTCCATGACACGTGACATCACAATGTTCCATGACCTGTGTCATCAAAATGCTCCATGACACTTTTCATCACAATGCTCCATGACCCCTGACATCACAATGTTCCATAACCACTGTCATCAAAATGTTCCATAACCCTTTTCATCAAATTGTTCCATGACTCTGTCATCACAATGCTCCCTGCCTTTCTCATAGCAATGCACCACACCCTTTTCATCAGTATGCTCCAGGACATTTGTCATCACAAAGTTCCACGACCTTTGGCATCACAATGTTCCATGCCATTGTCATCACTATGCTCCATGAAACCTCTTATCACATTGCTCCATGCCCTTGTCATCAGAAGGCTTCATGGTCTTCTCATCACATTGCTCCATGTCCATGTCATTAGAAGGCTTCATGGTCTTCTCATCACAATGCTCCAGGTCGTTGTCATCACAATGCCCCATTCCCTTGTCATCACAATGCTCCATGACACCTGTCATCACAATACTAGCTGAATATTTTCAGCCAAATTCTCCATGACCTTCTCATCATAACGCTCCACAAGCCCTGTCGTCACAATGCTCCATAACCATTGTCATCACAATGCTCACTGACCCCCGACAACACAATGATCTGGGACTCTTTTCATCAAAATGCTCCATGACCTTTGTCATCAAAATGATCCTTTCCCTTGTCAGCCCAATGCTACATGACCCCTGTAATCACAATGTTCCGTGACGCTTGTCATCACAGTACTCCGTGACCCTTGTCATCACAATTCTCCATGCACTTGTCATCATAATACTCCATTACCATTTTCATCACAAACCTCCATAAACCTTGGGATCACATTGCTTCATGCCCTTGCCATCACTATGCTCCATGGCCCTTGAAATCAATATGATCCATGACCTCTGTCATCACAATGATCCAAACCCTTGTGATCACAATATTCTTTAACACTTGTCATCACAACAATCCATGATACCTGTCATCACAATACTCCATGCCCTTGTCATCACAGTGCTCCAAGACCTTTGTCATCATAATGCTCAATACACATGTCATGACAATGCTCCCTGATACTTGTCATCAGAATTCTCCTTAAACACTGTCATAAAAGGCTCCATGCCATTTTCATCACAATGCTTCTTGTCATTTTCATCACAATGCTCCATGCCATTATACTCACAATTCTCCACAAGCTTTTCATCAGAATGCTCCATGACCCATGTCAGCACAGTGCTCGATGACCCCTGTCATCAAAATAAGCCATGACCACTGACCTCACAACACTCCATGACCCCTGAAAACACAATGATGCGGGACTCTTGCCATCAAAATGCTCCATGACACTTGTCATCAAAATGATCCATGCCGTTTTCATCCCAAAGCTACAGGACAACTGTAATCACAATGTTCCGTGATGCCTGTTATCACAGTGTTCCATGACAGTTATCATCACGATGCTCCATGCATTTGTCAGCAAAATGCTACATGACCTTGTCATAACAATGCTCCATGTGCTTGTCTTCACAATACTCCATTACCTTTGTCATCACAATCCTCCAAGGAGCTTAGGATCACATTGATTCATGCCCTTGTCATCACAATGCTCCACGCTCCTTGAAGTCAAAATGATCCATGACTTTTATAATCACAATGCTCCAAACCCTTGTGATCACAATGTTCCATAACACTTGTCATCACAACTCTCCATAATGCCTGTCATCACAATACTCCATGCCCTTGTCATCACAATGCTCCATGAACTTTGTCATCACAATGCTCAATACACTTGTCATCACAATGCTCCCTGACACTTGTCATCAAAATGCTCCTTGAACATTGTCATGGAAAGGCTCCATGCCTTTTTTTATCACAATGCTCCCTGTACTTTTCATCACAATGCTCCATGCCATTGTCATCACAATACTCCACAAGCTTGTGATCAGAATGCTTCTTGACCCTTGTCCTCACAATGCTCCATGACCCCTGTCATTACGATGCTCCATGACACCTGTCTTCACAATGCTCCATGTCCCTTGTCTTTACAGTGCTCCATGACGCTCATCATCCCAATTATCCATGGTCTTCTCATCACAATGCTACAAGGTCTTGCCATCACAATGTTCCATGCCCTGGTCATCACAATGCTCCATGTCCCTTGTCCTCACAATTCTCCACGTCCTTGTCATCACAATGCTCCATGACATTACTCAATACAATGTTACATGCTCTTGTCATCACAATTTTCCAGGCGCTTGTCATTGCAATGCTCCATGTCCCTGTCATATCCAGCTCCATGCCCTTTTCATCACAATGCTTCATGAGCTTGTCATCAAAAGTCTCAATGGCCTTTGTCATCACAATTCACCAAGCCCTTGTCATCACAATTCTCCTTTACCTTTTCCATCACAATCTTCCATGACACTTGGCATCACACTGCTCCATGACATTGTCATCACAATGGACCATGACATATGTCATCACAATGCTCCCTGACACTGGTCTTCACAATAATCCATGACCTTGTCATCACAATGCTCCATGCCCTTGTGATCACATAGCACCATGCCTACAGTCATCACAATAATCCATGAAACTTGTCAGACCCATGCTCCATTGCCCTGTCATCACAATGCTCCATGATCCCGTCATGAAAATGCTCCTTGACTCCAGTCATCACAATGCTTCATGACCTTTATCATCACAATGATCCATGCACTCGTCATCGCAAGGCTCTGTGACTTTGTCACCAAAGTGCTCCATGAACTTCTCATCACAATGCTCCTTTACTCTTGCCATCACAATGCTCCATGCCTTTGTCAGCACAATGCTCCTTGACCCTTGTCATCACAATGCTCCATGCACTTGTCAGCACCTTGCTCCATGACCCATCTCATTAAAATGTGCCATGCACTTATCATCACAATCCTTCACAACTTTGTCATCACAATGCTCCATAAAATTTGTGATCACAATGATTCATTCACTTCTCATCAAAATGCTCTCTCACCGCTGATATCACAATGTTCCATCACTAGTCATCACAATACTCCCTCACTCCATCCTCACTATATTCCATGACACCTGTCATCACAATGATACATACCCTTATCATCCCAATGCTCCATGACCCCTGACATCACAATGTTCCATAACCCCTGTCATCAAAGTGTTCCTTGACACTTTTCATCAAATTGCTCCTTGACCCTCTGATCATAATGCTTCCTGCCTTTCTCATCACAATGCACAACTCCCTTGGCATCACAATGCTCCATGACGCTTCTCATCACAATGCTCAATGCCCTTCTCATCCAAATATTCCATGTCCTTGTATTTACAATCCTCCATTACCCAAGTATCACAGTGTACCGTGCCCTTATCATCACAATGCTCCATGTCCACACTCATCTCAATAATCCATGAAAGTTTTCAGTCCTATGCTCCATGCCCTTGTCATCACAATGATCCATTACCCTTGTAATAACAATACTCCATGACCCCTGCCATCTCAATGTTCCCCGACCATTGTCATTGTCATCACAATGCTCAATACACTTGTCATCACAATGCTCCCTGACATTTGTCATCAAAATGCTCCTTAAACCCTGTCATGAAAAGCCTCCATGCCTTTTTCATCATAATGCTCCATGCCCTTTGCATCACAATGCTCCATGCAATTTTCATCACAATACGCCACAAGCTTGTCATCAGAATGCTCCATGACCCTTGTCATCACAAGGCTCCATGACACTTGTCATCACAATGCTCCAAGACCCCTGTAATCACAATGCTTCATGCCATTGTCATCACAAAGCTCCAGGACGCATGTCATCAGAATGCTCCTTGGACTTCTCATCACAATGCTCCATCTACCTATCATCACATTACACCAAGACCCCTGTAATCACAATGCTGCATGCCCCTTTTCATCTCAATGCCCAATGAAAACTGTCATCAAAATGCACCATGCCCGTCATCATAATGCTTCATGCTATTGTCATCACAATGAAATCAAAATGCTCCAGGACCCCTGTCTTCACAATACTCCAAACCCTTGAGATCACAATGTTCCATAACACTTGTCATCACAACGCCCCATGATGCTCGTCATAACAATTATCCATGGTCTTCTCATCACAATGCTCCATGACTCTTGTCAACACAATGCTCCAAGACCCCTGTAATCACAATGTTCCATGCCCGTTTTCATCTCAATGCTCCATGAACCCTGTCATCACCATGCACTATGCCCTTCATCGTAATGCTTCATTCTATTGTCATCACAATGAAATCAAAATGCTCCATGACCTCTGTCATCACAATGCTCCAAACACTTGTGATTACAATGTTCCATAACACTTGTAATCACAAAGCCCCATGACACTCATCATGACAATTATCCATGGTCGTCTCATCACAATTCTCCATGGCTTTGTCATCACAATTCTCAATACTCTTGTCATCAAATGCTCCCTGACAGTTTTCGTCAGTATGCTTCTTGAAGCCAGTCATGACAAGGCTCCATGCCTTTTTCATCCCAATGATCCATGCCCTTTTCATCAGAAGTCTCCAAGAACACTGTAATCACAATGCTCCATGACCTTGTCATCAAAAGGCTCCATGATGCATGTCATCAGAAAGCTCCATGTCCTTCTCATCAAAATGCTCCATGCCCTTTTCATCACAGTGCTCCAAGACCCCTGTAATCACAATGCTCCATTCCCCTTTTCATCAGAATGCTCCATGAGATTTTCATTACAAGGCTCCATGGTCTTCTCATCAAAATGCACCATTCCCTTGTAAGCACAATGGTCCAATCCCTTGCCATCACAATGCTCCATGACCACTGTCATCGCAATACTCCATGCACATTTTCAGCCCAATGCTCCATGACCTTCTCATCACAATGCTACATGACCCTTGTCCTCACAATGCTCCATGACCTCTGTCATCACAACGCACCATGACCCCTGTGATCACAATATTCCATGTCCTTGTCATCCGAATGCTCCATGAAACCGGTAATCACAATGCGCTGTGACGCTTGTGATTACAGTGCTCCATGACACTTTTCATCACAATGCTCCAATCCTTTGTCAGCAAAATGCTACTTGACCATGTCATCACAATGATTCATGCGCTTGTCTTCACAATCCTCCATGAAACTTGGGATCACATTACTTCATGCCCTTGTTATGACAATGCTCCATGCCTCTTGAAATCAAAATGATCCATGACCTCTGTCATCACAATGCTCCAAACACTTGTAATCAAAATGTTCCATAACATTTGTCATCACAACGTTCCATGATGCCTGTCATCACAATACTCCATGCCCTGTCATCACAATGCTCGATGACCTTTTTCATCACAATGCTCAATACACTCGTCATCACAATGATTCCTGACACTTGTCTTCAGAATTCTCCTTGAGCACTGTCATGAAAATCTCCATGCCTTTCTCATCACAATAATCCATGCCCTTTTTATCACAATGCTCCATGCCATTGTCATCACAATATTTGACAATCTTGTCATCAGAATGCTCCATGACCCCTGTCATCACAATGCTCCATGACACCTGTCCTCACAATGCTCAATGCCCCTTGTCATTACAGTACTCCAAGACACTCGTAATCACCAATATCCATGGTCGTCTCATCACAATGCTCCACGGTCTTGCCATCACAATGCTCCATACCCTGGTCATCACAATGCTCCATGTCCCTTGTTATCACAATTCTACACGTCCTTGTCATCACAATACTACATGACACTTCTCATCACAATGTTACATGCTCTTGACCTCACAATTCTCCATGCACTTGTCATTGCAATACTCCATGACACCTGTCATAGCAAGCTCCATGCGCTTGTCATCACAATGCTTCACGTCCATTTTATCAAAATTCTCAATGGCCCTCGTCATCACCCTGTTCCATTCCATTTTCATCACAATGCTCCATGACCCTTGTCATCACAATGCTCCAAGCCCTTCTCATAACAATGCTCCGTTACATGAGGCATCACAATCCTCCATGGGACTTGGCATCACAATACTCCATGCCATTCTCATCACAATGGACTATGACATATGTCATCACAATGCTCCCTGACACCTGTCTTCACAATACTCCATGACCTTTTCATCACAATGCACCATGCTCTTTTCATCTCAATGCACCATGTCCACTGTCATCACAATTATCCAAGAAAATTGTCAGAGCAATGCTCCATGCCCCTGTCTTCACAATGTTCCATGCTCTGGTCATCACAATGCTCCATCACCCCTGTCATCAGAATGCTCCGTGAATCCAGTCATCACAATGCTTCTTGACCTTTGTCATCACAATGGTCGATTCCCTCGTCATCACAAGGTTCTGTGACCATTGTCACCACAATGCTCCTTGAACTTTTGGTCACAATGCTATGTGACCCTTGTCATCACAGTGCTCCATGCCTTTGTCAGCACAATGTTCCATGACCCATGTCATCACAATCTGCCATATGCAGGTCGGCAAAACGCTCCACAACCTTGTCATCACAATGCTCCATAAAACTTGTCATCACAATGCTCCATGCACTTATCATCAAAATGCTCTCTCACCACTAACACCACAATGTTCCATCACTAGTCATCAAAATACTCCATCACCCCTGTCATCACAGTGTTCCAAGACCCCTGTAATCACAATGTTCCATGCCCTTTTCATCAGAATGTTCCAGGAGACATGTCATCACAAGGCTCCATGGTCTTCTCATCACAATGTTCCAGGACCTTGTCATCACAATTCTCCATGACCCCTGTCATCACAATACTCCATGAATATTTTCAGCCCAATGCTCCATGACCTTCGGATCACAATGCTCCATGACCCATGTCATCACAACGCTCAATACACTTGTTATCACAATGCTCCCTGACACTTGTCATCATTATGCTCCTTGAACCCTGTCATGACAAGGCTCCATGACATGTTCATCACAATGACCATGCCCATTTCGTCACAATGCTCCAAGACACCTGCAATCACAATGCTCCATGCCTTTGTCAGCCAAATTCTACATGACCTATTCATCACAGTGCTCCATGCGCTTGTCATCAAAATCCTCCATGCAACTTGGGATCACATTGCTTCATGACCCTGTCATCACAATGCTCCATGTTCCTTGAAATCAAAATGATCCATGACCTCTGTCATCACAATGATCCAAACGCTTGTAGTCACAATGTACCATAACAATTGTCATCACAACGCTCCATGATGCCTGTTATCACAATAACATGCCCTTGTCATCACAATGATCAAAGACCCCTGTAATCACAGTGCTCCATGCCCCTTTTCATCTCAATGTTCCATGAACCCTGTCATCAAAATGCACCATGACCATCATCATAATGCTTCATTCTTTGTCATCACAAAGGACCATGACATAGGTCATCACAATGCTCCCTGACACCTGTCTTCACAATACTCAATGACCTTGTCATCACAATGCTCCATGCCCTTGTCATCACAATGCACCAAGCCCACAGTCAATGCAATAATCCATGAAACTTATCAGACCAATGATCCATGTCCATGTCATCATAGTGCTCCGTACAATTGTCAACACAATGCTCAATGTTCCCTGTCATCATAATGCTCCATAACATTGTCAACACAATGCTCCATGAACCATGTCATCACAATGCTCCTTGACTGCAGTCATCACAATGCTTCATGATCTTTGTCATCACAATGGTCCATGCCCTCGTCATCACAATGCTCCATGACCCTTGTCATCACAATGCTCCATGTACTCATCAGCACAATGCTCCATGACCCATGTTAACACATTGTGCCATGCGCTTGTCATTACAATGCTCCAAAACCTTGTCATCACAACGCTCCATAAACGGTGTCATCACAATGATCCATGCACTTATCATCAAAATGCTCCCTCACCCCTGTTATCACAATGTCCCATGACACCTGTCACAACAATGCTACATGCCATTACCATCACAATGGTCTATGAACACTGACATCACAATGTTCCATAACCCCTGTCATCAAAATGCTCCATGACCCTTTTCATCACAATGTTCCATGACCCCTGATATCACAATGTTCCATAACCCCGTCATCAAATTATTACATGACACTTTTCATCAAATTGCTCCATGACCCTGTCATCACAATGCTCCCTGCCCTTCTTATCACAATGCACTACACCCTTGTCATCAAAATGTTCCATGACATTTATCATCACAAAGCTCCATGACCCTTGACATCACAATGCTCCATGCCATTGTCATCAAAATGCTCCATGAAACCTCTCATCACATTGTTCCATGCCCGTCTCATCACAATGCTCCCTGCCCTTGTCAGTACAATCCTCCATGACCCATGTACCACAGTGTACCATGCCCTTGTCATCACAAAGCTCCATGACACCTGTCATAACTATGTTGCATTATCCCTGCCATCACAATATTCCATGGCTATATCATCACAAGGCTCAATGACCCTTGCAATCACAATGATCCAAGACCCCTGTGATCACAATGCTCCATGCACTTGTCATCACAAAGCTCCATGACGCATGTCATCAAAATTGTCCGTGGACTTCTCATCACAATGCTCCATGCCCTTGTATGACAATGCTCCATGATCCCAGTAGTCACAATGCTCTATGCCCCTTTTCATCTCAATGCTCCATGAACCATGTCATAACAATGCACCATGCCCATCATCATAATGCTTCATGCTATTGTCATCAAAATGAAATCAAAATGCTCCATGACCTCTCTCATCACAATGCTACAAAGTTTTGTGTTCACAATGTTCCATAATACTTGTCCTCACAATGTCCCATGACGCTCGTCATCACAATTTTCCATGGTCTTCTCATCACAATGCTCCATGACCTTTGACATCATAATTCTCAATACACTTGTCATCACAATGATCCTGTACACTTGTCATCAGTATGCTCCTTGAACCCTGTCCTAAAAAGGCTCCATGCCTTTTTCATCACAATGATCCAAGCCCTTTTCATCACAATGATCCAAGACACGTGTATTCACAATGCTCCATGCCCTTGTCATCACAAAGCTCCATGATGCATGTCATCAAAATGCTCCATGGACTTCTCATCACCATGCTCCATGCCTTTTTCATCACCATGCTCCAAGACCACTGTAATCACAATGTTCCATGACCCTTTTCATCAGAATGCTTCATGAGACTTGTCATTACAAGGTTCCATGGTCTCATCACAATGATCCAGGACTTTGTCATCAAATGCTCCATTCCCTTCTCATCAAAATGCTCCATGACCCCTGTCATCACAACACTCCATGAACATTTTCAGCACAATGCTCCATGACCTTCTCATCAAAATGCTCCATGACCCCTGTCATCACAATGTTCCATAACCAATGTCATCACAATGCTCCATGACCCCTGACAACAGAATGATCGCGGACACTTGTCATCAAAATGCTCCATGACACTTCTCATCAAAATATTCCATGCCCTTGTCATCCCAATGCTCCATGAACCCTGTAAACACAATGCTCTGTGACGCTTGTCATCACAGTGCTCCATGACACTTTTCATCAAAATGCTCCATGTGTTTGTTAGCAAAATGTTACATGACATTGTCATCATAATGCTCCATGTCCCTTGTGGTCAAAATTATCCACGTTCTTGTCATCACAATGCTCCATGACACTAGTCTTCACAATGTTACATGTACTTGTCATCACAATTCTCCATGCAATTGTCATCGCAATGCTTCATGAACCCTGTCATAGCAAGCTCCATGCGCCTGTCATCACAATGCTTCACGACCTTGTCATCAAAATTCTCCATGGCCCTTGTCATCACAATGCTCCAAGCCCTTATCATCTCAATGCTCCATTAACTTTGTCATCACAATCCTCCATGACACTTGGCATCACAATGCTCCATGCCACTGTCATCACAATGGACCATGGCATATGTCTTCAGAATGCTCCCTGACACTTATCTTCACAATATTCCATGACCTTGTCATCACAATGCTCCATGGCCTTGTCATCAAAATGCGCCATGCCCACTGTCATCAAAATAATCCATGAACATTGTCAGACGAACGCTCCATGCCCCTGTCATAACAATGCTCCTTGACACTTGCCATCACAATGTTCCACTGCGTAGTTATCACAAGGCTCCATGACCCTTGTCATCACAATGCTCCAAGACCCCTGTAATCACAATGCTCCATGCACTTGTATTCACAAATCTCCATGACACATGTCATCAGAATGTTCCAAGGCCTTCTCATCACATTGCTCCATGCCTTTGTCATCACAATAATCCAAGACCCCTGTAATCACAATGCTCCATGCCCTTGTCATCACAATGCTCCATGACACCTGTCATCACAAAGCTCTGTGACTCCAGTCATCACAGTGCTTCATGACATTTGTCAACACAATGGTCCATGCCTTCATCATCACGAGGCTATGTGACCTTTGTCACCACAATGCTCCATGAAATTTTCATCAATATGCCCTGTGACCCTTGTCATCACAAGGCTCCATGCCTTTCTCAGCACAATGCTCCATGATCCTTTTCATTACAAAGCTTCATGTTCTTGTCAGCACAATGCTCCAGAACCCATATCATCACAATCTGCCATTCGTTTGTCATCACAATGCTCCACAAACTTGTCATCACAATGCTCCATAAATCTTGTCATCACAATGCTCAATGCACTTCTCATCAAAATGCTCTCTCACCACTGATATCACAATTTTTCATCACTAGTCATCACAATACTCCCTCTCCCCTGTCATCACAATGTTTCAAGATCCCGTCATCACAATGCTTCATGCCCCTATTCATCTCGATGCTCCATGAACCCTGTCATCACAATGCACCATGCCCATCATCATAATGCTTCATGCAATTGTCATCACAATGAAATCAAAATGCTCCATGACTTCTGTCATCACAATGCTCCAAATCCTTGTGATAACAATGTTCCATGACACTTGTCATCACAATAGCCATTGAGACTCGTCATCACAAGTATCCATTGTCTTGTCATCACAATGTTCAATGACCTTTGTCATCACAATGCACAATACACTTGGCATCTCAATGATCCCTGACACTTTTCATTAGTATGCTCCTCGAACACTATCATGACAAGGATCCATGCCTTTTTCATCACAATGATCCATGCCATTTTCATCACAATGCTCCAAGACCACTGTAATCACTATGCTCCATGCCCTTTTCATCAAAAAGCTCCATGACGCATGTCATGAGAATGCTCCATGCCCCTTTTCATCTCAATGCTCCATGCCCTTGTCATCACAATACTCCAAGACCTCTGTTATCACAATGTTCCATGCACTTTTTCATCAGAATGGTCCAGGAGATTTGTCATCACAAGGCTCCATGGTCTTCTAATCAAAACGCTCCAGGACCGTGTCAACACAATGCTCCATTCCCTTGTCATCACAAAGCTCCATGACCCCTGTCATCACAATACTCCATGACTATTTTCAGCCCAATACTCCATGACCTTCTCATCACCATGATCCATGCACTTCTCATCAAAATGCCCTCTCACTACTGATATCACGATATTCTATAACTAGTAATCACAATACTCCCTCACACCTGTCATCACAATGTTCCATGACATCTGTCATCACAATGCAACATGCCCTTATCATCAAAATGTTCCATGACCCCTGACATCACAATGTTCCATAACACCTGTCATCACAATGCTCCATGAAACTTTTCATCACAATGCTCCATGACCCCTGACATCACAATGTTCCATAACCACTCTCATCAAAATATTCCATGACACTTATCATCAAATTGCTCCACGACCCTGTCATCACAAGGCGCCCTGCCCTTCTCATCACAATGCACCACGCCCTTGTCATCAAAATGCTCCATGAGCTTTGTCATCACAAATCACCATGACCCTTGATGTCACAATGCTTCATGCCGTTGTCATCACAATGATCCATGTCCTTGTCATCACAAAGCTCCATGACACTTTTCATCACATTGTTCGATGCCATTCTCACCACAATGCTGCATGCACTTGTCATTACAATCCACAATGACCCATGTATCACAGTGTTCCGTGCCCTGGTCATCAAAATGCTCCATGCCCACTCTCATCACAATAATCCATGAAAGTTTTCAGACCAATGCTCCATGCCCTTGTCGTCACAATGATCCATTACCCCTGTCATAAAAATGCTCCATGACCCCTGCCCTCACAATGTTCCACATCATTGTCATCACAAGGCTCCATGACCTTTGTCATCACAATGCTCCAAAACCAGTGTAATCACAATGCTCCATGTCCTTGTCATCACAAAGCTCCATGACGCATGTCATCAGAATGCTCCATGACATTCTCATCACAATGCTCCACACCCTTGTCATCACAAAGCTCCATGGCCCCTGTAATCAAAATGCTCCATGCCCATTTTCATCTCACTGATCCATGAACCCTTTCATCAAAATGCACCATGCCCATCATCATAATGCTTCATGCTATTCTCATCACAATGAAATCAATAAGCTCCATGACATCTGTCATCACAATGCTCCAAGCCCTTGTGAATACAAGGTTCCTTAACACTTGTCATCACAACGCCCCATGACACTCGTCATCTCAATTATACATGGTCTTGTCATCAAAATACTCAATGACCTTTGTCATCACAATGCTCAATACACTTGTCATCACAATGCTCCCTGACACTTGTCGTCAGTATTCTCCTTGAACCCTCTCACAAGGCTCCATGCCTTTTTCATCACAATGATCCATCCCCTATTCATCACAATGTTCCAAGACCCCTGTAATCACAATGCTAACTGTCCCTTTTCATCAGAATTCTCCATGAGACTGGTCAACAGAAGACTGCATGGAATTCTCATCACAATGCTCCAGGACCTTTTCATCACAATGCTCCTTTCCCTTGTCATCACAATGCTCCATGAACCCTGTCATCAAAATACACCATGAATATTTTTAGCCCAATTATCCATGACCTTCTCATCACAAGGATCCATGACATTTGTCATCACAATGCTCCTGCGCTTGTCAGCACAATGCTCCGTGACCCATGTCATCACAATGCACCATGCGCTTGTCATCACAATGATCCACAATTTTGTCATCACAATGCTCCATATATCTTGTCATCACAATGCTCCATGCACTTCTCATCGAAATGCTCTCTCACCACTGATAACACAATGTTCCATCTCTAGTCATCACAATACTCCCTCACCACTGTCATCACAATGTTCCATGACCTCTGTCATCACAATGCCACATGCTCTTATCCTCACAATGCTCCATGACGCCTGATATCACAATGTCCCATAAACCCTGTCATCAAAATGCTCCATGACCCTTTTCATCACAATACTCCATGACCCTTGACATCACAATGTTCCATAACACCTGTCATCAAAATGTTCCATGACTCTTTTAATCAAAATGATCCAGGACCCTGTAACGCAATTTTCCCTGCCTTTCTCATCACAATGCACTATGCCCTTGTCAACAAAATGCTCCATGACCTTTGTCATCACAAAGATCTATGACCCATGGCATCACACTGCTCCATGCCCTTGTCATCACAAAGCTCCATGACACTTGTCATCACAATGCTCGATGCCCTTCTCATCACAATGTTCCATGCCCTTGTCATTACAACCTTCCATGACCCATGTATCACAGTGTTCCTTGCCCTTGTTATCACATTGTTCCATACCCAGTCTCATCACAATAATCGATGAAATTTTATAGACCAATGCTCCATGCCCTTGTCATGACAATGCTCCATTACCCTTGTCATAGCAATGCTTCATGAACGCTGCCATCACAATATTCCACAGCCTTCTCATCACAAGGCTCAATGACCCTTGGCATCACAAAGCTCCAAGACCCCTGTAATCACAATGCTCCATGCCCTTGTCATCACAAAACTCCATGACACATACCATCACAATGTTCCATGTCATTCTCATTATAGTGTTCCATGCTCTTGTCATCACCATGCTCCAAGACACCAATAATCACAATGTTCCATGCCCCTTTTCATCAGACTGCTCCATGAGACTTGTCATCACAAGAGTCCATGGTTTCTCATCTCAATGATCTAGGACCTTCTCATCACAATGCTCCATTCCCTTTTCATCAAAATGCTCCATGAACACTGTCACCACAATACTCCAGAAATATTTTCAGCCCAATTCTCTATGACCTTCTCATCATAATTCTCCTTGACCTCTGCCATCACAGTGCTCCATGACATTTATCATCACATTGCTCAATACAGTTATCATCACTATGCTCCTTGACACTTGTGGTCAGAATGCTCCTTGAAACCTGTCATGAAAAGGCCCCATGCATTTTTCATCACAATGTTCCATGCCCTTGTAATCACAATGCTCCAAGACCCCACTAATCACAATGCTCCATGCCACATTTCATCTCAATGCTCCATGAACCCTGTCATCACAATGTGCCATGCTCAACATCATAATGCTTCATCCTATTCTCATCACAATTAAATAAAACTTCTCCATGACCTCTGACATCACAATGCTCCAAACCCTTGTGATCACAGTGTTCCATAACACTTTTCATCAAAACACCCCATGATGCTCGCCATCACAATTATCCATGGTCTTCTCATCAGAATGCTCCATGATCTTTTTCATCACAATGCTCAATACACTTGTCATCAAAATGCTCCCTGACACTTGCCATCAGTATGCTCTATGAACGCTGTCGTGAAAAGGCTCGATGCCTTTTTCACCACAATGATCAATGCCCTTTTCATCACAATGCTCCAAGAGCCCTGTAATCACAATGCTCCATGTCCTTGGCATCACAATGCTCCATGATGCATGTCATCAGAATGATCCATGGCCTTCTCATCACAATGATCCTTGCCCTTGTCATCACAATGATCCTAGAGCCCTGTAATCACAATGCTCCATGTCCTTGTCATCACAATGCTCCATGATGCATGTCATCAGAATGATCCATGGCCTTCTCATCACAATGATCCTTGCCCTTGTCATCACAATGATCCTAGACACCTGTAATCACAATGCTCCATGCCCCTTTTCATCAGAATGCTCCATTAGACTTGTCATCATGAGGTTCCATGGTCTTCTCATCACAATGCTCGAGGCCGTTGTCATCACCATGCAATATTCCATTGTCATCACAATGCACCATGACCCCTGTCATCACAATACTCCATAAATATTTTCACCCCAATGTTCCATGACTTTCTCATCACAAGGCTCCATGACCACTGGCATCAAAATGCTCCATGACCACTGTCATCACAATGATCCGGGACTCTTGTCATCAAAATGCTTCATGACACTTGTCATTACAATGATCCATGCCCTTGTCATCCCAATGCCCCATGACCGGTGTAATCACAATGCTCCATGACGCTTGTCATCAGAGTGCTCCATGACACTTGTCATAACAATGCTCCATGTCTTTGTCAGAAAAATGCTACATGACCTTTTCATCACAATGCTCCATGTGCTTGTCATCACAATCCTCCATTTTCATTGTCATCACAATCCTCCATGAAACTTGGGATCGCATTGCTTCATGCCCTTGTCATCACAATGCTCCATGCTCCTTGAAATGAATATGATCCAAGACCTCTGTCATCACAATTCTCCAAACCCTGGTGATCTCAATGTTACATAACACTTGTCATCGCAACACTCCATGATGCCTGTCATCACAATACTCCATGCCCTTGTCATCACAATACTCCATGACCTTTGGCATCCCAATGCTCAATACACTTGTCATCACAATGCTCCTTAATACTTGTCGTCAGAATGCTCCTACAACCCTGTCATGAAAAGGCTCCATGCCTTTTTCATCACAATGAACTATGCCCTTTTCATCACAATGCTCCATGACATTGTCATCACAATACTCCACATGCTTGTCATCAGAAAGCTCCATGACACTTGTCATCACAATTCTCCATGACCCCTGTCCTCACAATACTCCATGACACCTATCCTCATAATACTCCATGCCTCTGGTCATTACCGTGCTCCAAGACACTCCTCATCACAATTATCCAAGGTCTTCTCATCACAATGTTCCACGGTCTTCCCATCACAATGCTCCATGCCCTGGTCATCAGAATGCTTCATGTCCCTTGTCATCACAATTCTCCACCTCCTTGTCATCACAATGCTCCATGATACATCTCAACACAATTTTACATGCTCTTGTCATCATAATTCTCCTTGTACTTGTCATCACAATGCTCCATGACCCTTGTCATAGCAAGCTCCATGCGCTTGTCATCAAAATGTTTCACGACCTTGTCATCAAAATTCTCAATGGCCCTTGTCATCACAATGCTCCATGACCCCTGTCATCAAAATGCTCCATGACACTTTTCATTACAATGCTTCATGACCCCTGACATCATAATGATCCATTAGCCCTGTCATCAATATATCCCATGACACTTTTCATCAAATTGGTCAATGATCCTGTCATCACAATGATCCCTGCCCTTCTCATCACAATGCACCACTCCCTTGTCATCACAAAGCTCCATGAAACCTCTCATCACATTGCTCCATGCCCTTGACATCATAAAGCTCCATGATGCTTGTCATCACAATGGTCGAAGTCCTTCTCATCACAATGCTCCATGCTTTTGTCATTACAATCCTCCATGACCCATGTATCACAGTGTTCCATGACCTTGTCATCAAAATTCTCCATGCCCACTCTCATCACAATAATCCGTGAAACTTTTCAGAGAAATGCTCTTTGCCCTTGTCATCACAATGCTCCATTACACCTGTCATAACAATGCTCCATGACCCATGCCATCACAATGATCCACGGCTTTGTCATCACAAGGCTCCATGACCCTTGTCATCACAATGCTAGAAGATCCCTTTAATCACAGTGCTCCAAGACCTTCTCAACACAAAGTTCCGTGAATCATGTCACCAGAATGCTCCATGGACTTCTCATCACAATTCTCCATGCTCTTGTCATCACAATGTTCCAAGTCCCCTGTAATCACAATGCTCCATGTCCCTTTTCATGACAATGATGCATGAACCCTGTCATCACGATGCACCATGCCCATCATCATAATGATTCATGCTATTCTCATCACAATGAAATCAAAATGCTGCATGACCTCTGTCATCAAAATGCTCCTAACCCTTGTGATCACAATGTTCCAAAACACTTGTCATCACAACCCCCCATGATACTCGTCATCACAATTATCCATGGTCTTCTCATTACAAAGCTCCATGACTTTTTTCATCGCAATTCTCAATACACTTGTCATCACAATGCTCCCTGACACTCGTCGTCAGTATGCAACTTGAACCCTCTCATGACAAGGATCCATGCCTTTATCATCACAATGATCCGTCCCCTTTTCATCACAATGCTCCAAGACCACTGTAATCACAATGATCCATGCCCTTGTCATCACAAAGTTCGAAGATGCAAGTCATCAGAATGCTCCATGGTCTTCTCATGCCAATGCTCCATACCCTTGTCATCACAGTGCTCCAAGACCCCTGTAATCACAATGCTCCATGCCCCTTTCCATCATAATGCTCCATGAGACTTGTCATCACAAGGCTTCATGGGCTTCTCATCACAATGCTCCAGGACATTGTCATCACATTGCTCCATTCCCCTGTCATCACAATACTCCATGAACATTTTCAGCCCAATGCTACATGACCTTCTCATTACAATGCTGCATGAACCCTGCAATCACAATGCTCCATGACCACTGTCATCACAATGTTCCACGGTCTTGTCATCACAAGGCTCCATGACCCTTGTCATCACAATGCTCCATGAGCCCTGTAATCACCATGGTCCGTGCCCTTGTCTTCACAAAGCTCCATGTTGCAGGTCATCAGAATGCTCAATGGCCTTCTCATAACAATGCTCCATGCAATTGTCATCACAATGTTCCAAGGCCCATGTAATCACAATGCTCCATCCCCCTTTTCATCTCAATGCTCCATGATCCCTGTCATCACAATGCACCATGTCCATCATCATAATGTTTCATGCTATTGTCATCACAATGGAATCAAAATGCTCCATGACCTCTGACATCACAATGCTCCAAACCCTTGTGATCACAATGTTCCAAAACTTTTGTCATCACAATTCCCCAGAATTCCCTTCATCACAATTATTCATGTTCTTCTCATCACAATGCTCCATGACCTTTGTCATCACAATGCTCAATACACTTGTCATCACAATGATCCCTGACACTTCTCATCAGTATGCTCCTTGACACCTGTCATGACAAGGCTCCATGGCTTTTTCATCACAATGATCCATGCCGTTTCATGACAATGGTGCAAGACCCCTGTAATCACAATGCTCCATGACCTTGTCATCAGAAAGCTCCATGACACATGTCATCAGAATGCTCCATGGACTTCTTATCACAATCCTCCATGCCCTTGTCATCACAATGTTCCAAGACCACTGTAATTTCAATGTTCCATGCCCCTTTTCATCAGAATGCTCCATGAGAGTTGTCGTCACAAGGCTCCATGGTCTTCTCATCACAATGTTCCATGCCATTGTCATCACAATGGACCATGACATATGTCATCACCATGGTCACAGACAGCTCTCTTCCCAAAACTCCATGACCTTGTCAACACAATGCTCCTTGCCCTTGTCATCAAAATGAGCCATGACTACTGTCATCACAATAATACATGAAACTTGTCAGACCAATGCTCCATGCCCCAGTCACCGCAATGCTCCTTGCCCTTTTGATCACAATTCTCCATGACCACTGTCATCACAATGCTCCTTGACTCCATTCATCACAATACTTCATGACCTTTGTCATCACAATGGTCCATGCCCTCGTCATCACAAGGCTCTGTGAGCTTTGTGACCACAATGCTCCATGAACCCTCTCATCACATTGCTCCATGCCCTTGTCATCACAAAGCTCCATGACGCTTGTCATCACAATGCTCGATGCCCTTCTCATCACAATGCTCAATGCCTTTGTCATTACAATCGTCCATGACACATGTATCACAGTGTTCCGTGCCCTTGTCATCACAATGCTCCATTACCACTTTCATAACAATGCTCCATGAACCCTGTCATTAAAATGTCCCACGGCCTTGTCATCACAAGGCTCCATGACCCCTGACATCACAATGTTCCATAATCCCTATCATCAAATTGCTCCATGAAACTTTTCATCACAGTGCTCCATTACCCTGTCATCACAATGCTCCCTGCCCTTCTCATCCCAATGAACAACGCCCTTGTCACAAAATGCTCCATGACCTTTGTCATCACAAAACTCCATGACCCTTGGCATCACAATGTTGCATGCCATGGTCATCTCAATGCTCCATGAACCCTCTCATCACATTTCTCCATGTCCTTGTCAGCACAAAGCGCCATGACGCTTGTCATCACAATGCTCGATGCACTTCTCATCACAATGGTAAATGCCCTTGCCATTATAATCCTCCATGACCCATGTATCACAATGTTCCATGTGCTTGTCATCACAATGTCCCTTGACCACTCTCATCACAATAATCCATGAAATATTTCAGACAAATGCTCCATGCCCTAGTCATCACAATGATCCATTACACTTGTCATATCAATGCTCCATGACCCCTGGCATCACAATGTTCCACGGCCTTGCCATCAAAAGGCTCCAAGACACTTATCATCACAATGCTCCAGGACCCCTATAATCACAATGTTCCATGCCCTTGTCATTACAAATCTCCATGATGCATGTAATCAGAATGATTCATGACCATATCATCACAATGCACCCTGCACTTTTCATCACATTGCTCCGAGAGCCCTGTAATCACAATGCTCCATGCCACTTTTCTTCTCAAGACTCCATGAACCCTGTCATCACAATGCACCAAACCCTTGTGATCACAATGTTCCGTCACACTTGTCATCTCTGCACCCCATGACACTTGTCATCACAATTATCCATGGTCTTCTCATCACAATACTGCATGACCTTTGTCATCACAATGCTCAATACATTTGTAATCACCATGCTCCCCGACACTTCTGGTCACAATGCGCCTTGAACCCTTTCAAGAAAAGGCCCCATGTCATTTTCATCACAAGGCTCCCTGCCCTTTTCATCACAATGCTCCATGCCACTGTCATCACAATACTCCACAAGCTTGTCATCAGAATGCTCCATGACACTTGGCATCACAATGCTCCATGACCCCTGTCATGACAATGCTCCATGACACCTGTCACCACAATGATCCATGTCCCTTGTTATTATAATGCTCCATGACGCTCGTAATCACAATTATCCATGGGCTTCTCATCACAATGCTCCACGGTCTTGCCATCACAATGCTTCATGCCCTGGTCATCAAAATGCTCCATGTCCCTTGTCATCACAATTCTCCACGTCCTTGTCATCACAATGCTCCATGACATTTCTCATCACAATGTTACATGCTCTTGTCATCACAATTATCCATGCACTTGTCATCGCAATCCTCCATGACGACTGTCATGGCAAGCTCCACGTGCTTGTCATTACAATGCTTCACGACATTGTCATCAAATTTCTCAATGGCCCTTGTCATCACAATGCTCCATTCCCTTATCATCACAATGCTCCATGACCCTTTTCATCACAATGCTCCAAGCCCTTGTCATCAAAATGCCTCAATTCCTTTGTCATCACAATCCGCCATTACACTTGGAATCAAAATGCTCATGCCATTGTCTTCACAATACTCCATGATTTTGTCCTCACAATGCTCCATGCCCTTATCATCACAATGTGCCATTCCCTAGTAATCACAATGCTCCATGACCACTGACATCACAATACTCCATGAACATTTTCAGCCAAATTCTCCATGAACTTCTCAACACAATGTTTCATGACGCCTGTCATCACAAGTTCCATGCCACTTGTCATTACAGTGCTTCATGACACTCGTCATCAGAATTATCCATGGTCTTCTCATCACAAAGCTGCACGGTCTTGCCATCACAATGCTCCATGCCCTGGTCATCACAATGCTCCATGTCCCTTGTCATCACAATTCTCCACCTCCTTGTCATCACAATGCTCCATGACACTTCTGATCACAATGCTCCATGCTCTTCTCATCACAATTCTCCATGCACTTGTCATTGCAATGCTCCATGACCCGTGTCATAGCAAGCTCCATGCGATTGTCATCACAATGCTTCAGGAAATTTTCATCAAAATTCTCAGTGGCCCTTGTCACAACAAAGCTCCTTGTCTTTTTAATCACAATGCTCCATGACACTTGTCATCACAATGCTCCACGCCCTTGTCATCACAATGCTCCAATACCTTTGTCATCACAATACTCCATGACACTTGGCATCACAATGCTCCATGCCATTGTCATCACAATGGACCATGACATATATCATCACAATGCTCCCTGACACATCTCTTCACAATACTCCATGACCATGTCATCACAATGTTCCATGCACTTATCATCAAACTGAGCCATGCGCAATTTCAACACAATAATCCATTAAACATGTGAGACCAATGCCCCATGCCCCTGTCATCACAATGCTCAATGACCTTGGCATCACAATTTTCCATGCGCTTGTCAGCATAATGCTCCACAACCTTGTCATCAGAGTGCTCAATTAATTTTGACATCACAATGCCCCATGCACTTCTCATGAAAATGCTCTCACACCACCAATATCACAATGTTCCATCACTAGTAATAACAATACTCCCTCACACCTGTCATCACAAAGCTACATGCCCTTATCATCACAATGCTCCATGACCCATGACTTAACAATGTTCCAAAAGCCCTGTCATCAAAATGCTTCATGACTCATTTCATCACAATGCTCCATGACCCAGTTAATCAAAATGCTCCGTGACCACTGATATCACAATGTTCCATAACCCCTGTCATCACAGCGTTCCATGACACTTTTCAAAAATTTGATCCATGACCCTGTCATCACAATGCTCCCTGCCTTCTCATCACAATGCACCACCCCCTTGTCATCAAAATGCTCTATGACCTTTGTCATCACAAATCTCCAAGACCCATGGTGTCACATTGTAACATGCCATTGTCATCACAATGTTCCATAAACCCTCTCAACACATTGCTACATGCCCTTGTCATCTCAGAGCTCCATGACGCTGGTCATCACAAAGCACAATGCACTTCTCATCACAATGCTCCATGCCCTTGTCATTACAATCCTCCATGACCCATGCATCACAGTGTTCCGTGCCCTAGTCATCACAATGCTCCATGCCCACTGTCAACACAATAATCCATGATATTTCTATCCAATGCTCCATGCCCTTGTCATCACAATGCTCCATTTCCCCTGTCATAACAATTCACCATGACCACTGCCATCACAATGTTCCACGGCTTTGTCATCACAAGTCTCCATGACTCTTGTCATCACAATTCACCAGTACCCATGTAATCACAATGCTCCACGCCCTTGTCATCAAAAATCTCCATGACGCATGCCTTCAGAATGTTCCAAGGCCTTCTCATCACAATGCTCCATGTCCTTCTCATCACAATGCTCCAAGACCCCTGTAATCACAATGCTGTATTCCCTTTTTCATCTCAATGCTCCATGAACCCTGTCATCAAAAGGCAGCACGCCCATCATCATAATACTTCATGCTATTGTCATCACAATGAAATCAAAATGATCCATGACCTCTGTCATCACAATGCTCCAAACCCTTGTGATCACAATGTTTGATAACACTTGTCATCACAACGCCACTTGACGCTCGTGATCACAATTATCCATGATATTCACATCACAATGCTCCATGACCTTTTTCATCACAATGCTCAATACACTTGTAATCACAATGTTCCCTGACACTTGTCGTTAGTATGCTCCTTGAACCCTGTCATGACAAGGCTCCATACTTTTTTCATCACAATGTTACATGACCTTTTCATCACAATGCTCCAAGACCCCTGTAATCACAAATCTCCAAGCTCCTTTTCATCAGAATTCTCCATAAGACTTGTCAACACAATGCTCCATCATCTTCTCATCACAATGCTCCAGGAACTTGTCACCACAATGCTCCATTCCCTTGTCATAAAAATGCCCCATGAACCCTGTCATAGCAATACTCCATGAACATTTTCAGCCGAGTGATCCATGAACTTCTCATCACAATGCTCCATGAGCCCTGACAACAAAATGATCAGGGACTCTTGTCATCAAAATGCTCCATGACACTTCTCATCACAATGCTAAAAGCCCTTGTCATCACAATGCTCCATTACCTTTGTCATCACAATCCTCCATGACACTGGGCATCACAATGCTCCATGCCATTGTCATCACAATGGACCATGACATATGTATCACAATGCTCCCTAACACCTGTCTTCACAATACTCCATGACCTTGTAATCACAAGGTTCCATGCCCTTGTCATAAAAATGCGCCATGCCAACTGTTATCAAAATAATCGCAGAAAATTGTCAGACCAAAGCTCCATGCCCATGGCATCACAATGCTCAATGCCATTGCCATTACAATGCTCCATGACCCCTGTCATCAAAAGGCTCCGTGTCTCCAGTCACCACAATGCTTCATGATCTTTGTCATCACAATGGTCCATGCCCTCGTCATCAAAAGGCTCTGAGACCTTGTCACCACAATGCTCCATCAAATATTCATCACAATTCTCTGTGACCCTTGTCATCACAATTCTCCATGCCTTTGTCAGCACAATGTTCCATGACCCTTGTCATCACAAAGCTCCATGTACTTTTTAGCAAAATTCTCCATGACCCATGTCATCACAATGCGCCATTCCCTTGTCATCACAATGCTCCACAACCTTGTCATCACAATGCTCCATAAAATTTGTCATCACAATGCTTCATGCCCCTATTCATCTCAATGCTCCATGAACCCTGTCATCACAATGCACCATGCCCATCATCATAATGCTTCATGCTATTGTCACCACAATGAAATCAAAATACTCCATGACCTCTGTCATCAAAATGCTCCAAACCCTTGTGATCTCAATGTTCCATAACACTTGTCATCACAACGCCCCATGATGTTCGTCATCACAATTATCCATGGTCGTCTCATCACAATGCTCCATGATCTTTGTCAACACAATGCTCAATACACTTGTCATCACAATGCTCCCTGACACTTGTCGTCAGTATGCTCCTTGAACCCTGTCATGCAAGGCTCCATACATTTTTCATCACAATCATCCTTGACCTTTTCTTCACAATGCTCCAAGACCCCTGTAATCACAGTGCTGTATGCTCTTGTCATCACAAAGCTCCATGACGCATGTCATCAGAACGCTCCATGACCTTCTCATCCCAGTGCTCCATGCCCTTGTCTTCACAATGCTCCAAGACCCCTGTAATCGTAATGCTCCTTGCACCTTTTCATCAGAATGCTCCATGAGACTTATCATCACAAGGCTCCTTGGACTTCTCAAAACTATGCTACAGGAACTTGTCATCACAATGCTCCATTCCCTTGTCATCACAATGCTCCGTGAACCCTGTCATCACAATGCTCCATGACCATTGTTTTCACAACGTTCCATGACCCCTGACAACAAAATGATCCGGGACTATTGTCATCAAAATGCCTCATGACACTTGTCATCACAATGATCCATGTCTTTGTCATCCCAATGATCCATGACCTGTAATCACAATGCTACGTGACACACGTCATCACAGTTCTCCATGAAACCTCTCATCACAATGCTCCATGCCTTTGTCAGCAAACTGTTACATGACCTTGTCATCAAAATGATCCTTGTGCTTGTCATCACAATACACCATTACAATTATTATCACAATCATCCAGGATCCTTGGGATCACATTCCTTCATGCACTTGTCATCACAATGCTCCATGCTCCTTGAAATCAAAAGGATCCATGACCTCTGTCATCACAATGCTCCAAACCCTTGTGATCACAAAGTTACATAACACTTGTCATCACAACGCTCCATGATGCCTGTCATCACTATACACCATGCCCTTGTCATCACAATGCTCCCTGACATTTTCATCACAATGCTCAACACACTTGTCATCACAATGCTCCCTGACACTTGTCATCAGTATGCTCCATGAACCCTGTTATGAAATGGCTCCATGCATTTTTCATCACAATGCTCGATGCCCTTTTCATTACAATGCTCCATGCCGTTGTCATCACAATGCACCACAAGCTTGTCATCAGAATGCTCCATGACCTTTGTCATCACAATGTTCCATGAACCTTGTCATAAAAATGCACCATGCACATCATCATAATTCTTCATGATATGTCATCACAATGAAATCAAAATGCTCCATGACCTCTGTCATCACAATGCTCCAAACCCTTGTGATCTTAATGATTCATAACACTTCTCATCACAACACGCCATGATGTTCGTCATCACAGTTATCCATTGTCTTCTCATCACAACTCTCCATGACCTGTGACAACACAATGATCTGGGTTTCTTGTCATCAAAATGCTCCATGACACTTGTCATCACAATGATCCATGCCCTTGTCATCCCAATGCTCCATGACCCCTGTAATCACAATGCTCCGTGAATCTTGTCATCACACTGCTCCATGACACTTGTCATCACAATGCTCCATGCGCTTGTCATCACAATCCTCCATGAACCTTGTGATCACATTGCTTCATGCCCTTTTAATCACAATGCTCCATGCTCCTCGAAATCAAAATGATCCGTGAACTCTGTCACCACAATGCTCCAAAACCATGTGATCACAGTGTTCCATAACACTTGTCCTCACAACGCTCCAGGATGCCTGTCATCACAATAGTCCATACCCTTGTCATCACAGTGTTCCATGACCTTTGTCATCAAAATACACAATACACTTGTCATCACAATACACCTTGACACTTGTCGTCAGAATGCTCCTTGAACCCTGGCATGAAAAGCCTCCAAGCCTTTTTCATCAATATGCTCAATGACATTTTCATAACAATGCTACATGCCATTGTCATCACAATACTCCACAAGCTTGTCGTCAGAATGCTCCATGACCCATGTCATCACAATGCACCATGCACTTGTAATCACAATGCTCCACAACTTTGTCATCACAATGCTCCATAAACCTTGTCATCACCATGCTCTATGCATTTCTTATCATAATACTCTCTCACCACTGATATCACAATATTCCATCACTAGTCATCACAATACTCCCTCACCCCTGTCATCACAATGTTCCATGACACCGTCATCACAATGCTAAATGTGCTTATCATCAGAATGCTCCATGACCACTGACATCACAATGTTCCATAACACTTGTCATCAGATTGCTCAACGACCCTTTTCATCATAATGCTCCATGACCCTTGACAGCACAATGTTCCGTAACTCCTGTCCTCCAAATGTTCCATGACTCTTTTCGTCAAATTGCTCCATGAACCTATCATCACAATGCTCCCTGCCCTTCTCATCACAATGCACCAGGCCCTTGTCATCAAAATGCTCCAAGACTATTTTCATCACAAAGCACCATGACCCTTGGCATCACAATACTTCATGACATTGTCATCCCAATGCTCCATGAAACCTCTCATCATATTTCTCCATGCCTTTGTCATCACAAGGCTCCATGCTGCTTGCCATCACAATGCTCATGCCCTTGTCATTACAATCGTCCATGACCCATATATCACAGTGTTCCGTGCCCTTGTCATCAAAATGCTCCCAAACTGTTTTCATCACAAAGCACCATGACCCTTGGCATCACAATATGCCATGACATTGTCATCCCAATGCTCCATGAAACCTCTTATCATATTTCTCCATGCCTTTGTCATCACAAAGCTCCATGATGCTTGCCATCACAATGCTCGATGGCCTTCTCATCACAATGTTCATGCCCTTGTCATTACAATCGTCCATGACCCATATATCACAGTGTTCCGTGCCCTTGTCTTCACAATGCTCTATGCCCACTCTTATCACAGTAATTCATGAAATATTTCAGACCAATGCTCCATGCCCTTGTCATCACAATGCTCCATTACACTTGGCATAACAATGCTCCATGACCCCAGCCATCACAATGTTCCACGACCTTGTCATCACAAGGATTCATGACTCTTATCAGCACAATGCTCCAAAAAACCTGTAGTCACAATGCTCCATGCCCTTGTCATCACAAAGCTCCACCACGCATGTCATCAGAGTGCTCGATGGCCTTCTCATCACAATGCTCCGGGGCTTCGTCATCACAATGCTCCAAGACCCCTGTAATCACAATTCTCCATTTCCCTTTTAATCAGAATGCTCCAGGAGACTTGTCTTCCCAAGGCTCCATGGCCTTCTCATCACAATGCTACAGGACCTTACCATCACAATGCTCCATTCCCTTGTCATCACAATGCTCCATGACCACTGACATGAAATTAATCCATGAACACTTTCAGCCAAATGCTCCATGATCTTCTCATCACAATGATCCATGACCAATGTCATCACAATGCTCCATGATAATTTTCAGCCCAATGTTCCATGAACTTCTCAGCATAATGCTCCATGACTGCTGTCTTCACAATGTTCCATAATCACTGTCATAACATCGCTCCTTGAACACTGACAACACAATGATCTGGGACTTTTTCATCAAAATGCTAGAGGAACTTTGTCATCACAATGATCTTGCCCTTTTCAGCCCAATGCTACATGAGCCCTGTAATCACAATGCTCCATGTCGCTTGTCATCACAGTGCTCCGTGACAATTGTAATCCAAATGTTCCATGCCTTTGTCAGCAAAATGCTACATGACATTGTCATCACAATGCTCCATGTGCTTGTCATCACAATACACCATTACCATTGTCATCACAATCCTCAATGAACTTTGGGATCACATTGCTTCATGCCCTTACCATCAAAACGCTCCATGCTCCTTGAAATCATTATGATCCATGACCTCTGTCACCACAATGCTCCAAACGCTTGTGATCTCAATGTTCCATAACACTTGTCATCACAAGGCTCCATGATGCCTGTCATCACCATACTCCATGCACTTGTCATCACAATAATTTAAGACCTATGTCATCACTATGCTAAATACAGTTGTCATCACAATGCTCTGTGACACTGTCATCAGAATGCCCCTTGAACACGGTCATGAAATGGCTCCATGCATTTTTCATCACAATGTTCCTTGCACTTTTCATCACAATGCTCCATTC
Source organism: Mesoplodon bidens (assembly GCF_964165515.1). Lineage (NCBI taxonomy): Eukaryota > Metazoa > Chordata > Mammalia > Artiodactyla > Ziphiidae > Mesoplodon > Mesoplodon bidens. Next base: position 194,763 of record NW_027671947.1, on the reverse strand, counting down.
CATTCTCATAACAATACTCCACAGGCTTGTCATCAGAATGCTCCATACATTTGTCATCACAATGCTCCATGACCCATGTCATCACAATACTCCATGACACCTGTCCTCACAATGCTCCATGCCACTTGCCATTACAGTGCTCCATGATGCTCGTCAACACAATTATCCATGGTCTCTCATCACAATGTTCCACGGTCTTGCCATCACAATGCTCCATGCCCTGGTCACCACAATGTTCCATGCCCCTTGTCACCACAATTTTCCACGTCCTTGTCATCACAATGCTCCATGACACTTCTCATCACAACGTTACATTCTGTTGTCATCACAATTCTCCATGGACTTGTAATCGCAATGCTCCATGACACCTGTCAGAGCAAGATCCATGCACTTGTCATCACAATGCTTGACGAACATGTTATCAAAAATCTCAATGGCCATTTTCATCACAATGGTCCATGCCCTTGTCATCACAATGCTCCATGACCCTTGTCATCAAAATGCTCCAGGCCCTTGTCATCATAATGATCCATTACCATTGTCATCACAATCCTCCATGACACTTGGCATCACAATGCTCCATGCCATTGTCATCACAATGGACCATGACATATGTCATCACAAAGCTCCCTGACAACTGTCTTCACAATACTCCACGACCTTGTCATCAAAATGTCTCATGCCCTTGTCATCACACTGCTCCATGACCCCTGTCATCACAATGCTCCTTGATTCCAGTCATCACAATGCTTCATGATCTTTGTCACCACAATGGTCCATGCCCTCGAAATCACAGGGCTCTGTGACCTTTGTCACCAAAATGCTCCATGAACTTTTCATCACATGCTCTGTGACCATTGTCATCACAACACTCCATGCCTTTGTCAGCACAATGCTCCATGACACTTGTCATCACAATGCTCCAAACACTTGTCAGCACAATGCTCCATGCCACATGTGATCAAAATGCACCATGCACTTTTCATCACAATGCTCCACAACCTTGTCATCACAATGCTCCATAAACCTTGTCATCACAATGCTCCATGGACTTCCTATCGAAATGCTCTCTCACAAATGATATCAAAATTTTCCTGTACAAGTCATCACAATACTCCCTCATCCCTGTCATCACAATGTTCCATGACCCTGTCATTACAATGCTACATGCCCTTATCATCACAATGCTCCATGACCCCTGACATCACAAAGTTCCATAACCCCTGTCATCAAAATGCTCCATGACCATTTTCATCACAATGCTCCATGACACATGACGTCACAATGTTCCATAACCACGGTAATCAAGTTGTTCCATGACACTTTTCATCAAATTGTTCCATGACCCTGTAATCACATTGCTCCCTGCCCTTCTCATCACAATGCACCATGCCCTTGTCATCAAAATTCTCCATGTCCATTGTCATCACAATGTTCCATAACCCTTGGCATCACAATGCTCCATGCCATTCTCATTACAATGCTCCATGAATCCTCTCATCACATTGTTCCATGCCCTTGTCATCACAAAGCTCCATGATGCTTGTCATCACATGCTCGATTCACTTCTCATCACAATGCTCCATGCCTTTGTCATTACAATCCTCCAAGACCCATGTATCACAGTGTTCAGTGCCCTTGTCATCACAATGCTCCATGCACACTCTCATCACCGTAATCCATTAAAGGTTTCACACCAATGTTCCATGTGCTTGTCATCAAAATGCTCCATTACCCCTGTGATAACAATGCTCCATGACACCTGCCATCACAATGTTCCACGGCCTTGTCATCACAAGGCTCCATGGACCCTGCCATCACAATGCAGCATGCCCATCGTCATAATGCTTCATGCTATTGTCATCACAATGAAATCAAAATGCTACCTGACCTCTGTCATCAAAATGCTCCAACCCCTTGTGATCACAATGTTCCAAATCATTTGTCATCACAACGCCCCTTGATGCCCGTCATCACAATTATCCATGTTCTTCTCATCACTATGCTCCATGACCTTTGTCATCACAATACTCAATACATTTGTCATCAAAATGCTTCCTGACACTTGTCGTCAGTATGCTCCTTGAACCCTCTCATGACAAGGGTCCATGCATTTTTCACCAGAATCTTCCTTGACCGTTTCATCACGATGCTCTAAGACCACTGTAATCACAATGCTCCATTCTCTTCTCAACACAAAGCTCCATGACGCATGTCATCAGAACGCTCCATGGCCTTCTCATCCCAATGCTCCATGCTCTTGTCATCACAATGCTCCAAGAGACCTGTTATCACAATGCACCATGCACCTATTCATCAGAATGCTCCATGAGACTTTTCATCACAAGGCTCCATGGTCCTCTCATCACAATGCTCCAGGACCTTGTCATCACAATGCTCCATTACCTTGTCATCACAATGCTCCATGACCCCTTTCATCACAATACTCCATGAACATTTTAAGCCCAATGATCCATGAAATTCTCAGCACAATGCACCCATGACCCCTGTCATCACAATGCTCCATGGCCACTGTCTTCACAATGCTCCATGACCCCTGACAACACAATGATCTGGGACTATTGTCATCAAAATGCTTCATGACACTTGACATCACAATGATCCATGCCCTTGTCATCCCAATGTTCCATGACACCTGTAATCACAATGCTATGTCGCACATGTCATCACAGTTCTCCATGACACTTTTCATCACAATGCTCCATGCCTTTGTCAGCAAAATGTTACATGACATTATCATCACAATACTCAATGTGCTTGTCATCACAATACCCCATTACCATTATCATCACAATCCTCCATAAATCTTGGGATCATATTGTTTCATGCTCCATGTTCCTTGAAATCAAAATGTTCCATGACCTCTGTCATCACAATTCTCCATGCTCCTTGAAATCAAAATGTTCCATGACCTCTGTCATCACAATGCTCCAAACCCATGTGATCACATTTCTCCATAACACTTGTCATCAAAACCCTCCATGTTGCCTGTCATCACAAACTCCATGCCCTTGCCATCACAATGCTCCATGATATTTTTCATCACAATGCTCAATACACTTGTCATCACAATGCTCCATGACACTTGTCGTCAGTATGCTCCATGAACCCTGTCATGAAAAGGCTCCATTCCTTTTCATCACAATGCTCCTTGCCCTGTTAATCACAATGCACCATGTCATTGTCATCACTATACACCACAAGCTTGTCATCAGAATGCTCCATGACCCTTGGCATCACAATGTTCCATGAACCCTGTCATCACAATGCACCATACCCAACATCATAATGTTTCATGCTATTGTCATCACCATAAAATCAAAATGCTCCATGACCTCTGTCATCACAATGCTCCAAACGATTATGATCACAAGGCTCCATAACACTTATCATCACAAAGTGCCATGACGCTCGTCATCACAATTATCCATTGTCTTCTCATCACAACTCTCCATGACCCCTGCCAACACAATTATCTGCGACTCTTCTCATCATAATTCTCCATGACCCTTGGCATCACAGTGAACCATGCTGTTGTCATCCCAATGTTTCATGATCCATTTAATCTCAATGCTCCTTGACGATTGTCATCCCAGTGCTCCATGACACTTGCCATCACAATTCTCCATTCCTTTGTCAGCAAAATTCTACATGACCTTGTCATCACAATGCTCCATGTGCTTGTCATCACAATCCTCCATGAACCTTGGGATCACATTGCTTAATGCACTTGTCATTATAATGCTCCATTCTCCTTGAAATCAAAATGATCTGTGACCTCTGTCACCACAATGCTCCAAACCCTTGTGATCACAATGTGCCATAACACTTGTCATCACAACGCTCCAGGATAGCTGTCATCACAATACTCCATAGTCTTGTCATCACAGTGTTCCATGACCTTTGTCATCACAATGCTCAATACACTTATCATCACAAGGCACCTTGACACTTGTTGTCAGAAGGCTCCTTGAATCATGTCATGAAAATGCTCCAAGTCTTTTTCATCTCAATGCTCCAAGATCTTTTCATAACAATGCTCCATGCCATTGTTATCACAGTACTCCACAAGCTTGTCATCAGAATGCTTCATGACCCATGTCATCACAATGCACCATGCACTTGTAATCACCATGCCCCACAACCTTGTCATCAAAATGCTCCATAAAACTTGTCATCACCATGCTCCATGCACTTCTCATCAAAATGCTCTCTCACCACTGATATCACAATGTTCCAACACGAGTCATCACAATACTCCCTCACAACTGTAATCACAATGTTCCATTACACAGCCATCACAATGCTAAATGCCCTTATCATCAGAATGCTCCATGACCCCTGACATCACAATGTTCCATAAACCTTGTCATCAAATTGCTCCATGACCCTTTTCATCACAATCCTCCATGACCCCTGACATCACAATGTTCCATAACCACTGTCATCAAAATATTCCCTGACTCTTTTCTTCAAATTGCTCCATGAACCTGCCATCACAATGCTCCCTACCCTTCTCATCAGAAAGCACCACGCCCTTGTCATCAAAATGCTCCATGACCATGGTCATCACAAAGCTCCATGTCCCTTGGTATCACAATACTCCATGCCATTGTCATCACAATGCTCCATGAAGACTCTCATCACATTTCTCCATACCCTTGTCATCACAAAGCTCCTTGAGGCTTGTCATTGCAATGTTCGATGCCTTTCTCCTCACAATGCTCCATGCCCTTCCCAATACAATCTTACATGACCCATGTATCACAGTGTTCCGTGCCCTTGTCATCACAATGCTCCATAGTCACACTCATCACAATAATCTTTCAAAGTTTTAATACCAATGATCCATGCCCTTGTCAGCACAATGCTCCATCACCCCTGTCATAACAATGCTCCATGAACCCTGCCATCACAACTTTCCATGGCATTGTCATCACAAGGCTCCATGACCCTTCTCATCACAATGTTCCATGACCACTCTCATCACAGCGCTCCATGAATCCTGACAACACAATGATCAGAGAATCTTGTCATCAAAATGCTCCATGACCCTTGTCATCAAAATAATTCATGCCCTTGTCCTCCCAATGATCCATGACGCCTGTAATAACAATGCTCCGTGACCCTTGTCGTCACAGTGCTCCATGACCCTTGTCATCACAATGATCCATGCCTTTGTCAGCAAAATGCTACATGACCTTGTAATCACAATACTCCATATGCTTGTCATCACAATAATCCATTACCATTGTCAACACAATCCTCCATGAACCTTGGGTTCACATTGCTTCATGCCCTTGTCATCACAATGCTCGATGATGCTTTTCATTATATTACTCCATACCAATGTCATCACAATGTTCCATGACCTTTGCCATCACAATGCTGAATACACTTGTCATCACAATACTCCCTGACAATTGTCGTCAGAATGCTCCTTGAAAACTGTCATGAAAAGGCTCCATGATGTTTTTTATCACAAAGTTCCATGCCATTTTCATAAAAATGCTCCATGCCATTGTCATCACAATACTCCACAAGCTTGTCATCAGAATGCTCCATGAAACCTGTCATCACAATGCTCCCTGCTTCTTGTCATTACACATCTCCATGATACTCGTCATCACAATTTTCCATGGCCTTCTCATCAAAATGCTACACGGTATTTCCATCACAATGCTCCATTACCTGGTCATCACAAAGCTCCATGGCCATTGTATTCACAATTCTCCACGTTCTTGTCATCAAAATGCTCCATGACACTTCTCATCACAATGTTACATGCTCCTGTCATCACAATTCTCCATGCACTTGTCATCACAATGCTCCATGACCACTGTCATAGCAAGCTCCATGTGCTTGTCATCACAATGCTAAATGACCATGTCATCAAAATTCTCATTGGCCCTTGTCATCAAAGTGCTTCATGCCCTTGTCATCACAATGCTCCATGCTCCTTGAAATCAAAAGGCTCCATGACCTCTGTCATCACAATGCTCCAAACCCTTGTGATCACAATGTTCCATAACACTTGTCATCACAACACCCCATGATGCTCATCATCACAATTATCCATGGTTTTCTCATCACAATGCTCCATGACATTTGTCATCACAATGCTCAATACACTTGTCATCACATTGTTCCCTGACACTTCTCATCAGTATGCTCCTTGAACCCTTTCATGATAATGCTCCATGCCTTTTTCATCACAATGATCCATGCCCTTTTCAACACAATACTCCAAGGTCCCTATAATCACAATGTTCCATGATTTTGTCATCACAAATCTCCATGACACGTGTCAAAACAATGCTCCAAAGCCTTCTCATAACAATGCCCCATGACCTAGTCATCACAAAGCTCCATGACCCCTGACAACACAATGTCCCATAACCCCTGTCATCAAAGTGTTCCAAGACCATTTTCATCAAATTGTCCCATGACCCTGTCATCACAATGCTCCCCACACTTCTCAACACAATGCACTTCCCCCTTGTCATCAAAATGCTCCATGACCTTTGTCATTACAAAGTTCCATGACCCTTGGCATCACAATGCTCCATGCCATTGTAATCACAGTGCTCCATGAACCACCTCTTCATATTGCTCCATGCCCTTCTCATCGCAATGCTCCATGACGCTTGTCATCACAATGGTCAATGCACTTCTCATCACAATGCTCCATGCCTTTCTCATTACAATCCTCCATGACCCATGTATCACAGTGTTCCATGCCCTTTGACATCACAATGCTCCATGCCCACTCTTATCCCAATAAGACATGAAACTTTTCAGACCAATTTCCCCTGCCCTTGTCATCACAATGCTCCATTACCCCTGTCATAACAATGCTCCTTGACCCCTGTGATCACAATGTTTCACGGCTTTGTCATCAAAAGGCTCCATGACCCTTGTTATCACAATGCTCCAAGACACCTGTAATCACAATGCTCGATGACCTCTGACAACACAATGATCCGGGACTCTTGTCATCAAAATGCTCCCTGACACTTGTCATCACAATGATCAATGCCTTTGTCATCACAGTGCTCCATGAACATTGTCATCACAAAGCTCCATGCCTTTTTCAGCAAAATCCTACATGACCTTGACATCATAATTCTCCATGTACTTGTCATCACAAACCTCCATGAACTTGGGATCACATTGCTCCATACACTTGTCATCACAATGTTCCATGCTCCTTGAAATCACAATGATCCATGACGACTCTCATCACAATGCTCCAAATATTTGTGATCACAATGATGCATAACAAATGACATCACAATGCTCCATGATGCCTGTCATCACAATACTCCATGCCCTTATCATCACAAAGCTCCATGACCCCTGACAACCCAATGCTCCAGGACTCTTGTCATCAAAATGCTCCATGACCCTTGTCATCACAACAATCCATGCCCTTGTCAGCCCAATGCTCTACGTCCCCTGTAATCACAATGCTCTGTGACACTTGTCATCAGAGTGCTCCATGACAATTGTCACCACAAGGCTCCATGCACTTACCATCAAAATGGTCCATAACCCTTGTCATCACAATGCTCCATGCCTTTGTTAGCAAAATATTCATGGAATATTGTGATGACAGAGGTCATGGAGCATTGTGATGAAAAGGGAATGGAGCATTGTGATGACAAGGTCCTGGAGGATTGTGATGAGAAGACCATGGAGCCTTGTGATGACAAGTCTCATGGAGTATTCTGATGAAAAGGGGCATGGAGCATTGTGATTAGAGGGGTCTAGGAGCATTGTGATGACAAAGGGATGCAGCAATGTGATGAGTAGGCCATGGAGGATTCTGAAGACCATTGTCATGGAGCTCTGTGATGACAAGGTCATGGAGCATTGTGATTACAGGTGTCTTGGAGCATTGTGATGAAAAGGGCATGGATCATTGTGATGAAAATGGCATGGAGCCTTGTCATGAAAGGGTTCAAGGAGCATACTGACGGCAAGTGTCAGGGAGCATTGTGATGACAAATGTATTGAGCATTGGGATGACAAAGATCATGGAACATTGTGATGAGAAGACCATGGATAATTTTGATGATGAGTGTCATGGGGCGTTATGATGAAAAGTATTTTGGAAAATTGTGGTCACATGGGTTTGGAGCATTGTGATGAAAGCGGTCATGGAGCATATTGATTTTATTGTTATGACAATAGCATGAACATTATGATGATGGGCATGGTGCATTGTGATGACAGGGTTCATGGAGCATTGAGATGACAAGGGAATGGAGCATTGTGATGACAATGTCCTGGAGCATTGTGAGGAGAAGACCATGGAGCCTTCTGTTGACAAGTCTCATGGAGCATTCTGATGAAAAGTGGCATGGAGCGTTGTGATTACTGGGGTTTTGGAGCATTGAGAAGACAAGGGCATGGAGCATTGTGATGACAATAATCCCGGATCATTGTGCTCTCAGGAGTCATGGAGCGTTGTGATGACAGTGGTCATGGAACATTGTCCTGACATGGGTCATGGAGCATTGTGAAGAAAATGTCATAGAGTATTGGGCTGAAAATGTTCATGGAGTATTGTGATGACAGGGGTCATGGAGCATTGAGATGGCAAGGGAATGGAGCATTGTGATGACAATGTCCTGGAGCATTGTGAGGAGAAGACCATGGAGCCTGTGATGACAAGTCTCATGGAGCATTCTGATGAAAAGGGGCATGGAGCATTGTGATTACAGGGCTCTTGGAGCATTGTGATGACAAGGACATGGAACATTGTGATTACAGTGGTCTTGGAGAATTGTGATGAAAAGGGCATGGATCATTGTGATGAAATAGGCATGGAGTCTTGTCATGACAGTGTGCAAGGAGCATACTGACGACAAGAATCCGGTAGCATTGTGATAACACTTGTATTGAGCATTGTCATGACAAAGGTCTTAGAGCATTGTGATGAGAAGGCCATGGAGCATTCTGATGACATGCGTCATGGAACATTGTGATGACAAGAGCAAGGGGTATTGTGATTACAGGGGTCTTGGAGCATTGTGATGAAAAAGGTGTCGAGCCTTGTCATGACAGGGTTCAAGGAGCATACTGACAACAAGTGTCAGGGAGCATTGTGATAAGAAGTGCATTGAGCATTGTGATGACAAAGTTCATGGAGCATTGTGATGAGAAGACCATGGATAATTGTGATGACGAGCATCATGGGTCGTTGTGATGACAAGTGTTATGGAATATTGTGATCACAAAGGTTTGGAGTATTGTGAAGACAGAGGTCCTGGAGCATTTTGATTTCATTGTGATGACAATAGCATGAAGCATTATGATGATGGGCATGGTGCATTGTGATGACAGGGTTCATGGATCATTGAGATGAAAAGGGTCATGGAGCATTTTGATGACAGGGTTTATGGAACATTGTGATGTCAGGGATCTTGGTGCATTTTGATGATAAGGTCATGTAGCATTGCGATTACAGGGCTCATGGAACATTGTGATGACTGGGATGAGGGAGTATAGTGATGACTAGTGATGGAACACTCTGTTATCAGTGGTGAGAGAGCATTTTGATGAAAAGTGCATGGAGCATTGTGATGACATGGTTTATGGAACATTGTGATGACAAGGCTGTGGAGCATTATGATGACAAGTGCATGGCATATTGTGATGACATTTGTCATGGAGCATTGTGCTGACAAGTGCAGAGACAATTGTGATGACAGAGGTCATGGAGCGTTTTGATTTCTTTGTGATGACAATAGCATGAAGCATTATGATGATGGTCATGGTGAATTGTGATGACAGGGTTCATGGAGCATTGAGATGAAAAGGGGCATGGAGCATTGTGATTACAGGGGTGTTGGAGCATTGTGATGACAAGGGCATGGAGCATTGTGATGAGAATATCATGGAGCATTCTGATGATATGCGTCACGGAATTTTGTGATGACAAGTGCATGGTGAATTGTGATTGCAGGGGTCTTGGAGCATTGTGATGACAAGGGGCACGGTGCCTTGTGGTGACAAAGCTGTGGAATATTATTATGGCATGGGTATTGGAGCATTGTTTTGACAAAGGTAATGGAGCATTGTGATGACAAGGGCACGGAACACTGTGATACATGGGTGATGGAGGATTGTAATGACCAGGGCATGCATTATTGTGATGAGATGGGCATCGAGCACTGTGATGACAAGCGTCATGGAGCTTTGTGATGACAAGGGCATGGAGCAATGTGATGAGATGGTCCATGGAGCATTCTGATGTCAATGGCATGGAGCATTGTGATGCTAAGGGTCATGGAGCTCTGTGATGACAAGTTCATGGAGCACTTTGATGACAAGGGAGGGGGTTAATTTGATGAGAAGTTCAGGCATCATTGTGATGACAGGGTCATGGAGTAATTTGATGAAAAGGGTCATGGAACATTTTGATGAAAGGGGTTATGGAACATTGTTATGTCAGGAGTCATGGAATTTTGTGATGATACGGACATGTAGCATTGTGATGACAGATGTCATGGAATATTGTGATGACATGGGTGAGGGTGAATTGTGATGACTCGTGATTGAAGATTGTGATATCAGTGGTGAGAGAGCATTTTGAAGAGAAGTCCTTGGAGCATTGTGATGACAAGTTTTATGGAGCATTGTGAGGACAAGGTTGAGGAGCGTTTAATTACAAGCACATAGCGCATTGTGATGACATGGGTCATGGAGCATTGTGCTGACAAGTGCATGGAGCATTGTGAATGACAAGAGTCATGGAGCATTGTTCTGACAAAGGCATGGAGCACTGTGATGACAAGGTTCACAGAGCATTGTGATGAAATGTTCATGGAGCATTTGTTGAAAAGTGACACAGAGCCTTGTGATGACGAGGGTATGGACCACTGAGATCACAAAGATCATGAAGCATTGTGTTGACTGGTGTCACGGAGCAGTGTGATGACAGTGGTCATGGAGCATTCTGATGACAAGGGCATGGAGTATTGTGATGACAAGAGTCAGGGAGCATTCTGATGACAAAGTTGTGGCATATTGTGATGACATTGGCATGGAGCACTGTGATGAAAATGGTATGGAGTATTTTGATGAAAAAGACATGGAGCCTTTTCATGACAGGGTTCAAGAAGCATTCTGACGACAAGTGTCAGGAAGCATTGTGATGACGAGTGTATTGAGCATTGTGATGACAAAGGTCATGGAGCATTGTGATGACAAGTGCATGGAGTATGGTGATGACAGGCTTCATGGAGCGTTGTGATGACATGTGTTATGGACCTTTGTGATCACGAGGGTTTGGTGTATTGTGATGACAGGGGTCATGGATCATTTTGATTTCAAGGTGAATGGAGAATTTTGATGCCAAGGGCATGAAGTAATGTGATCCCAATGTTCAAGGAGGATTGTGATGACAAGCACATGGAGCATTGTGAGGAAAAGGTCATGTAGCATTTTGATGACAAAGGCATGGGACATTGTGATGACAAGTGTCATGGAACACTGTGATGACAAGCATCACGGAGCATTGTGATTAGAGGGGTCATGGAGCATTGGAATGACAAGGGCATGGATCATTGTGTTGACAAGTGTCATGGAGCATTTTGATGAAAGAGTCCCGGATCATTGTGTTGTCAGTGGTCATGGAGCATTGTGATTCCAGTGGTCACGGAGCATTGTGATGACAAGGTCATGGATCATTGGGCTGAAAATGTTCATGCAGTATTGTGATGACAGGGGTCAAGGAGCATTGTGATGACAAGGGAATGGAGCATTGTGATGAGAAGGTCCTGGAGTCTTTTGAAGGGAAGACCATGGAGCCTTCTGTTGACAAGTCTCATTGAGCATTCTGATGAAAAGTGGCATGGAGGGTTGTGATTACTGGGGTTTTGGAGCATTGAGAAGACAAGGGCATGGAGCATTGTGATGACAATAATCCCGTATCATTGTGTTCTCAGGAGTCATGGAGCATTGTGATGACAGTGGTCATGGAACATTGTGCTGACATGGGTCATGGAGCATTGTGATGAAAATGTCATAGTGTATTGGGCTGAAAATGTTCATGTAGTACTGTGATGACAGGGGTCATGAAGCATTGAGATGACAAGGGAATGGAGCATTGTGATGACAATGTCCTGGAGCATTGTGAGGAGAAGACCATGGAGCCTTGTGATGACAAGTCTCATGGAGCATTCTGATGAAAAGGGGCATGGAACATTGTGATTACAGGGCTCTTGGAGCATTGTGATGACAAGGGCATGGAGCACTGTGATGAGAAGGCCATGGAGGATTCCGATGATATGCGTCATGGAGCTTGGTGATGACAAGGACATGGAACATTGTGATTACATTGGTCTTGGAGAATTGTGATGAAAAGGGCATGGATCATTGTGATGAAATAGGCATGGAGTCTTGTCATGACAGCGTTCAAGGAGCATACTAACGACAAGAATCAGGGAGCATTGTGATGACACTTGTATTGAGCATTATCATGACAAAGGTCATGGAGCATTGTGATGAGAAGACCATGGATAATTGTGATGATGAGCATTATTGGGCGTTGTGATGACAAGTGTTATGGAACATTGTGATCACAAGTGTTTGGAGTATTGTGAAGACAGTGGTCCTGCAGCATTTTGATTTCATTGTGATGACAATAGCATGAAGCATTATGATGATGCTCATGGTGCATTTTGATGACAGGGTTCATGGAGCATTGAGATGATAAGGGGCATGGATCATTGTGATTACAGGGGTCTTGGTGTAATGTGATGACAAGGGGATGGTGCATTGTGATGAATAGTCCATGGAGCATTCTGATGACATGCGTCATGTAGCTTTGTGATGACAATAGCATGGTGCATTGTGATTACAGTGGTCTTGGAGCATTGTGATGACAAGTGTCATGGAGCCTTGTTATGACAAGGCCGTGGAACATTGTGAATGCATGGGTCTTGGAGCATAGTTATGACAGGGATAATGTAGCATTGTGATGACAAGAGCATGCAGCATTGGTCTGAAACATTTCATGGATTATTGTGATGAGTGTGGGCATGGAGAATTGTGATGAGAAGGGCACAGAAGACTGTGATACATGGGTCATGGAGGATTGTATTTAAAAGGTCATGGAGCATTGTGATGCCAAGGGTCATGGAGCTTTGTGATGACAAAGCCATTGAGCATATTGATGACAAGTGCATTGTGCATTCTGATGAGAAGGGCAGGGATCATTGTGATGACAGGGTCGTGAAGCAACTTGATGAAAAAGGTCATGGAACATTTTGATGACAGTGGTTATGGAACATTGTGATGTCAGTGATCATGGAGCTTTGTGATGAAAAGGGTCAAGGAGCATTTGATGACAGGGTTTATGGAATATTGTGATGTCAGGAGTCATGGAGCATTGTGATGATAACGGCATGTAGCATTGTGATGACAGGTGTTGTGGAACATTGTGATGACAGGGATGAGGGAGTATTGAGATCACTATTGATAGAAGATTGTGAAATCAGTGGTGAGAGAGCATTTTTATGAGAAGTGCATGGATCACTGTGATGACAATGTTGTGGAGCATTGTGAAGGCAAGGTTGTGGAGCATTGTGATGACAAGTGCATGGGTCATGGAGCAATGTGCTGACAAGGGCATTGAGCATTGTGATGACAAGGGTCATGGAGCATTGTGCTGACAAAGGCATGGAGCATTGTGATGACAATGGTTACAGAGTATTGTGATGAAAAGTTCATGGAGCATTGTGGTGACAAATGTCACAGAGCCTTGTGATGACGAGGGCATGGACCACTGTGATGACAAAGGTCATGAAGCATTGTGTTGACTTGAGTCAAGGAGCCTTGTAATGACAGGGGTCATGGAGCATTCTGATGACAAGGACATGGGGCATTGTGATGAGAAGGCCATAGAGAATTCTGATGACAAGTGTCATGGAGTTAAGTGATGACAAGTACATGGAGCATTGTGATTACAGCGGTCTTGGAACATTGTGATGACAAGAGTCATGGAGCCTTGTGATGACAATACCATGGAACATTGTGATGGCACGGGTTATGGAAGATTGTTATGACAGGGGTAATGGAGCATTGTGATGACAAGAGCTCAGAACACTGTGATACATGGTTCTTGGGGGATTGTAATGACAAGGGCATGGAGCATTGTGATGAGAAGGGCATCGAGCATTGTGATGACAAGCGTCATGGATCTTTGTGAGGACAAGGGCATGGAGCAATGTGATGAGAGGGTTCGTGGAGCATTGTGATGACAATGGCATGGAGCATTGTGATGCGAAGGGTCTTGGAGCTTTTTGATGACAAAAGTCATGGAGCATTTTGATGACAAGTGTGTTGTGCATTTTGATGACAGGGGTTATTGAACATTGTGATGTCAGGGGTCATGAAGCTTTGTGATTATAAGGGCATGTAGCATTGTGATGACAGATGTTATGGAACATTGTGATGACAGGGATGAGGGAGTATTGTGATGACTAGTGATAGAACATTGTGATATCAATGTGAGAATATTTTGATGACAAGATTTATGGAGCATTGTGATGACAATGTTTATGAAGCATTGCGAAGACAAGGTTGTGGAGAATTGTGATGACAAGTGTATGGCTCATTGTGATGACATGGCTCAAAGAGCATTGTGTTGAAAAAGGCATGGAACATTGTGATGACAAGGGTCACAGAGCATTGTGATGAAAAGTTCATGGAGCATTGTGGTTACAAAGGTCACAGAGCCTTGTGATGACGAGTGCATGGACCATCGTGATGACAAAGGTCATGAAGCATTGTGTTGACTGGAGTAACGGAGCATTGTAATGACAGGATTCATGGAGTATTGTGATGACAAGGGCATGGAGCATTATTATGACAGGGGCCTTGAACATTGTTCTCATAAGTTTCATGGATTATTGTGATGACATTGGGCATGGCACATTGTGATGACAAAGTCATGGAATATTATGAAGACAGGAGTCAGTGAGCATTGTGACGACATATGTAAAGGTTCATTGTGATAACAATGGCATGGAGCATTGTGATGCCTAATGTCATGGAGGATTGTGATGATAAAGGAAATGCAGCATTGTGATGACCAGGGCTTGGAACATTTTGAAGACAAGGGTCATGGAGTATTGTGATGACAAGTGCATGGAAAGTTGTGATGTAAATGGCCATTGATAATTTTGATGGTAAGGTCGTGAATCATTGTGATGACAAGCGTATGGAGCTTGCTATGACAGGGTTCATCGAGCATTGCGATGAGAAGTGCGTGGAGAATTGTGATGACAATAGCATGCAACATTGTGATGAGAAGTGTCATGGAGCATTGTGATGACAAGGCCATCGAGAATTGTTATGACAAGGGTCATGGAGCATTGTGATGACCAGGGCATGGAGCATTGTGATGGCAAGACCGTGAAGCATTGAGATGAGAAGGCCATGGATAATTGTGATGATGAGTGTCATGGAACACGGTAATGACAATGGACATGGAGCATTGTGATGAAAGGTGTCATGGAGCATTGTTATGAAAAGGGTCATGGAGCATTCTGATGACAAGCTTGTGGAGTATTTTGATGAAAATTGCATGGAGCATTGTGATGCAAAGAGCATGGAGCATTGTGATGAAAAAAGCATGGAGCTTTTTCATGACAGGTTTCAAGGAGCATTCTGATGACAAATGTCAGGGAGCATTGTGATGACAAGTGTATTGAGCATTTTGATGACAAATGTCATGGAGCATTTTGATGACAAGGGCATGGAGTATTGTGATGACAGTCATTATGGAGCATTGTGATGACAAGTGTTATGGAACATTGAGATCACAAGGGTTTGGAACAATGTGATGACACATGTCATGGATCATTTTGATTTCAAAGAGCATGGAGCATTCTTATGAAAAAGGCATGAAGCAATGTGATCCCAAGGTTCATGGAGGATTGTGATGACAATCGCATGGGGCATTGTGATGACAAGGTCATGTAGCATTTTGCTGACAAAGGCATGGAGCACTGTGATGACAATGTCATGGAGCATTGTGATTACAGGGGCCATGGAACATTGGGATGACAATGTCTTGGAGCATTGTGATGACAAGGTTCTTGAGCATTGTGATGAGAAGGCCATGGAGCTTTGTGATGACAAATCTCATTAAGTATTCTTATGACAAGGGGCATGGAGCATTGTGATTAAAGGGTTCTTGGAGCATTGTGATGACAAGGGCATGGATCATTGTGATGAAAAAGGCATGGAGCCTTATCATGACAGGGTTCAAGGAGCATACTGATGACAAGTGTCCAGGAGCATTGTGATGACAAGTATATTGAGATTTATGATGACAATGTTCATGGAGAATTGTAATGAGAAGACCATGGATAATTGTGATGATGAACATCATGGGGCATAGTGAGGACAATTATTATGGAACATTGTGAACACAAGGGTTTGGAGCATTGTGATGACAGACATCATGAAGCATTTTGATTTCATTTTGGTGACAATAGCATGAAGCATTATGATGATGGGCATGGTGCATTGTTATGACAGGGCTCATGGAGCATTGAGATAAAAAGGGGCATAGAGCTTTGTGACTACAGGGGATTTGGAGCATTGGGATACAAGGGCATGGCACATTGTGATGAGAAGGCCATGGACAATTTTGAAGACATGCGTCATGGAGCTTCATGATGACAAGGGCATGGAGCATTGTGATTACATGGGTCTTGGATCATTGTGATTGCAACGGTCGTGGAGACTTGTGATGACATAGCCGTGGAATATTGTGATGGCAGCGGTAATGGAGGATTGATATGACAGATGTCATGGATCATTGTGATTCAAGGGCATGGTACACTGTGAAACATGGTTCATGGAGGATTATAATGACAACGGCATGGAGCATTTTGATGCTAAGGGTCATGGAGCTTTGTGATGACAAATGTCATGGAGCATTTTGATGACAAGGGCGTGGTGCATTGTGATTAGAGGGGCACGGTGCATTTTGATGACAGGGTCATGGAGCAATTTGATGAAAAGTGTCATGGTACATTTTGATGACAGGGGTTATGGAACATTGTGATGTCAGGGTTCATGGAGCATTGTGATGATAAAGACATGTAGCATTGTGATGACAGGTGTCATGGAACATTGTGATGACTGGGGTGAGGGAGGATTGTGATGACTAGTGATGGAACATTGTGATATCAGTGGTGAGAGAGCATTTTGATGAGAAGTGCATGGAGCATTGTGATGACATCTTTTAAAGGAGCGTTGTGATAACAAGGTTGTGGAGCATTGTGATGACAAACACATGGCGAATTGTGATGACATTGGTCATGTAGCATTGTGCTAACAAGTACATGGGGCATTGTGATGACAATGGTCATGGAGCATTGTGCTGACAAAGGCATGGAGCATTGTGATGACAATGGTCACAAAGCATTGTGATGAAAAGCTCATGGAGCATTGTGGTAATAAAGCTCACAGAACCTTGTGATGACGAGGGCATGGACCATAGTGATGACAAATTTCAAAAAGCATTGTGATGACTGGAGTCACGGAGCATTGTAATGACAGGAGTCGTGGAGCATTGTGATGACAAGGGTATGGAGCATTGTGATGACAAGTTCATGGAGTATTGTGAAGACAGGTGTCAGGGAGCATTGTGATGACATATGTCATGGTCCATTGTGATGACAATTAGCATGAAGCATTATGATGAAGGGCATGGTGAATTGTGATGACAGGGTTCATGGAGCATTGAAATGAAAAAGGGCATGGAGCATTGTGATTAGAGGGGTCTTGGAGCATGGTGATGAGAAGGGTATGGGGCATTGCGCTGAGAAGGCCATGGAGAATTCTGATGACTAGTGTCATGGAGCTTCGTGATGACAGGTACATGGAGCATTGTGACTACAGGGGTCTTGGAACATTGTGATGACAATAGTCATGGAGCCTTGTGATGACAAGGCCGTGGAATATTGTGATGGCATGGGTCATGGAACATTGTTATGACGGGTAATGGAGCATTGTGATGACAAGGGCACGGAACACTGTGATACATTGGTCATGGATGATTGTAATGACAAGGGCATGGAGCATTGTGAAGAGAAGTGCATCGAGCATTATTATGACAAGCATCATGGAGCTTTGTGATGACAAGGGTATGGAGCAATGTGATGAGAGTGTTCATGGAGCATTGCGATGACAATGGCATGGAGCACTGTTATGCTAACGGTCATGGAGCTTTGTGATGACAAAGGTCATGGAGCATTTTGATCACAAGGGTGTGGTGCATTTTGATGACAGGGGTTATTGAACATTGTGATGTCAGGGGTCATGGAGCATTGTGATGATAAGGGCATGTGGCATTGTGATTACAGGTGCTATGGAACATTTTGATGACAGGGATGAGGGAGTATTGTGATGACTAGTGAGAGAATATTGTTATATCTGTGGTGAGAGAGCATTTTGATGAGAAGTGCATGGAGCATTGTGATGACAAGGTTTATGGAGCATTGTGATGATAATGTTTAGGAAGCATTGTGAAGACAAGGTTGTGGAGCATTGTGATGACAAGTGCATGGCTCATTGTGATGACATGGGTCATGGAGCAATGTTCTGGCAAGCGAATGGAGCATTGTGATGACAAGGGTCACAGAGCATTGTGATGAAAAGTTCATGGAGCATTGTGGTGACAAAGGTAATGAAGCATTGTGTTGACGGGAGTCACAGATCAATGTGATGACAGGAGTCATGGAGCATTGTGATGACAAGGGCATGGAGCATTGTGATGACAGGGGCCTGGAGCATGGTTCTGACAAGTTTCATGGATTATTGTTATGACATTGGGCATGGCACATTGTGATGACAAGGGCATGGAGCTTTGTGATGACAAGGTCATGGAATATTATAAAGACAGGTGTCAGGGAGTATTGTGCTGACATATGTAATGGACCATTGTGATGACAATGGCATGGAGCATTGTGATGCCTAGTGTCATGGAGGATTGTGATGATAAAGGTTATGGTGTATTGTGATGACAATGGCTTGGAGCCTTGTGATGAGAAGTGTCATGGAGTATTGTGATAACAAGTGCATGGAGCATTGTGATGAAAATGGCCAATGAGAATTTTGATGATAAAGTCATGAAGCATTGTGATGACAAGCGCATGGAGCTTGTTATGACAGGGGTCATGGAGCATTGTGATGACAAGTGCAAGGAGAATTGTAATGAGAAGAACATGTAACATTGTGATGAGAAGTGTCATGGAGCATTGTGATGACAAGGACGTGGAGAATTGTGATGACATGGGACATGGAGTATTGTGATGACCAGGGCAAGGAGCATTGTGATGCCCAGGGCATGTAGCATTGTGATGACAAATGCATGGAGAATTGTGATGACAAGAGCATGTAACATTGTAATGAGAAGTGTCATGGAGCATTATGAAGACAAGGACGTGGAGAATTGTGATGACAAGGGACATGGAGCATTGTGATGACCAGGGCATGCATCATTGTGATGTCAAGACCATGGAACATTGAGATGAGAATACCATTGATAATTGTGATGACGAGTGTCATGGAGCACTGTATTGCCAAGGGGTATGGAGCATTGTGATGACAGGTGTCATGGAGCATTGTGATGACAGGTGTCATGCAAAATTGTGATGACATTGGTCATGGAGCATTCTGATCACAAGCTTGTGGTGTATTGTGATGAAAATTGCATGGAGCATTTTGATGCAAATTGCAATTGGCATTGTGATGAAACGGTATGGAGCCTTTTCATGAGAGGGTTCAAGGAACATTCTGATGACAAGAGTCAGGGAGCATTTTGATGACAACGGTTTGGAGTATTGTGATGACAGGCATCATGGAGCATTGTGATGACATGTGTTATGGAATATTGAGATCACAACATTTTGGAGCATTGTGATGACACTGGTAATGTATAATTTTGATTTCAAAGAGCTTGGAGCATTGTTATGACAAAGGCATGAAGCAATGTGATCCCAAGGTTCATGGAGGATTGTGATGACAATGTCATGTAACATTTTGCTGACAAAGGCATGGAGCATTGTGATGACAAGTGTCCTTCAGCACTGTGATGACAAGTGTTACGGAGCATTGTGATTACAGGGGTGATGGATCATTGGGATGACAAGGGCATGGATCATTGTGATGACAATGTCATGGAGCATTTTGATGACAAGGGTCCAGGATTATTGTGTTGTCAGGGGTCATGGATCGTTGTCATAACAGTGGTCATGGAGCATTGTGGTGACAGGGTTCATGGAGCATTGTGATGACAAGGGAATGGAGCATTGTGATGACAAAGTCCTGGAACATTGTGATGAAAAGACCATGGAGCCTTTTGATGACAAATCCCATGGAGCATTCTGATGAAAAGGGGCACGGAGCATTGTGATTTCAGGTGTCTTGGAGCATGGTGATGACAAGGGCATGGAACATTGTGATGAGAAAGCCATGGAACATTCTGATGACATGTGTCATGGAGCTTGGTGATGACAAGGGCATGGAGCATTGTGATTACAGGGGTCTTGGAGACTTCTGATGAAAAGGACATGGATCATTGTGAGGAAAAAGGCATGCAGTCTTGTCATGACGGGGTTCGAGGAGCATACTGATGACATATGTCCGGGAGCATTGTGATGACAAATGTATTGAACATTATGATGACAATGGTCATGGAGCATTGTCATGAGAAAACCATGGATAACTGGGATGAGGAGTGTCATGGATCGTTGTGAGGACAAGTGTTATGGAACATTGTGAACACAAGGGTTTGGATCATTGTAATGACATAGGTCATGGAGAATTTTGATTTCATTGTGATGACATCAGCATGAAGCATTATGATGATGTGCATGTTATTATAGGGTTCATGGAACATTGAGATGAAAAGGGGCATGGAGCATTGTGACTACAGGGGTCTTGGAGCATTGTGATGACAAGGACATGGAGCATTGTGATGAGAAGGCCATGGACAATTCTGATGACATGCGTCATGGAGCTTTCTGATGACAAGGGCATGGAGCACTGTGATTACAGGGGTCTTGGATCACTGTGATTGCAAGGGTCATGCAGCCTTGTGATGACATAGCAGTGGAATATTTTGATTGCAGGGGTAATGCAGCATTGTTATGACAGCGGTCATGGAGCATTGTGATGACAAGGGCATGGAAAACTGTGATACATGTGTCATGGAGATTTGTAATGACAAGGGCATGGAACATTGTGATAAGATGGGCAAGGAGCAATGTGATGAGAGGGTTCATGGAGAATTGTGATGACAAAGGCATGCATGGAGCATTGTGATGCCAAGTGTCATGGAGCTTTCTGATGACAAATGTCATGGAGCATTTTGATAACAAGGGCGTTGTGCATTGTGATGATAAGTTCAGGGTGCATTTTGATGACAGGGTCCTGGAGCAATTTGATGAAAAGTGTCATGGAACATTTCGGTGACAGGGGTTATGGAACATTGTGATGTCAGGGGTCATGGAGCATTGTGATTAAAATTGTCATGGAGCATTTTGATGAAATGGGTTATGGAACATTGTGATGTCAGGGTTCATAGACAATTGAGATGATAATGGGATGTAACAGTTTGATGACAGTGGTCATGGAACATTGTGATGCCAAGGGTGAGTGAGTATTGTGATGACTAGTGATGGAACGTTGTGATATCAGTGGTGAGAGAGCATTTTGATGAGAAGTGCAGGGAGCATTGTGATGACACCGTTTATGGAGCATTGTGATGAGAAGGTTGTGGAGCATTGTGATGACAAGCGCATGACACATTGTGATGACATGGGTCATGAAGCATTGTGCTGACAAGTGCATGGTGCATTGTGATGACAAGTGTCATGGAGCATTGTGCTGACAAAGGCATGGAGTATTGTGATGAAAATGGTCACAGTGCATTGTGATGACACGCTCATGGAACATTGTGGTGACAAAGGTCACAGAACCTTGTGATGAAGAAAGCACGGACCATTGTGATGACAAAGGTTATGAAGCATTGTGATGACTGGAGTCACGGAGCATTGTGATGACAGGGTTCCTGGAGCATTGTGATGACAAGGGTATGGAGGATTATGATGACATGGGCATGGAGCATTGGTCTGACAAGTTTCACGGATTATTGCAATGACTTTGGGCATGGTGCATTGTGATGACAAGGGCATGGAGTATTGTGATGACAAGGGCATGGAGTATTGTGATGACAAGGTCATGGAGTATTGTGAAGACAGGTGTCAGGGAGCATTGTGATGACGTATGTCATGGTCCATTTTGATGAGAATAGCATGAAGCATTATGATGATTGTCAGGGTGCATTGTGATGATAGGGTTCATGGAACATTGAGATGAAAAGGGGCATGGAACATTGTGATTACAGGGGTCTTGGAGCATTGTGATGACAAGGGTCATGGAGCCTTGTGATGACAAGGCCGTGGAACATTGTGATGGCAGGGGTCATGGAACATTGTTGTGACAAGGGTCATGGAGCATTGTGATGCCAAGGGCAGGGAACACTGTGATACGTGTCATGGTGGATTGTAATAACAAGGAAATGGAGCATTGTGATGATAAGTGCATCGAGCATTGTGATGACAAGTTTCATGGAGCTTTGTGATGACAAAGGTCATGGAGCATGTTGATGACAAGGGTGTGGAACATTTTGATGATAGGGGTTATCTAACATAGTGAAGTCAGGGGTTATGGAGCATTGAGATGAACATGGTCATGGAGCATTTTGATGAAAAGGATTATGGAGCATTGTCATGTCAGGGGTCATGGTTGATTTTGATTTCAAGGAGCATGGAGCATTGTGAAGACAAGGGCATGAAGATATGTGATCCCAATGTTCATGGAGGATTGTGATGACAAGCGCATGGAGCATTATGATGACAATGTCATGTAACATTTTGCTGACAAAGGCATAGAGTATTGTGATTACAGGGGCATGGAGCATTGGTCTGACAAGTTTCATGGATTATTGTGATGAGATTGGGCATGGCACATTGTGATGACAAGGGTTTGGAGCATTGTGATGACAAGTGTCATGGAGCATTGCAATTACAAGGGCATGGAGCATTGTGATGACAAGGGTCATTGAGAATTTTGATGACAAGGTCGTGAAGCTATGTGACGACAAGGTCATGGAGCTTGCTATGACAGGGGTCATGGAGCATTGCAATGACAAGTGCATGGGCAATTGTGATCACAAGTGCATGTAACATTGTGATGAGAAGTGTCATGAAACATTGTGATGACAAGGACGTGGAGAATTGTGATGACAAGGGACATGGAGCATTTTGATGACCAGGGCATGGAGCATTTTGATTGCAAGACAGTGGAGCATTGTGATGAGAAGACAATGGATAATTGTGATGATGAGCGTCATGGAACACTGTAATGGCAAGGTGCATGGAGCATTGTGATGACAGGTGTCATGGACCATGGTGATGCAGGGGTTATGGAGCATTGTGATGACAAGGGTCATGGAGCATTCTGATGAAAGCTTGTGGAGTATTGTGATGAAAATGGCATGGAGCATTTTGATGACAAGGACATGAAGCAATGTGATCCCAAGGTTCATGAAAGATTTTGATGACAATGTTAAAGGAGGATTTTAATGACAATGTTAATGGAGTATTTTGATGACAAGCGCATGGAGCATGGTGATGACAAGGGACATGTATCATTGTCATGACAAAGGCCATTGAGAATTTTGATGACAATGTCGTGAAGCATTGTGATGACAAGCGCATGGAGCATGCTATAACAAGGGTCATGGAGCACTGCGATGACAAGTGCATGGAGAATTGTGATGACAAGAGAATGTAACATTGTAATGAGAAGTGTCATGGAGCATTGTGAGTACAAGAACGTGGAGAATTGTGATGACAAGAGACATGGAGCATTATGATGACAAGGGCATGGAATATTGTGATGGCAAGACCGTGGAGCATGGAGATGAGAAGACCATGGATAATTGTAATGACGAGTGTCATGGAGCCCTGTGTTGAAAAGGGGCATGGAACATTGTGATGACAGGTGTCATGGAGCATTGTGATGACAGGAGTCATGGAGCATTGTGATGACAAGGGTCATGGAGCATTTTGATGACAAGCTTGTGGAGTATTGTGATGACAATGGCATGGAGAATTGTGATGAAAAGAGCATGGAACATTGTGATGAAAAAGGCATGGAGCCTTTTCATGTCAGGTTTCATGGCACATTCTGATGACAAGTGTCAGGGAGCATTGTGATGGCAAGTGTATTGAGCATTGTGATGACAAGGGCATGAAGATATGTGATCCCAATGTTCATGGAGGATTGTGATGACAAGCACATGGAGCATTGTGATAACAATGTCATGTAGCATTTTGCTGACTAAGGCATTGAGTATTGTGATTACAGGGGCATAGAGCATTGGTCTGACAAGTTTCATGGATTATTGTGATGAGATTGGGCATGGGGCATTGTGATGACAAGGGATTGGAGCATTGTGATGACAAGTGTCATGGAGCATTGCGATTACAAGGGCATGGAGCATTGTGAGGACAAGGGTTATTGAGAATTTTGATGACAAGGTCGTGAAGCTATGTGACGACAAGGTCATGGAGCTTGCTATGACAGGGGTCATGGAGAATTGCAATGACAAGTGCATTGGGAATTGTGATCACAAGTGCATGTAATATTGTGATGAGAAGTGTCATGGAGCATTGTGTTGACAAGGACGTGGAGAATTGTGATGACAAGTTCATGGAGCATTGTGATGACAACAGCATGGCATATTGTGATGACGTGGGTCATGGAACATTGTGCTGACAAGAGCATGGATCATTGTGATGACAAGGGTCTTGGAGCATTTTGCTGACAAAGGCATGGAGCATTGTGATGAAAAGGGTCACAGAGCATTGTGATTACAGTTGTCTTGGAGCATTGTGATGACAAGAGCATGGAGCATTGTGATGAGAAGTCAGTGGAACACTCTGATGACATGCATCATGGAGAATTGTGATGACAAGGGTAAAATGCATTGTGATTACAGGGGTCTTGGAGCATTGTGATGACAAGGGAATGGAGCATTGTGATGAAATAGGCATGGAGCCTTTTCATGACATGTTTCAAGGAGCATTCTGACGACAAGTGTCAGTGAGCATTGTGGTGACAACTGTATTGAGCATTGTGATGAAAAAGTCATGAAGCATTGTGATGACAGGGGTAATGGAGCATTGTGATGAGAAAGTCATGGAGCATTGGGCTGAAAATATTCATGGAGTATTGTGAACACAGGGGTCATGGAACTTTGTGATGACAATAGAATGGAGCATAGAGATCACAAGACCCTGGAGCATTGTGATGAGAAGACCATGGAGCCTTGTGATGTCAAGTCTCATGGAGCATTCTGATGAAAAGGTGCATGGAGCATTGTGATTACAGGGGTCTTGGAGCATGGTGATGACAAGAGAATGGAGCATTGTAATGAGAAGGCCGTGGACCATTCTGATGACATGCATCATGGAACTTTGTCATGACAATGCCATTGACCATGTGATTATACGGGTCTTGCTGCCTTGTGATGAAGAGGGCATGGATCATTGTGATGAAAAAGGCATGGAGCCTTGTCATGACAGGGTTCAAGGAGTACACTGACGACAAGTGTCAGGGAGAATTGTGATGATAGAGGTAATGGATCATTTTGATGAGAAGACCATGTATAATAGTGATGACGAGCATCATGGGTCGTTGTAATGACAAGTGTTGTGGAACCTTGGGATCACAAGGTTTTGGAGCCTTGTGAAGAGAGTGGTCACGGACATTTTGATTTCATTGTGATGACAATAGCATGAAGCATTATGATGATGGGCATGGTGCCTAGTAATGACAGTGTTCATGGAGAATTGAGATGAAAAGGGGCATGGAACATTGTGATTACAGGGGTCTTGGAGCATTGTGATGAAAAGGGCATGGATCATTGTGATGAAAAAGGCATGGAGCCTTGTCATGACAGGGTTCAAGTAGCATACTGACGAAAAGTGGCAGGGAGCATTGTGATGACAAGTGTATTGAGCATTGTGATGACAAGGGCATGGATCATTGTGATTAAAGGGGTCTTGGAGCATTGTGAGGACAAGGGTCATGGAGCCTTGTGATGACAAGTCCGTGGAACATTGTGATGGCAGGGTTCATGGAGCATTGTTGTGATAGGGATAATGGAGCGTTTTGATGACAACAGCGTGGAGCATTGTGATGAGAAAGGCATCGAGCATTGTGATGACAAGCGTCATGTAGCTTTGTGATGAAAAGGACATGGAGCAGTGTGATGAGAATGTTCATGGAGCATTCTGATGACAATGGCATGGAGCATTGTGATGTCAAGGGTCATGGAGCTTTTTGATGACAAATGTCATGGAGCATTTTGATCACAAAGGCGTGGTGCATTTTGATGAGAAATACAGGGAGCATTTTGATGACAGTGTCATGGAGCATTTTGATGAAAAGTGTCATGGAATATTTTGATGACAGGGGTTATGGAACATTGTAATGTCAGGGGTCATGGAGCATAGTGATGATAAGGGAATGTAGCATTTTGATGACAGAGGCCATGGAATATTGTGATGACCCGAGTGAGGGAGTATTGTGAAGACTAGTGATGGAACATTGTAAAATCAGTGGTGAGAGAGCCTTTTGATGAGAAGTGAATGGAGCATTGTGATGACAAGTTTTATGGAGCATAGTGATGACGAGGTTGAGGAGAATTGTGATGACAAGCACACAGCGCATTGTGATGACATGGGTCATGGGGCATTGTACTTTCAAGTGCATGGAGCATTTTGATGACAAGGATCATAGATCATTGTGCTGACAAAGGCATCTAGCATTGTGACGACAAGCCAGAGAGCATTCTGATGAAAAGCTCATGGAGCATTGTCGTGACAAAGTTCACAGAGCCTTGTGATGACGAGTGCATGGACCATTGTGATGACAAAGGTCATGAAGCATTGTGATGACAAGGACATGGAGCATTGTGATGACAGGGACATGGAGGATTGGTCTGACAAGTTTCATGGATTATTGTGATGACAGTGGGCATGGTGCATTTTGATGACAAGGGCATGGAGCATTGTGATTACATGGTCATGGATTATTGTGAAGACATTTGTCAGGGAGCATTGTGATAACATATGTTATGGTCCATTGTGATGACAATGGCATGGAGCATTGTGATGCCAAGTGTCATGGAGTATTGTGATGACAAAGGTAATGGATCATTGTGATGAAAAGGGCATGGAGCATTGTGATGACAAGGGCCATAGTGTATTTTGATGGCAAAGTCGTGAAGCATTGTGATGACAAAGGCATGGAGCGTGCTATGAGAGTGTTCAAGTAGCATTCCGATGACAAGTGCATGGAGAATTGTGATGACAAGTGCCTGTAACATTGTGAAGAGAATTGTCATGGAGCATTGTGATGACAAGGCGGTAGAGAATTGTGATGACAAGGGACTTGGAGCATTGTGATGACCAGGGCATGGATCATTGTGATGACAAGACCGTGTAGCATTGTGATGAGAAGACCATGGATAATTGTGATGATGAGCGTCTTGGAACACTGTAATGACAAGGGGCATGGAGCATTGTGATGACATGTGTCATGGAGCATTGTGATGTTGGGGCTCATGGAGCATTGTGATGCCAAGGGTCATGGTGCATTCTGATGACAATCTTGTGTAGTATTGTGATGACAATGGCATGGAGCATTGTGATGAAAAATGCATGGATCATTGTGATGAAAAAGGCATTGAGAGTTTTCATGACAGGGCTCAAGGAGCATTCTGAAGTCAAGTGTCAGGGAGCTTTGTGATGTCAAGTGTATTGAGAATTGTAATGGCAAAGTCTTGGAGCATTGTGATGACAAGGGCTTGGAGTATTGTGATGAAAGGCATCTGGAGCATTGTGATGACAAGTGTTATGGAATATTGTGATCACACGTGTTTGGAGCAGTGTGATGAAAGACGTCATGGATCATTTTGATTTCTAGGAGCATGGAGCATTGTGATGAAAAGGGCATGAAATAATGTGATCCCAAGGTTCATGGAGGATTGTGATGACAATGGAAATGGAGGATTGTGATGAGAAGCGCAAGGAACATTGTGATGAAAAGGTAATGTAGCCTTTTGCTGACAAAGGCATGGAGCATTGTGATGACAAGTGTCATGGAGTACTGTGATGACAAGGGTCATTGAGAATTTTGATGACAAGGTCGTGAAGCATTGTGAAGACAATCCCATGGAACTTGCTGTGACAAGGGTCAGGGAGTACTGCGATGACAAGTGCATGGAGAATTGTGATGACAAGAGCATGTAACATTGTGATGAGAAGTGTCATGGAGCATTGTGATGACAAGAACATGGAGAATTGTGATGACAAGGGACATGGAGCATTGTGAGGACCAGGGCATGGATCATTGTGATGGCAAGACCGTGGAGCATGGTGATGAGGAGACCATGTATAATTGTGATGACGAGCGTCTTGGAGCACTGTAATAAAAAGGGTCATGGAGCATTATGATGAGAAGGGTCATGGAGAATTCTGATGACAAGCTTGTGGAAAACTGTGATGACAATGACAGGGAGCATTGTGATGAAAAGCACATGGAACATTGTGGTGAAAAAGTCATGGAGCCTTTTCATGACAGCCTTCATGGAGCATTCTGACATCAAGTGTCAGGGAGCATTGTGATGGCAAGTGTTTTGAGCATTGTGATGAAAAATGTCATGGAGCATTGTGATGACAAGATCATGGAGCATTCTGTTGACAAGATTTTCGAGCATTGTGATGACAACAGCATGACACAATGTGATGTCGTGGGTCATGGAGCATTGTGCTGACAAGAGCATAGAGCATTGTGATGACAAGGGTCATGGAGTATTGTGCTGACAAAGGCATGGAGCATTGTGATGGAAAGGGTCACAGAGCTTTGTGATGAAAAGTTCAGGGAGCTTTGTGGTGACAAATTCACAGAGCATTGTGATGACGAGGGCATGGACCATTGTGATGACAAAGGTCATGAAGCATTGTGATGACTGGAGTCACGGTGCATTGTGATGACAGGCGTCATGGAGCATTATGATGACAATGGCATGGAGCATTGTGATGACAGAGGCATGGAGCATTGGTCTGACAATTTTCATGGATTATTGTGATGAGAGTGGGCATGGCTCATTGTGATGACAAGGGCATGGAATATTGTGATGACGAGGTCATGGAATATTGTGAAGACAGTTTTCACGGAGCATTGTGATGACATATGTCATGGTCTATTGTGAAGACAATGGCGTGGAGCATTGTGATGACATATGTCATGGAGGATTTCTATGACAATGTTAATGGAACATTGTGATGACAAGGTCTTGGAGCATTGTGATGACAAGTGTCATGGACCATTGTGATGAAAGTGGCATGGAGCTTTGTGGTAACAATGGCCATTGAGAATCTTGATGACAATGCTGTGAAGCATTTTGATTACAAGCACATGGACCTTGCTATGAGAGGGGTGATGGAGCATTGTGGTCACTATTGCATGGAGAATTGTGATGACAAGATAATTTAAAATTGTGAAGAGAAGTGTCATGGGGCATTCTGATGACAAGGTCGTGGAGAATTGTGATGAAAAGGGACACGGAGCGTTGTGGTGACCAGGGCATGGAGCATTGTTATGGCAAGAACTTGGAGCATTGTGATGAGAATACGATGGATAACTGTGATGACTAGCGTCATGTAGCACTATAATGACAAGGGGCATGGAGCATTGTGATGACAGGTGTCATGGATCATTGTGATGACAGGAGTCATGGAGCATTGTGATGCCAAGGGTCGTGGAGCATTCTGATGACAAGCTTGTGGAGTATTGTGATGACAATGGCATGGAGCCTTTTGATGAAAAAGGCCTGGAGCATTTTGATGAAAAATGCATGGAGCCTTTCATGACAGGTTTCAAGGAGCATTCTGACGACAAGTGTGAGGAAGCATTGTGATGACAAGTGTATTGAGCATTGTGATGACAAGCGTCATGGAGCATTATGATGACAAGGGTATGGAGTATTGTGATGACAGGCATCATGGAGCATTGTGATGGCAAGTGTAATGGAACATTGTGATCACAAGAGTTTGGAGCATTGTGATGACAGATGTCATGGATGATTTTGATTTCAAGGAGCATGGAGAATTGTGATGACAAGGGTATGAAGCAATGTGATCCCAAGGTTCATGGAGGATTGTGATGACAATGGTAATGGAGTATTTTAAAGACAATGGTAATTGTGTATTTTGATAACAACCACATGGAGCATTGTGATGACAAGGTCCTGTAGCATTTTGCTCACAAAGGCATGGAGAATCGTGATGACAAGTGTCATGGAGCAATGTGATGACAGGTGTCACGGAACATTGTTGTTACAGGTGTCATGGAGCATTGGGATGATAAAGGCATGGTTCAATGTGATGAAAAGGGTCATGGAGCATTTTGATGACAATAGTCTGGGACCATTGTGTTGTCGGGTGTCATGGAGCATTGTAATGACATTGGTCATGGAGCATGGTGATAACATGTTCCTGGTGCATTGTGATGAGAAGACCATGGAGCCTTGTGATCACAAGTCTCATGGAGCATTCTGGTGAAAAGAGGCATTGAGCATTGTGATTACAGGGGTCATGGAGCACTGTCATGACCATGGCTTGGATCATTGTAATGAGCACGCCATGCAGGTTTCTGATGACATGCATCAATGAACTTTGTGATGAAAATGGCATGGAGCATGTGATTGCACTGGTATTTTGGCATTGTGATGAATAGGGCATGGATCATTGTGATGAAAAAGGTCAAGGAGCATTGTGATGAGAATATCATGGATAATTGTGATGCCTTGCGTCATAGGGCATTGTAAGGACAAGTGTTATAGAACATTGTGATCACAAGGATTTGGAATGTTGTGATGAGAGAGGTCTTGGTGCATTTTGATTTCATTTTTGTGACAAAACCATGAAGCATTTTGATGATGGGCATGGTGCCTTGTGATGATAGGGTTCATGGAGCATTGAGATGAAAAGGGGCATGGAGCATTGTGATTACAGGTTTCTTGGAGCATTGTAATGACAAGAGCATGGAGCATTGTGATGAGAAGGCCATGGAGCGTTCTGATGACAGGCATCATGAAGCTTTGTGATGACAAGGGCATGGATAATTGTGATTACAAGGGTCTTGGAGCATTGTGAGGCCAAGGATAATGGAGCATTATGATGACAAGGTCGTGGAACATTGTGATTGCATGTGTCATGGAGCATTGTTATGACAGTGGTAATGGAGCATTGTGATGACAAGGGCATGGAGCATTGGTCTGAAAATTTTCATGGATTATTGTGATGAGAGTGGGCATGGAGCATTGTGATGACAAGGGCACGGAACACTGTGATACATGGGTCATGGAGGATTGCATTGACAAGGGCATGGAGCATTGTGATGAGAAGGGCATTGAACATTGTGAGGACAAGCGTCATGGAGCTTTATGATGACAAAGGCAAGGAGCAATGGATGAGAGGGTTCATGGGGCGCTGTGATGACAATGGCATAGATCATTGTGATGCCATGGGTCATGGAGCTTTTTGATGGCAAATGTCAGGAAGCATTTTGATGACAAGGATGTGTGCATTGTGATGAGAAGGGCACGGAGCATTGTAAAGACAGTGTCATGAAACAATTTAATGAAAAGTGTCATGGAACATTTTGATGACAGGGGTTATGGAACATTGTGATGCCAGGAGTCATGGAGCACTGTGATGTTAAGAGCATGTAGCATTTTGATGACAGGTGTCATGGAAGATTGTGATGACAGGTGTGAGGGAATATTGTGATGAGTAGTGAGTGAACATTGTGATATCAGTGGTGAGAACAAATTTTGATGAGTAGTGCATGGAGCATTGTGATGACAAGGTTTATGGAGCATTGTGATGACAAGGTTGTGTAGAATTGTAATGAAAAGCACATGGCACATTGTCATGACATGGGTCATGGAGCATTGTGCTGACAATCGCATGGAGCATTGTGATGTCAAGGGTCATGGATCATTGTGCTGACTAAGGCATGGAGCATTGTGACGACAAGCATTAGAAAGCATTGGGATGAAAAGTTCATAGAGCATTGTGGAGACAAAATCACAGAGCCTTGTGATGACGAGGGCATGGACCATTGTAAAGACAAATGTCATGAAGCATTGTGATGCCTGGAGTCACGGAGCATTGTGATGACAGGTGTCATGGAGCTTTGTGATGATAAGGGCATGGAGCATTGTGATGACAGGGGAATTGAGCATTGGTCTGACAAGATTCATCGATTATTATGATGACAGTGAGCATGGTGCATTGTGATGACAAGGGAATGGGGCATTTTGATGACAAGGGTCATGGAGCATTGTGATGACAAGGGCATGGAGCTTTGTGATGACAAGGGCCATTGAGAATATTGATGACAATGTCGTGAACCCTTATGATGACAAAGGCATGGAGCTTGCTATGACAGGGATCATGGAGCATTGCGATGAAAAGAACATGGAGAATTGTGATGACAAGTGCATGTAAGATTGTGATGAGAAGTGTCATGGAGCATTGTGATGAGAAAGACGTGGAGAATTGTGATGACAAGAGACATGGAGCATTTTGATGACCAGGGAATGGAGCATTGTGATTGCAAGACCGTGGAACATGGTGATGAGAAGACAATGGAAAATTGTGATGACAACCTTCATGGAGCACTGTAATGGCAAGGGGCATGGAGCTTTGTGATGACCCGTGTCATGGAGCCTTCTGATGAGAGGTGTCATGGAACATTTTGTTGACAAGGGTCATGGAGCATTCTGATGACAAGTTTTGGGAGTATTGTGATGACAATGGCATGGTGCATTGTGATGAAAAGGGCAAGGAGCATTGTGATGAAAATTGCATGGAGACTTTTAATGACAGTGTTCATGATGCATTGTGATGACAAGGGTCAGGGAGCATTGTGATGACAAATATATTGAGTACTGTGATGACAAAGGTTCTGTAGCATTGTGATGACAAGTGCTTGGAGTATTGCGATGACAGGCATCATGGAGCGTTGTGAAGACAAGTGTTATGGAACATTGTGATCACAAGGGTTTGGAGCATTTTGATGGCAGAGGACATGGATCATTTTGATTTCAAGGAGCATGGAGCATTCTGATGACAAGGGCATGAATCAATGTGATCCCAATGTTCATGGAGTATTGTGATGAAAATGGTAATGGAGTATTTTCATGACAATGGTAATGGAGTATTGTGATGACAACCGGATGGAGCATTGTGATGACAAGGTCATGTAGCATTTTGCTGACAAAACATGGACCATCATGATGACAATTATCATGGAGCAATGTGATGACAGGCCTCCTAGTACATTGTGATTACAGGTGTTATGGAGGATTGGGATGAATGGGCATGGATCATTGTGATGACAAGGCTCATGGAGCATTTTGATGACCAGAGCCCCGAATCATTGTGTTGTCAGGGGTCATGGGGCATTGTGAATACTGTGGTCATTTAGCACTGAGATGACAGGGCTCATGGAGCATGGTGATGACAAGGGCATGGAGCATTGTGATGACAAGTTCCTGGAACATTGTGATGAGAAGACCATGGAGGCTTGTGATGACAAGTCTCATGGAGCATTCTGATGAAAAGTGGCATGGAGCATTGTGATTACAGGGGTATTGGAGCATTGTGATGACAAGGGCATGGAGCATTGGGATGAGAAGGCCGTGGAGCATTCTGATGACATGCATGATGGAGCTTTGTAATAAGAATGGCATGGACCATGTGATTACATGGGATTTGGTGCATTGTGATGAAAAGGGCATGGATCATTGTGATAAAAATGGCATGGAGCCTTGTCATGACAGGGATCAAGGAGCTTACTGATGACAAGTATCAGGGAGCATTGTGATGAAAAGTGTATTGAGCATTGTGATGACCAAGTTCATGGAGCATTGTGAGAAGATGTCCATGAATAATTGTAATGATGAGTGTCATGGGTCGTTGTAATGACAAGTGTTATGGAACATTGTGGTAACAAGGGTTTGGAGCATTGTGATGACAGAGGTCATAGAGCATTTTGATTTCATTGTGATGACAATAGCATGAAGAATTATGATGATGGGCATGGTGCCTAGTGATGAGAGGGTTCATTGAGGATTGAGATGAAAAGTGGCATGGAGCATTGTGATTACAGGGGTCTTGGAGAATTGATGTCTACGGCATGGAACATTGTGATGAGAAGTCCATGGAGCATTCTGTTGACATGCGTCACAGAGCTTACTGGTGACAAGGTCATTGAGCATTGTGATAACATGGGTCTTGGAGCATTGTGAGGACAAGGGTCTTGGAGCCTTGTGATGACAAGTCCGTGGAACATTGTGATGGCAGGGCTCATGGAGCATTGTCATGATATGGGTAATGGAGCTTTGTGATGACAAGGGAGTGGAGCTTTATGATGAGACGGGCATCGAACATTGTGATGACAAGCGTCATGGAGCTTTGTGATGACAAGGGCATGGAGCAATGTGATGAGAAGGTTCATGGAGCACTGTGTTGACAATGGCATCTAGCATTGTGATGCCAAGGGTCATGGAGCTTTTTGATGACAAGGTCATGGAGCATTTTGATGACAAGTGTCTTGGGGCATTTTGATGACAAGGGTGTGGTGCATTGTGATGAGAAGGGCAGGGAGCATTGTTATGACAGTGTCATGGAGCAATTTGATGAAAAGTGTCATGGAACATTTTGATTTCAGGGGTTATGGAACATTGAGATTTCAGGGGTCATGGAACATTGTGATTTCAGGGGTCATGGAGCATTGTGATGATAAAGACATGTAGTATTTTGGTGACAGGGGTCATGGAACATTGTGATGACAAGAGTTAGGGATTATTGTGATAACTAGTGAGGGAACATTGTGAAATCATTGGTGAGAGCCTTTTGATGAAAAGTGCATGGAGCACTGTGATAACAAGGTTTATGGAGCATAGTGATGATAAGGTTGTGAAGCATTTTGATGACAAACACACGGTGCATTGTGATGACATGGGTCATAGGGCATTGTGCTGACAAAGGCATTGACCATTGTGACGACAAGCGTTAGAGAGCATTGTGATGAAAAGTTCATGGAGCAGTGTCGTGACAAAGTACACAGAGCCTTGTGATAACGAGTGCATGGACCATTGTGATGACTAAGGTCATGAAGCATTGTGATGACAAGTGCATGGAGCATTGTGATGACAGGGGCATGGAGCATTGGTCTGACATGTTTCATGGATTATTGTGATGACAGTGGGCATGGTGCATTGTGAGGACAAGGGCATGGAGCCTTGTGATTACATGGTCATGGATTATTTTGAAGACATGTGTCAGGGAGCATTGTGATGACATATGTCATGGTCCATTGTGATGACAGTGGCATGGAGCATTGTGTGACCAGGTGTCTTTGAGTATTGTGATGACAAAGGTAATGAAGCATTGTGATGACTACGGTTGAAGCATTATGATGACAAGTGTCATGGAGCCTTGTGATGACAAGGGCCATTGAGTATTTTGATGACAAAGTCGTGAAGCATTGTGATGACAAAGGCATGGAGTGTACTATGACAGGGTTCAGGGAATATGGCAATGACAATTTCATGGAGAATTGTGAGGACAAGAGCATGTAACATTGTGATGAGAAGTGTCATGGAGCATTGTGATGACAAGGACGTAGAGAATTGTGATGACAAGGGACATGGAGCATTGTGATGACCAGGGCATGTATCATTGTGATGGCAAGACTGTGTAGCATTGTGATGAGAAGACCATGGATAATTGTGATGACGAGTGTCATGGAGCACTGTAATGACAAGGGGCATGTAGCATTGTGATGACAGGTGTCATGGAGCAGAGTGATGACAGGGGAAATGGAACATTGTGATGACAAGGGTCATGGAGCATTCTGATGACAAGATTGTGGAGTATTGTGATGACAATGGCATGGAGCATTTTGGTGAAAAGTGCATGGATCTTTGT
Organism: Mesoplodon bidens; assembly: GCF_964165515.1. NCBI lineage: Eukaryota > Metazoa > Chordata > Mammalia > Artiodactyla > Ziphiidae > Mesoplodon > Mesoplodon bidens. The sequence continues at coordinate 158,566 of NW_027671947.1, read as the reverse complement.
GATGAAAAAGGCATTGAGAGTTTTCATGACGGGGCTCAAGGAGCATTCTGAAGACAAGTGTCAGGGAGCATTGTGATGACAAGTGTATTGAACATTGTGATGACAACGTCTTGGAGCATTGTGATGACAAGGGCATGGAGTATTGTGATGACAGGCATCATGGCCGTTGTGATGACAAGTGTTATGGAACATTGTGATCACACTTGTTTGGAGCATTGTGATGACAGAGGTCATGGATCATTTTGATTTCAAGGAGCATAGAGCATTATGATGACAAGGGCATGAAGCAATGTGATCCCAAGTTTCATGGAGGATTGTGATGACAAGCGCATGGAGCATTGTGATGAAAATGTCATGTAGCATTTTGCTGACAATGGCATGGAACATTGTGATGACAAGAGTCATGGAGCACTCTGATGACAAGATTGTGGAGTATTGTGATGACAATGGCATGGAGCATTTTGGTGAAAAGTGCATGGATCTTTGTGATGAAAAAGGCATTGAGAGTTTTCATGACGGGGCTCAAGGAGCATTCTGAAGACAAGTGTCAGGGAGCATTGTGATGACATGTGTACTGGGCATTGTGATGACAAGCATCATGGAACATTATGATGACACGGGTATGGAGTATTGTGATGACAGGCATCGTGGTGCGTTGTGATGACAAGTGTAATGGAACATTGTGATCACAGGGTTTGGAGCATTGTGATGACAGAGGTCATGAATCATTTTGATTTCAAGGAGCATGGAGAATTGTGATGACAAGGGCATGAAGGAATGTGATCCCAATGTTCATGGAGGATTGTGATTACAATGGTAATGGAGTATTTTGATGACAACCGCATGGAGCATTGTGATGAAAAGGTCATGTAACATTTAGCTGACAAAGGAATGGAGCATCGTGATGACAAGTGTCATGGAGCACTGTGATGACAGGTGTCACGGAACATTGTTCTTACAGGTGTCATGGAGCATTGGGATGATAAGGGCATGGCCCATTGTGATGACAAGTGTCATGGAGCATTTTGATGACAAGAGCCCGGGATCATTGTATTGTCGGGGGTAAAGGAGCGTTGTGATGACAGTGGTCATGGAGCATTGTGATGACAGGGGTCATGGAGCATGATGATGACAATGTAATGGAGCATTGTGATGACAAGTTCCTGGTGCATTTTGATGAGAAGACCATGGAACCTTGTGATGACAAGACTCATGGAGCATTCTGATGAAAAGGGGCATGGAGCATTATGATTACAGGGGTCATGGAGCATTATGATGACCAGGGCAGGGATCATTGCATTGAGATGGCCATGGAGGATAATGATGACATGCGTCAAGGAACTTTGTGATGACAATGGCATGGAGCATGTGATTGCACGGGTCTTGTGGCATTGTGATGAAAAAGGCAAGGATAATTGTGATGAACAATGCATGGAGACTTGTCATGACAGGGTTCAAGGAGCATACTGATGACAATTGTCAGGGAGCACTGTGATGAAAAGTGTATTGAGCGTTGTGATGACAAAGGTCATGAATCATCGTGATGAGAATATCTTGGATAATTGTGATGATGGGGATCATAGGGCATTGTAATGACAAGTGTTATAGAACATTGTGATCACAAGGGTTTGGAAGATTGTGATGAGAGAGTTTTTGGAGCTTTTTGATTTCATTGTGATGACAAAACCATGAAGCATTTTGATGATGGGCATGGTGCCTTGTGATGATAGGGTTCATGGAGCATTGAGATGACAAGGGGCATGGAGCATTGTGATTACAGGGTTCTTGGAGCATTGTGATGACAACGGCATTGAGCATTGTGATGAGAAGGCCATGGAGCATTTTGATGACAGGCGTCATGGAGCTTTGTGATGAAAAAGGGCATGGAGAATTGTGATTAAAAGGGTCTTGGAGCGTTGTGAGGCCAAGGATCATGGAGCATTATGATGACAAGGCCGTGGAACATTGTGATGGCAGGGGTCATGGAGCATTGTTATGACAGGGGTAATGGAACATTGTGATGACAAGGGCATGGAGCATTGGTCTGAAAACTTTCATGGGTTCTTGTGATGAGAGTGGGCATGGAGCACTGTGATGACAAGGGCACGGAACACTGTGATATATGGGTCATGGAGGATTGTAATGACTAGGGCAAGGAGCATTGTGATGAGAATGGCATCGAGCATTGTGATGACAAGCGTCATGGAGCTTGGTGATGACAAGGGCATGGAGCAATATTATGAGAGGGCTCATTGAGCATTGTGATGACAATGGCATGGGGAATTGTGATGCCAAGCGTCATGGAGCTGTTTGATGAGAAAAGTCAGGGAGCATTTTGTTGACAAGAGCGTGGTGCATTGTGATGAGAAGTGCATGGAGAAGTGTAATGACAGTTTCATGGAGCAATTTGATGAAAAGTGTCATGGAACATTTTGATGAAAGTGGTTATGGAACATGGTGATGTCAGGGGTCATGGAGTATTGTGATGATAAGGGCATGTAGCACTGTGATGACAGGGGTCATGGAACATTTTGATTACAGAGGTGAGGGAGTAATGTGATGATTAGTGATGGAATATTGTGAAATCAGTGGTGAGAGAGGCTTTTGATGAGAAGTTCATGGAGCATTGTGATGACAAATTTTATGGCGCATAGTGATGACAAGGTTGTGGAGCATTCTGATGAAAAGCACACGGCACATTGTGAAGACATTGGTCATGGAGCTTTGTGCTGACAAGCGCATGGAGCAATGTGATGACAAGGGTCATGGATCATTGTGCGGACAAACGCATGGAGCATTGTGACAAGCGTCAGAGAGCATTGTGATGAAAAGTTGATGGAGCATTGTCGTGACAAAGTTCACAGAGCCTTGTGATGACGAGTGCATGGACCATTGAGATGACAAAGGTCATGAAGCATTGTGATGCCAAGGGCATGGAGCATTGTGATGACAGTGGAATGGAGCATAGGTGTGACAAGTTTCTTGGATTATTGTGATGACAGTGTGCATGGTGCATTGTGATGACAAGAGCATCGAGCACAGTGATGACAAGGTCATGGAATATTGTGTAGAGGGGTGTAAAGCAGCATTGTAATGACATATATCATGGTCCACTGTGATGACAATGGCATGGAGCATTGTGATACCAAGTGTCATAGAGTATTGTGATGAAAAGTTAATGGAGCACTGTGATGACAACGGCTTGGAGCATTTTGATGACAAGCGTCATAGAGCATTGTGATGACAAGGGCATGGAACATTGTGATGACAAGCGCCATTGAGTATTTTGATGACAAAGTCATGAAGCATTGTGATGACAAAGGCATGGAGCGTGCTACGACAGGGTTCATGGAGCATTTCGATGACAAGTGCATGGAGAATTGTGATGACAAAAACATGTAACATTGTGATGAGAAGTGTCATGCAGCATTGTGATGACAAGGACGTGGAGAATTGTGATGACAATGGACATGTACATTGTGATGACCAGGGCATGGAGCATTGTAATGACAAGACCGTGGCCCATTGTGATGAGTAGACCACGGATAATTGTGATGACGAGCGTCATAGAGCACTGTAATGACAAGGGGCATGGAGAAATGTGATGACATGTGTCATGGAGCATTGTGATGACAGGTGTCATGGAGCATTGTGATGACAAGCGTCATGGAGCATTCTGATGACAAGCTTGTGGTGTATTGTGATGACAATGGCTTGGAGCATCGTGATTAAAAGTGCATGGATCATTGTGATGAAAATGGCATTGAGAGTTTTCATGAGAGTGCAAAAGGAGCATTCTGAAGACGAGTGTCAGGGAGCATTGTGATGACAAGTTTATTGAGCATTGTGATGACAATGCCTTGGAACATTGTGATGAGAAGGGCATGGAGTATTTTGATGACAGGCATCATGGAGCGTTGTGATGACAAATGCTATTGAATACTGTGATCACATGTGTTTGGAGCATTGTGATGAGAGATGTCATGGATGATTTTGATTTCAAGGAGCATAGAGCATTGTGATGACAAGGGCATGAGGCAATGTGATCCCAAAGTTCATGGAGGATTGTGATGACAAGCGCATGGAGCATCATGATGAAAAGGTCATGTAGCATTTTGCTGACAATGCACGGCGCATTGTGATGACAAAAGTCATGAGGCACTGTGATAAAATCCGTCACTGATCATTGTAATTACAGCATTCATGGAGCATTGTGATGACCAGGGCATGGATCATTGGGATGACAACAGTCATGGAGAATTTTGATGACAAGATTCCCCGATCATTGTGGTGTCAGGGGTCATGGAGCATTGTGATGACAGTGGTCATGGAGCATTGTGATGACAGGGGTCATGGAGCATTGTGATGAGAAACTCATGGAGCATTGAGCTGAATCTGTTCATGGAGTATTGTGAAGACAGTGGTCAAGGAGCATTGTGATGGCAAGGGAATGGAGCATTGTGATGACAAATTCCTGGATCGTGTTGATGAGAAGACCATGGAGCCTTGTGATGACAAGTCTCATGGAGCATTCTGATGAAAAGGGGCATGGAGAATTTTAATTACAGGGGTCTTGGAGCACTCTGATGGCAAGGGCATGGAGCAATGTTATGAGAAGGCCATGGAGCTTTCTGATGACATGCATCATGGAGCTTTGTGATGACAAGGGCAAGGAGCATTGTGATTACAGTGTTTCTGGAGTATTGTGATGAAAAGGGCATGGATCATTGTGATGAAAAAGGCATGGAGGCTTGTCATGACAGGGTTCAAGGAGCATACTGACCACAAGGGTCAGAGAGAATTGTGATGACAAGTGTATTGAGCATTGTGATTACAAAGATCATGGAGCATTGTGATGAGAAGACCATGGATAATTGTGATGACGAGCATCATGGGGCATTTTCATGACAAGTGTTATGGAACTTTGTGATCACAAACGTTTGGAACATTCTGATGAGAGAAGTCATGGAGCATTTTGATTGCATTGAGATGACAATAGCATGAAGCATTATGATGATGGGCATGGTGTCTTGTGATGATAGGGTTCATGGAGAATTGAGATGAAAAGGGGCATGGATCATTGTGATTACAGGGTTTTTGGAGCATTGTGATGACAACGGCCTGGAACATTTTGATGAGAAGGCCATGAAGCATTCTGATGATGGGCGTCATGGACCTTTTTGATGACAAGGGCATGGAGAATTGTGATTACAGGGTTCTTGGAGTATTGTGAGGCCAAGGATCATGGAACATTATGATGAAAAGGCCGAGGAACATTGTGATGGCAGGGGTCATGGAGCATTGTTATGACAGGGGTAAAGGAGCATTGTGATGCCAATGGCATGGAGCATTTGTCTGAAATTTTTCATGGATTATTGTGATGAGAGTGGGCATGGAGCATTGTGATGACCAGGGAATGGAACACTGTGATACATGGGTCATGGAGGATTGTAATGACAAGTGCAAGGAGCATTGTGATGAGAAGAGCATCGAGCATTGTGATGACAAGCGTCATGGAGCTTTGCAATGACAATGGCATGGAGCAATGTGATGAGAGGGTTCATGGAACATTGTGATGACAATGGCATGGGACATTGTGATGCCAAGGGTCATGGAGCTTTTTGATGAGAAACGTTAGGGAGCATATTGTTGACAAGAGTGTGATGCATTGTGATGAGAAAGGCACGGAGCATTGTAATGACAGTGTCATGGAGCAATTTGATGAACAATGTCATGGAATATTTTGATGACAGGGGTTATGTAACATTGTGATGTCAGGAGTCATGGAGCATTGTGATGATAATGGCATGTAGCATTTTGATGACAGGGGTCATGGAACATTGTGATGACAGGTGTGAAGGAGTATTGTGATGAGTAGTGATGGAACATTGTGAAATCAGTTGTGAAAGAGTCTTTTGATGACAAGTGCATGGAGCATTTTTTTGACAAGTTTTATGGAGCATAGTGATGACAAGTTTGTGCAGAATTGTGATGACAAGCACACGGTGCACTCTGATGATATGGGTCATGGAGGCTTGTGCTGACAAAGGCATGGAGCATTGTGATGACAAGCATCAAAGAGCATTGTGATCAAAAGCTCATCGAGCATTGTCGTAAGAAATTTCACAGAGCCTTGTGATAAATAGTGCCCAGACCATTGTTATGACAAAGGTCATGAAACATTGTGATGCCAAGGGCATGGAGCACTGTGATGACAGGGGAATGGAACATTGGTCTGACAAGTTTCAGGGAATATTGTGATGACAGTGGGCATGGTGCAATTTGATGACAAGTTCATGGAGTATTCTGTAGAGAGGTGTCAAGCAGCATTGTGATGACTTATATCATCGTCCACTGTGATGAAAATGGCATGGAGCATTGTGATGTCAAGTGTCATGGAGTATTGTGATGACAAATGTAATGGAGCATTGTGATGACAAGGGCATGGAGCATTGTGATGACAAGTGCCATCAAGTATTTTGATGACAAAGTCATGAAGCATTGTGATGACAAAAGTATGGAGCGTGCTATGACAGGGTTCATGGAGAATTGTGAAGACAAGTGCATGGAGAATTGTGATGGCAAGAGCATGTAACATTGTGATGAGAAGTGTCATGGAGCATTGTGATGACAAGGACGTAGAGAATTGTGATGACAAGGGACATGGAGCATTTTGATGACAATAGTGTGGGACATTGTAATGAGAAAAGCAGGGAGCATTGTGATGACAGGGTCATGGAGCAATGTGATGAAATGTGTCATGGAACATTTTGATGACATTGGTTATTGAACATTGTGATGCCAGGGTTCATGGAGCATTGTGATGAAAAGGGTCATGGAGGATTTTGGTGACAGTGTTTATGGAACATTTTGATATCACGAGTCATGGATCATTGTTATGTTAAGGGCATTAGCATTGTGATGACAGGTGTCATGGAACATTGTGATGACAGGGGTGGGGGAGTATTGTAATGACTTGTGATGGAACATTGTGATATCTGTGGTGAGAGATCATTTTGATGAGAAGTGCATGGAGCATTGTGATGACAAGGTTGTGGAGCATTGTGATGACAAGAGCAAGTCACACTGTGATGCCATGGGTCATGGAGCACTGTGCTGAAAAGGGCATTTAGCTTTTGATGACAAGGGTCATGGAGCATTGAGATGAAAAAGGGACATGGAGCATTGTGATTACAGGGGTCTAGGAACATTGTGATGACAACGGCATGGAACATTGTGATGACAGAGGTCATGGATCATTTGATTTCCTTGTGATGACCGTAGCATGAAGCATTATGATGATGGGCATGGGCCATTGTGATGCCAGGGGTCATGGGGCATTGAGATGAATAGGGGCATGGAGCATTGTGATTACAGGGGTATAGGAGCATTGTGATGACAATTGCGGGGAGCATTGTGATGAAAAGTGCTTGGAGCCTTGTCATGACAGGGTTCAAGGAGCACAGTGATGACAAGTGTCAGGGTGCATTGTGATGAAAAATGTATTGAGCATTGTGATGACAAAGGTCATGTAGCATTGTGATGAGAAGACCATGCATAATTGGGATGACGAGGCGTCATGTGGCGTTGTGATGACAAGTGTTATGGAACATTGTGATCACAAGCGTTTGGAGCATTGTGATGACAGAGGTCATGGAGCATTTTGATTTCATTGTGATGACAAAAGCATGAAGCATTATGATGAAGGGCATGGTGCATTGTGATGATAGGGCTCATGGAGCACTGAGATGAAAAGTGTCATGGAGCATTGTTATGCAGGGGTCTTGGAGCATTGTGATGAAAAGGGCATGGAGCACTGTAATGAGAAAGCCATGGAGCATTCTGATGACATGTGTCATGGAGCTTTGTGATGACAAGTGCATGGAGCATTGTGATTACAGGGGCCTTGGAGCACAGAGATGAAAAGCTGCATGGAGCATTGTGATTACAATGGTAAAGGAGCATTGAGATGACAGGGGAATGGAGCACTATGATGAAGTAGGCATGGAACCTTTCCATGACAGGGTTCAAGGAGCATTCTGAAGACAAGTGTCAGGGAGCATTGTGATGACAACTGTATTGAACATTGTGATGACAAATGTCATGAAGCACTGTGATGACACGGGTAATGGAGCATTGTGATGAGAAGGTCATGGATCATAGGGCTGAAAATGTTCATGGAGTATTGTTATGAGAGAACCATGGAGCCTTGTGATGGCAATTTTCATGGAGCATTCTGATGAAAAGGGGTATGGAGCATTGTGATTACATGGGTCTTGGAGCATTGTGATTACAATGGCATGGAGCATTGTGATGAGAAGGCCATGGATCATTCTGAAGATATGTGTCATGGAGTTTTGTGATGCAAAGGGCATGGAGCATTGTGATTACAGGAGCCTTGGAACATTGTGATGATAAGGGTCATGGAGCCTTCTGATGACAAGGCCATGGAACATTTTGATGGCAGGGGTCTTGGAGCATTGTTATGACAGTGGTAATGGAGCATTGTGATTGCAAGGGCATGGGGAATTGGTCTATAAACTTTCATGGATTATTGTGATCAGAGTGGGTATGGAGCAATGTGATGACAAGGGCTCGGAACAGTGTGATACATGGGTCATGGTTGAATTTAGTGACAAGGGCATGGAGCATTTTGATGAGAAGGGCATCGAGAATTGTGATGACAAACGTCATGGAGTTTTGAGATGACAAGGTCATGGAGCAATGTGATGAGAGGGTTCATGGAGCATTGTGATGACAATGGCATGGAGCATTGTGATGCCAAAGGTCATGGAGTTTTGTGATGACAAATGTCATGGAGCATTTTGATGACAAGGGCGTGGTGTATTGTGATGAGTAAGGCAGAGAACATTGTGATGACAGGGTCATGGAGGAAGTTGATGAAAAGTGTCATGGAACATTTTGATGACAGGGGTTGTGAAATATTGTGATGTCAATAGTCATGGAGCATTGTGATGAAAAAGGTCATGGAGCATTTTGATGTCAGGGTTTATGGACCATTATGATGACAGTGGTCATGGAGCATTGTGATGATAAGGACAAGTAGCATTGTGATGACAGGGGTCATGGAACATTGTGATGACATGGGTGAGAGTGTATTATGATGACTAGTGATGGAACATTCTGATATCAGTAGTGAGAGAGCATTTTGATGAGAAGTGCATGGAGAATTGTGATGACAAGTTTTATGGAGCATTGTGATGACAAGGTTGTGGAGCATTGTGATGACAGGCGCATGGCATATTGTGATGAAATGGGACATTCAGCATTGTGCTGACAAGCACATGGAGCATTGTGATGACAAGGGTCATGGAGCTTGTGCTGACAAAGGCATGGAGTATTGTGATGATATTTGTCACAGAGCATTGTGATGACGACGGCATGGAACATTGTGCTGACAAAGGTCATGAAGCATTGTGATGACTGGAGTCAAGGAGCATTGTAATGACAGGGGTCATGGAGCCTTGTGATGACAAGGACATGGAGCATTGTGGTGACAGAGGCATGTATAATTGGTCTGACAAGTTTCATTGATTATTGTGATGACAGTGGGTATAGTGCATCGTAATGACAATGGCATGGATCAATGTGATGACAAGGCCATGGACTATTGTGTAGACAGGTGTCACAGAGCATTGTGATGACATATGTCATGGTCCATTGTGATGACAATGGTATGGAGCATTGTGATGCCAAGTGTCAAGAGGATTGTGATTACAATGTTAATGAAGCATTGTGATGACAAGTGCATGGAGAATGGTGATGACATGGGCGTTTGAGAATTTTGATGACAACGTCGTGAAACGTTGTGATGACAAGTGCATGTTGATTGTTATGACAAGGGTCATGGAGCATCACGATGACAAGTGCATGGGGAATTCTGATTACAAGAGCATGTAACATTGTGACGAGGAGTATCATGGAGCATTGTGATGACAAGGGTAATGGAACATTGTGCTGACAAAGGCATGGAGAATTGTGATGACAAGGGTCACAGAACATTGTGATGAAACGTTTATGGAGCATTGTGGTGACAAAGGTCACAGAGCCTTGTGTTGATGACAGCAAGGACCATTGTGATGACAAAGGTCATGAAGCATTGTGATGACTGGAGTCACGGAACATTGTGATGACATGGGTCACGGAGCATGGTGATGACAGGGGCATGGAGCATTTGTCTGACTAGTTTCATAGAATATTGTGATGACAGTGGGCATGGCTCATTTTGATGACATGCGCATGGAGCATTGTGATGACAAAGTCATGGAGTATTGTGAAGACTGTAGTCAGGGAGCATTGTGATGACATATATCATGGTCCTTTGTGATGACAATTGCATGGAGCATTGTGATGCCAAGTGTCATGGAGGACTGTGATGACAAAGGTAATGGAGCATTGTGATGACCAGGGCTTGGGGTATTTTGATGACAAGGGTCATTGAGAAATTTGATGACAATGTCGTGAAGCATTGTGATGACAAGCGCATGGAGCTTGCTATGGCAGGGCTCATGGAGCAATGCAATGAGAAGTGCATGGAGAATTGTAATGACAATAACATATAACATTGTGATGTGATGTGTCATGGAGCATTGTGATGACAAGGACGTGGAGAATTGTGATGACAAGGGACATGGAGCATTGTGATGACCAGGCATGGAGCTTTGTGATGACAAGACCGTGGAACATTGTGATGAGAAGACCGTGGGTAATTGTGATGATGAGTGTCATGGAGCACTGTAATGACAAGGGGCATTGAGCATTGTGATGACAGATATCATGGTGGAATGTGATGACCGGTGTCATGGAGCATTGTGATGACAAACGTCATGGAGGATTGTGATGACAATGGTAATGGGGGATTGTAATGAAAAGCACATGGAGCATTGTGATGACAAGTGTCATGGAGCACTGTGATGAGAAGCGTCAAGGAGCATTGTGATTACATGGGTCTTGGAGCATTGTGATGAGAAGGGCATGATGCAATGTGATCCCAAATTTCTTGGAGGATTGTGATGACAATGTTAATGGAGGAATGTCATGACAAGCGCATGGAGCATTGTGAAGACAAGGTCATGTAGCATTTTTCTGACAAAGGCATGGAGCATTGTGATTACAAGTATCATGGTGCACTGGGATGAAATGTGTCACAGAGCATTGTGATTACATTGGTCATGGAGCATTGGGATGACAAGTGCATGGATCATTGTGATGACAAGTGACATGGAGCATTTTGATGACAAGAGTCCCTGATCATTGTGTTTTCAGGGCTCATGGAGCGTTGTGATGACAGTGGTCATGGAGCATTGTCATGACAGGGTCATGGAGCATTGTGATGAGAAGGTCATGGAGCATTGGACTAAAAATATTCATGTGGTTTTGTGATGACAGGGGTCATGGAGCATTGTGATAACAAGGGAATGGAGCATTGTGATTACAGGGTTCTTGGAGCATTGTGATGAAAAGTGCATGGAGCTATGTGATGCACAATGCATGGATCCTTGTCATGACAGGGTTCAATGAGCATACTGATGACAAGTCTCAGGGAGCATTGTGATGACAAGTGTATTGAGCATTGTGATGACAAAGGTCATGGAGCATTGTATGGAGAACAACATGGATAATTGTGATGACGAGCGTCATGGGGCGTTGTGATGACAAATGTTATCAAACATTGTGATCACCAGGGTTTGGAGCATTGTGATGACAGAAGTCATGGAGCATTTTGATTTCATTGTGATGACAATAGCATGAAGCTTTATGTTGATGGGCATGCTGCATTGTGATGACAGGGTTCATGGAGCATTGAGATGAAAAGGGACATGGAACATTGTGATTACATGGGTCTTGGAGCATTTTGATGACTAGTGAATGGAGCATTGTGATGAGAAGGCCATGTACAATTCTGATGACATGCGTCATAGAACTTTGTGATAACAAGGGCATGGAGCATTGTGATTACAGACCAGTGCTCTATGCCCCTGTAATCACAATGCTCCATGCCTTTTTCCTCACAATGACCCAAGCCCTTGTCTTCCCAAGGCTCCATGACCCCTGTAATCACAATGCTCCTTGACGTTTGTCATCACAGTGCTCCATGACAATTGTCATAACAATGCCCCATGCCTTTGTCAGCAAAAAGCTACATGACCTTGTCATCACAATGCTCCATGTGCTTGTCATCACAATACTCCATTAACATTGTCATCACAATCCTCCATAAACTTTGGGATCACATTGCTTCATGCCCTTCACAGCACAATGCTCCATGATCCTTGAAATCAAAATGATCCATGACCTCTGTCATCACAATGCTCCAAACCCTTGTGATCACAAAGTTCCATAACACTTGTCATCACAACGCTCCATGATGCCTCTCATCACAATACTCCATGCCATTGTCATCAGAATGTTCCATGACATTTGTCAGCACAATGCTCAATACACTTGTCATCACAATGCTCCCTGACACTTGTCGTCAGAATGCTCCTTGAAACCTGTCATGAAAAGACTCCATGCATTTTTCATCACAGTGCTCCATGCCCTTTTCATCACAGTGTTCCATGCCATTGTCATCACAATGCTCAATGCCCTTGTCATCTCAGTGCTCCAAGAACCCTGTAATCACAATGCTCCATGCCCTTTTCATCACAGTGTTCAATGCCATTGTCATCAGAATGCTCCATGACACTTGTTATCACAATGCTCCATGACCCTTGTCATTACAACGCTCCATGACACCTGTCATCACAATGCTTCATGTCCCTTGTCATTACAGTGCTCTATGACACTCGTCATCACAATTATCCATGGTCTTCTCATCACAATGCTCCACGTTCTTGCCATCACAATGCTCCAGGCCCTGGTCATCACAATGTTCCATGTCCCTTGTCATCACAATGCTCCATGACACTTCTCAACACAATGTTACATGCTCTTGCATTCACAATTCTCCATACATTTGTCATCTCAATGGTCCATGACCCCTCCTATACCAAGCTCCATGTGCTTGTCATCACAACGCTTCACAACCTTATCATATAAATTCTCAATGGCCATTGTCATCACAATGCCCCATGCACTTGTCATCACAATACTCCATGACTCTTGTCATCACAATGCTCCAAGCCCTTGTCATCACAATGCTCCATTACCTTTGCCATCACAATCCTCCATGACACTTGGCATCACAATATTCCATGCTATTGTCATCACAATGGACCATGACATATGTCATCACAATGCTCCCTCACACCTGTCTTCACAGTAATCCATGACCTTGTCATCACAATGTTCCATGCCCTGGTCCTTACAATGCGCCATGCTCACTGTTGCCACAATAATCCCTGAAACTTATCAGAACAATGATCCATGCCCCTGTCATCACAATACTCCATGCCCTTGTCATCACAATGCTCCGTGACCCCTGCCATCAAAGTGCTCCGTGACTCCAGTCAACACAATGCTTCATGACCTTTGTCATCACAATGGTCCATGCTCTACTCATCACAAGGCTCTCTAACCTTTGTCACCACAATGCTCCAAGAACTTTTCATGACAATGCTCTGTGACCCTAGTCATCACAATGCTCCACGCCTTTGTCAGCACAATGCTCCATGAAATTTTCATCACAATGCTGCTTGATCCTTTTCATCACAATGTTCCATGCGCTGGATAGCACAATGCTCCATGACCCATGTCATCACAATGTGCTATGCGCTTGTCATCACAATGCTCCTCATACTTGTCATCACAATGACCCATATAACTTATCATCACAATGCTGCATGCACTTCTCTTCAAAATTCTCTCTCACCACTGATATTACAATGTTCCATCACTAGTAATCACTATACTCCCTCACACATATCATCACAATGTTCCATGACCCCCTCATCAAATGCTACATGCCCTTATCATCACAATGCTTCATGACCCCAGACATCACAATATTCCATAACCATTGTCATCAAAATGATCCATGACACTTTTCATCAAATTGCTCCATGGCCCTCTCATCACAATTCTCCCTGCACATCTCATCCCAATATAACACGCCCTTCACAGCAAAATGCTCCATGACTTTGTCATCACAAAGCTCCATGACCCTTGGCACCACAAGGCTCCATGCCATTGGCATCACAGTGCTCCATGAATACTCTCATCACATTGCTCCATGCCATTGTCATCAAAAAGCTCCATTACGCTTGTCATCACAATGTTCGATTTGCTACTCATCACAATGTTCCATGCCCTTGTCATTACAATCCTCCATGACCCATGTATCACTGTGTTCCGAGCCCTTGTCAACATAATGCTCCATGCCCACTCTCATCAATATAATCCATGAAAGTTTTCAGACCAATTCTCCATGGCCTTCTCAGCAAAAAGCTCGATGCCCTTGTCATCACAGTCCTCCAAGACCCCTGTAATCACTATGCTCCATGCCCCTTTTCATCTCAATGCTCCATGAACACTGTCATCAAAATGCACCATGTCCATCATCACAATGCTTCATGATATTGTCATCACAATGAAATCAAAATACTCCATGATCTCAGTCATCACAATGCTCCAAACGCTTGTGATCACAATGCTCCATAACACTTGTCATCACAACGCCCCATGACGCTTGTCATCACAATTATCCATGGTCTTCTCATCACAATGCTCCATGACTTTTGTCATCACAATGCTCAATACACTTGTCATCACAATCCTCCCTAACACTTGCTGTCAGTATGCTCCATGAACCGTGTCATGACAAGTCTCCATACATTTTTCATCACAATGCCCCATGCCCTTATCATCTCAGTGCTCCATGACCAATGTCATCACAATGCTCCATGACCACTGTCATCACAACGCACCATGAACCTTGACAACACATTGATCCTGGACTCCTGGCATCAAAATGCTCCATGACACTTGTCATCACAATGATCCATGCCCTTGTCATCCTAAAGCTCCATGACACTTGAAATCACAATTTTCCGTGACACTTGTCATCACTGTGCTCAAAGACACATGTCATCACAATGCTCCATGTCTTTGTCATCAAAATTCTACATGAACTTATCATCACAATGCTCCATGTGCATGTCATCACAATCCTCCTTGAAACTTCGGATCACATTGCTTCATGCCCTTGTCATCACGATGCTCCAAGCACCTTGAAATAAAAATGATCCATGACATCTTTCATCACAATGCTCAAACCCTTGCGATCACAATGTTCCATAACTCTTCTCATCACAACTCTCCATGATGCCTGTCATCAGAATACTCCATGCCCTTGTCATCACAATGTTCCATTACCTTTGTTTTCACAATGCTCAATAAAATTGTCATCACAATGCTCCCTGACACTTGTCATCAAAATGCTCCTTGAACACTGTCATGAAAGGCTCCATGCCTTTTTCATCACAATGCTCCATGTCCTGCTCATCACAATGCTCCATGCCATGTCATCACAATACTCCACAAGCTTTTCATCAGAATACTCCATGATCCTTGTCATCACAATTCTCCATGACCACTCTCATCACAATGCTCCATGAAACGAGTCATCACGATGCTTCATGTCTGTTCACATTACAGTGCTCCATGACGCTTGTCATCAAAAGTATTCATGGACTTCTCATCACAATGCTCCACGGTCTTGCCATAACAATGCTCCATACCCTGGTCATCAGAATGCTCCATGTCCCTTGTCATCACAATTCTCCACGTTCTTGTCATCACAATGCTGCATGACAGTTTTTATCACAATGTTACATTCTCTTATCATCACAATTCTCCATGTGCTTGTCATCACAATGCTTCATGACTTTTCATCAAAATTCTCAATTGCTCTTGTCATCACAATTCTACATACCCTTGTCATCACAATGCTCCTTGACCCTTGTCATCACAATGCTCCAAGCCCTTTGATTCACAATGCTCCATTAACTTTGTCATCACAATCCTCCATGACATTTGGCATCACAATGCTCCATACCACTGTCATCACAATGGACCATGGCATATGTCATCACAATGCTCCATACCATTGTCATCACAATGGACCATGACATATGTTATCACAATGCTCCCTGACACCTGTCTTCACAATACTCCTTGACCTTGTCATCACAATGCTTCATGCCCTTGTCATCAAAATGTGCCATGCCCACTCTCATCAAAATAATCCAAGAAACTTGTCAGACTAATGCTCCATGAACCTGTAATCACAATGCTCCATGCCCTTGTCATAACAATGCTCCATATCCCCTGTCATCACAATGTTCCAAGACTCCATTCATCACAATAATTCATGACCATTGTCATCACAATGGTCCATAAACTTGTCATCAAAACGCTCTGTGACATTTGTCACAGCAATGCTCCATGAACTTTTCATCACAATGCTCTGTGACCCTTGTCATCACAATTCCCCATGCCTTTGTCAGCACAATGCTCCATGACACTTGTTATCACAATGCTCCATGCGTTTCTCAGCACAATGCTCCATGACACATGTCATCACAATGCCCTATGAGCTTTTCATCACAATGCTCCACCACCTTGTCATCACAATGCTCCATAAACCTTGTCATCACAATGCTCCATGCACTTCTCATCCAAATGCTCTCTCACCACTGATATCACAATGTTCCATCACTATTCATCACAGTACACTCTCATCCCTGTCATCACAATGTTCCATGAGCCCTGCCATCACAATGCTACATACCCTTATCATTACAATGTTCCATGACCGCTGATATCACAAAGTTCCATAACACCTTCATCAAAATGCTCCATGACCCATTTCATCACAATGCTCCATGACCCCTGACATCACAATGTTCCATAACAACTGTCATCAAAATGTTCCATGACCATTTTCATCAAATTGATCTATGACCCTGTCATCACAATTCTCCCTGCCCTTCTCATCACGATGCACCAATACCTTGTCATCAATATGCTCCTTGACATTTGTCACCACAAATTTCCATTACCCTTGGCATCACAATGTTCCATGCCATTTTCATCACAATGCTCCATGAACACTCTCATCACATTGCTCCATGCCCTTGTCTTCAAAAAGCTTCAGGATGTTTGTCATCACAATGATTGATGCCCTTCTCATCACAATGCTCCATGCCCTTGTCATTACAATCCTCCTTGACCCATGTATCACAGTGTTCCATGACCTTGTCATCACAATGCTCCATACCCACTCTCATCACAATAATCCATGAAAATATTAGGACCAATGCTCCATGCCCTTGTCATCACAAAGCCCCATTACCCCTGTCATAACACTTCGCCAAGACACCTGCCATCACAATGTTCCACGGCCTTGTCATCAGAAGGCTCCATGACCCTTGTCATCACAATGCTCCAAGACCCCTATAATCACAATGCTCCATGCCCTTGTCATCACAAATCTACATGACGAATGTCATCAGAATGCTCCATGGCCTTGTCATCACAATTTTCCATGTCCTTGTCATCACAATTCTCCAAGACCAATTTAATCACAATCCTCCATGCCCCTCTTAATCTGAATGCTCCATGCACCCTGTCATCCAAATGCACCATGCCCATCATCATAATGCTTCATGCTATTGTCATCACAATGAAATCAAAATGCTCCATGACCTCTGTCATCACAATGCTCCAAACCCTTTAGATCACAATGTCCCAAAACACTTTTCATAACAATGCACAATGATGCTTGCCATCAAAATTATCCATGGTCTTCTCAGAACAATGCTCCATGGCATTTGTCATCACAATGCTCAATACACTTGTCATCATAATGCTCCCTAACCCTTGTCATCATAGTTGTCTTTGCACTTGTCAGCACAAAGCTCCATGACCCATGTAATCACAATATGCCATGTGCTTGTCATCATGATGCTTCACAAGCTTGTCATCCCAATGCTCCATGCACTTTTCATCAAAATGCTCTCTCACCACTGATATCAGAGTGTTCCATCACTAGTCATCACTATACTCCCTCACCCCTGTCATCACAATGTTCCATGACCCCTGTCATCGCAATGCTACATGACCTTATCATCAAAATGCTCCATGACCCCCGACATCACAATGTTCCATAACCCCTGTCATCAAAATGCTCCATGCCGCTTTTCATCTCAATGCTCCATGAACCCTGTCCTCACAATGCACCATGCCCATCATCATAATGCTTCATGCTATTGTCATCTCAATGAAATCAAAATGCTCCATGACCTCTGTCATCACATTGCACCAAACCCTTGTGATCACAATGTTCCATAACACTTGTCATAAAAACGACCCATGACGCTCATAATCACAATTATCCATGTCTTCTCATCACAATGCTCCATGAACTTTGTCTTCACAATGCTCAATACACATGTCATCACTAGTTCCCTGACACTTGTCCTCAGAATGCTTCTTGAAACCTCTCATGAAAAGGTTCCATGCCATTTTCATCACAATGCTCCATGTCCTTTTCATCACAATGCTCCATGCCATTGTTATCATAATACTCTACAAGCCTGTCATCCGAATGCTCCATGTCAATTGTCATCAAAATTCTACACGTCCTTGTCATCACAATGCTCCATGACCCTTCTCATCACAATGTTTCATGCTCTTATCATCACAATCCTCCATGCACTTGTCATCGCAATGGTCTATGACCCCTGTGATACCAAGCTCCATTCACTTGTCATCACAATGCTTCACGACCTTGTCATCAAATTTCTCAATGGCCATTGTCATCCCACTGCCCCATGAACTTGACCTCACAATACACCATGACCCTTGTCATCACAATGTTCCAAGTCCTTGTCATCACAATTCTCCTTTACCTTTTTCATCAAAATCCTCCATGATACATGGCATCACTATGTTCCATGCTAATGTCATCACAATGGACCATGACATGTCATCACAATGCAGCCTGACACCTGTCTTCACAATACTCCATGACCTTGTCTTCACAAGGCTTCATGCTCTTGTCATCACAATGTGCCATGCCCACTGTCATCACAATAATTCATGAAACTTGTCAGAAAAATGCTCCATTGCCCTGTCATCACAATACTCCATGTCATTGTCATCACAATGCTCCATGACCCCTGTCATCACAATGCTCTGTGACTCCAGTCAACAAAATGATTCATGACCTTTGTCATCACAATCGTCCATGCCCTCATCATCATAAGGCTCTCTAACCTTTGTCACCACAATGCTCCAACATCTTTTCATGACAATGCTCTGTGATCCTAGTCATCACTATGCTCAACACTTTGTCAGCACAATGCTCCATGGACTTTTCATCACAATGCTCCATGATCCTTGTCATCACGATGATCCATGCGCTTGTCAGCACAATGCTCCATCACCCGTGTCATCAAAATGTGCTATGCACTTGGCATCACAATGTTCCTCATACTTGTCATCACAATGCTCCATAAAACTTATCATCACAATGATCCATGCCCTTCTCATCAAAATGCTCTCTCAACACTGGTATCACAATGTTCCATCATTAGTAATCACAATACACCTTCACCCATATCATCACAATGTTCCATGACCCCTCTCATCAAATGCTACATGCCCTTATTATCACAATGCTCCATGACCCCTGACATCACTATGTTCCATAACCACTGTTATCAAAATTCTCCATGACCCTTGTCATCAGAATGCTCCATGACCGCTGTAATCACAATGCACCATGCCCTTGCCATCACAAAGCTCCATGACAAATGTCATCATAATGCTCCATGGCCTTCTCTTCACAATGCTCCATGCCCTTGTCATTAAAATGCTCCAAGACCCCTGTAATCAAAATGCTCCATGCCCCTTTTCATCTTAATGCTCCATGAACCCTGTCATCACAGAGCACCATACCCACGATCATAATGCTTCATGCTATTGTCATCACAATGAAATCAAAATGCTCCATGACCTCTCTCATTACAATGCTCCAAACCCTTGTGAACCCAATTTTCTGTAACACTTGTCATTACAATTCAACATGAGGCTCGTTATCACAATTATCCATGGTCATCTTATCACAGTGCTCCATGGCCTTTGTCATCACAATGTCCAGTAGACTTATCATCACAATCCCCCCTGACACTTGTCATCAGTATGTTCCTTGAACCCTTTCATGACAAGGCTCCATGCCATTTTCATTACAATGATCCATGCCCTTTTCATTACAATGTTCCAAGACGCCTTTAATCACAATCCTCCATGCCCTCGTCATTAAAAATTCCATGATGCTTGTCATCAGAATGCTCCATGGCCTTCTCATCACAGTGCTCCGTGCCCTTGTCATAACAATGTTCCAAGAACACTTTAATCACAATGCTCCATGCCCCTCTTCTTCTGAATGCTCCATGAGATTTGTCATCACTAGGCTCTATGGATTTCTCATCAAAATGTTCGAGAACCTTGTAGTCACAATGCTCCATTCCTTTGTCATCACAATGCTCCATGACCCCTGTCATCACAATACCCCATGAATATTTTCAGCCAAATGTTCCATGAACTTCTCATCACAATACTCCATGACCATTCTCATATCAATCCTCCGTGTCACCAGTCATCACAATGCTTCAGTGCGTTTGTCATCAAAATGGTCCATGCCATCGTCATCACAAGGCTCTGTGACTTTTGTCACCACAATGCTCCATGAACATTTCATCACAATGCTCTGTGACATTTGTCATCACAATGCTCCTTGCCTTTGTCAGCACAATGGTCCATGAACCATGTCATCACAATGTGCCATGTGCTTGTCATCGCAATTCTCCACAACCTTGTCATCACAATGCTCCATAAGCATTGTCATCAAAATGTTCCGTGCACTTCTCATCAAAATTCTCTCTCACCACTGATATCACAATGTTTCATCACTAGTCATCACAATACTCCCTCACCGTGTCATCCTAATGTTCCATGACCCATGTAATCAAAATGCTACATGTGCTTATCATCACAGTGTTCCATGCCATTGTCATCAGAATGCTCCAAGACCCCTGTAACCACAATACTCCATGCCACTTTTCATCTCAATGCTCCATGACCCCTGTCATCACAAATCACCATACACAACAGCATAATGCTTCATGCTATTGTCATCACAATGAAATCAAAATGCTCCTTGACCTCTGTCATCACAATGCTCCAAACCCTGGTGATCACAATGTTCCATAACACTTGTCATTACAACTCCCCATGAGACTCGTCATCACTATTATCCATGGTTTTCTCATCACAATGCTCCATGGCCTTTGTCATCACAATGCTCAATAAACTTGTCAGCACAATGCTCCCAGACACTTGTCATCAGTATGGTCCTTGAACACTGTCATGACAAGGCTCCATGCCTTTTTCATCACAATTTTCCATGCCCTTTTCATAACAATGCTCCATGAAATTGTCATCACAATACTCCACAAGCTTTTCATCAGAATTCTCCTTGACCCTTATCATCACAATCCTCCATGATCCATAATACCACAATGTTCCATATCCCCTTTCATCAAAATGCTCCATGACCATTTTCATCACAATGCTCCATGACGACTGACACCACAATGTGCCATAACAACTTTCATCCAAATGTTCCATGACCCTTTTCATCAAATTGCTCCATGACCTTGTCATCAAAATGCTCCGTGCCCTTCTCATCACAATGAACCACACCCATGACATCAATATGCTTCCTGACATCTGTCATCACACAGCTCCATGACCCTTGGCTTCACAGTGCTCCATGCCACTGCCATCACAATGCTCCATGAACCCTCTCATCAAGTTGCTCCATGCCCTTGTCATCACAAAGCTCCATGACGCTTGTCATCACAATGATCCATGTCCTTCTCATCACAATGCTTCATGAAATTTGTCATCACTATGCTCAATACACTTGTTATCACAATGCTCCCTGACACATGTCGTCAGAATGCTCCTTGAAACCTGTCATGAAAAGGCTCCATGCCTTTTTCATCACAATGCTCCATGCCCTTTTCATCACAATGTTCCATGCCATTCTCATCACAGTACTCCACAAGATGGTCATCAGAAAGCTCCATGACACTTGTCATCACAATGCTCCATGACACCTGTCATCACAATGCTCCATGACACCTGTCATCATAATGTTCCATGTCCCTTATCATTACTGAGCTCCAAGACACTCGTCATCACAATTATCAATGGTCTTCTCATCACAATGCTCCACGGTCTTGTCATCACAATGCTCCATGCCCTGGTCATCCCAATGCTCCATGCCCATTGTCATCACAATTCTCCACGTCATTGTCATCACAAAGGTCCATGACACTTCTCATCATAATGTTACATGCTCTTGTCATCACAATTCTCCATGCACTTGCCATTGCATTGCTCTATGACCCTTGTCATAGCAAGCTCCATGTGCCTGTCATCACAGTGCTTCACGGCCTTGTCATCAAAATT
Organism: Mesoplodon bidens; assembly: GCF_964165515.1. Lineage (NCBI taxonomy): Eukaryota > Metazoa > Chordata > Mammalia > Artiodactyla > Ziphiidae > Mesoplodon > Mesoplodon bidens. Next base: position 136,060 of record NW_027671947.1, on the reverse strand, counting down.
CTCAATGGCTCTTGTCATCACAATGCTCCATGCCCTTGTCATCACAATGCTCCATGCCATTGTCATCAAAATGGACCCTGACATATGTCATCACGATGCTCCCTGACACCTGTCTTCACAATACTCCATGACCTTGTCATCACAATGATCCATGCCCTTGTCATCACAATGCTCCAAGACCCCTGTAATCACAATAAACCCTGCCACTTTTCATCTCAATGCTCCATGAGACTTGTCATCACAAGGCTCCATGATCTTCTCATCAAAATGCTCCAGGACCTGTCATCACAATGCTCCATTCCGTTGTCATCACAATGCTCCATGACCCCTGTCATCACACTACTCCATAAATATTTTCAGCACAATGCTCCATGACCTTCTCATCACAATACTTGATGACCCCTGTCATCACAATGCTCCATGGTCACTGTCATCACAACACTCCATGACCACTGACAACACAATGATCTGGGACTCTTGTCATCAAAATGCTCCATGACCCTTGTCATCACAATGATACATGCCCTTGTCATCCCAATGCTCCATAACCCCTCTAATCACAATGCTCCCTGACGCTTGTCATCACAGTGCTCCACGGCACTTGTCAACACAATGCTCCATGATTTTGTCAGCAAAATGCTCCATTCCCTTCTCATCCCAATGCTCCATGACCCCTGTAATCACGATGCTTTGTGACGCTTGTCATCACCTTGCCCCATGACCACTGTCATCACAATGCTCCATGACCCCTGACAACAAAATGATCCGAGACACTTGTCATCAAAATTCTCCATGACACTTTTCATAACAATGATCCATGCCCTTGTCATCCCAAGGCTCCATGACCCCTGTAATCACAATGCTCCTTGACGTTTGTCATCACAGTGCTCCATGACAATTGTCATCACAATGCCTCATGCCTTTGTCAGCAAAAGCCTACATGACGTTGTCATCACAATGCTCCATGCGCTTGTCATCACAATACTCCATTAACATTGTCATCACAATCCTCCATAAACCTTGGGATCACATTGCTTCATGCCCTTCGCATCACAATACTCCATGCCCATTGAAATCAAAATGATCCATGACCTCTATCATCACTATGCTCCAAACCCTTGTGATCACAATGTTCCATAACACTTGTCATCACAACGCTCCATGATGACTGTCATCACAATACTCCATGCCATTGTCATCAGAATGCTCCATGACCTTTGTCAGCACAATGCTCAATACACTTGTCATCACAATGCTCCCTGACACTTGTCGTCAGAATGCTCCTTGAAACCTGTCATGAAAAGGCTCCATGCATTTTTCATCACAGTGCTCCATGCCCTTTTCATCACAGTGTTCCATGCCATTGTCATCACAATGCTCAATGACCTTGTCATCTCAGTGCTCCAAGAACCCTGTAATCACAATGCTCCATGCCATTTTCATCACAGTGTTCAATGCCATTGTCATCAGAATGCTCCATGACACTTGTCATCACAATGCTCCATGACCCTTGTCATTACAACCCTCCATGACACCTGTCATCACAATGCTTCATGTCCCTTGTCATTACAGTGCTCCATGACACTCGTCATCACAATTATCCATGGTCTTCTCATCACAATGCTCCAAGTTCTTGCCATCACAATGCTCCAGGCCCCGGTCATCACAATGTTCCATGTCCCTTGTCATCACAATTCTCCACGTCCTTGTCATCACAATGCTCCATGACACTTCTCAACACAATGTTACATGCTCTTGTCATCATAATTCTCCATACATTTGTCATCTCAATGGTCCATGACACTTCTTATACCAAGCTCCATGTGCTTGTCATCACAATGCTTCACGACCTTGTCATCAAAATTCTCAATGGCCATTGTCATCACAATGCCCCATGAACTTGTCATCACAATACTCCATGACCCTTGTCATCACAATGCTCCAAGCCCTTGTCATCACAATGCTCCATTACCTTTGTCATCACAATCCTCCATGGCACGTGGCATCACAATGCTCCATGCTATTGTCATCACAATGGACCATGACATATGTCATCACAATGCTCCCTCACACCTGTCTTCACAGTAATCCATGACCTTGTCATCACAATGTTCCATGCCCTTGTCATCACAATAATCCCTGAAACCTATCAGAACAATGCTCCATGCCCCTGTCATCACAATACTCCAAGCCCTTGTAATCACAATGCTCCATGACCCCTGCCATCACAATGTTCTGTGACTCCAGTCAACACAATGATTCATGACCTTTGTCATCACAATGGTCCCTGCTCTCCTCATCACAGGGCTCTCTAACTTTTGTCACCACAATGCTCCAAGAACTTTTCATGACAATGCTCTGTGACCCTAGTCATCACTATGCTCCACACCGTTGTCAGCACAATGCTCCATGAAGTTTCATCACAATGCTCCATGATCCTTGTCATCACAATGCTCCATGCACTTGTCAGCACAATGCTCCATGACCCATGTCATCACAATGTGCTATGCCCTTGTCATCACAATGCTCCTCATACTTGTCATCATAATGCTCCATATAACTTATCATCATAATGCTGCATGCACTTCTCATCAAAATTCTCTCTCACCACTGATATCACAATGTTCCATTACTAGTAATCACAATACTCCCTCACGCATATCATCACAATGTTCCATGACCCCTCTCATCAAATGCTACATGCCCTTATCATCACAGTGCTCCATGACCCCTGACATCACAATGTTCCATAACCACTGTCATCAAAATGTTCCATGACACTTTTCATCAAATTGCTCCATGTCCCTGTCATCACAATTCTCCCTGCACTTCTCATCCCAAAGTAACACGCCCTTCACATCAAAATGCTCCATGACTTTGTCATCATAAAGTTCCATGACTCTTGGCAACACGATGCTCCATGCCATTGGAATCACAGTGCTCCATGAATACTTTCATCACATTGTCCCATGCCATTGTCATCACAAAGCTCCATGACCTTTGTCATCACAATGCTCAATACACTTGTCATCACAATGCTCCCTAACATTTGCCGTCAGTATGCTCCTTGAAACGTGTCATGACAAGGCTCCATACATTTTTCATCACAATGCCCCATGAACTTATCATCTCAGTGATCCATAACCAATGTCATCACAATGCTCTATGACCACAGTCATCACAACGCACCATGACCCCTGACAACACGCTCATCCGGGACTCCTGGAATCAAAATGCTCCATGGCCCTTGTCATCACACTGATCCATGCCCTTGTCATCCTATTGTTCCATGACCCCTGTAATCAAAATGGTACATGCGCTTATCATCACAGTGTTCAATGCCATTGTCATCAGAATGATCCAAGACCCCTGTAATCACAATGCTCCATGCCACTTTTCATCTCAATGCTCCATGAACCCTGTCATCACAAATCACCATACACAATATCATAATGCCTCATGCTATTGTCCTCACAATGAAATCAAAATGCTCCTTGACCTCTGTCATCACAATGCTCCAAACCCTGGTGATCACAATGTTCCATAACACTTGTCATTACAACTCCCCATGAGACTCGTCATCACTATTATCCATGGTCTTCTCATCACAATGCTCCATGGCCTTTGTCAACACAATGCTCAATAAACTTGTCAGCACAATGCTCCCAGACACTTGAAATCAGTATGGTCCTTGAACCCTGTCATGACAAGGCTCCATGCCTTTTTCATCACAATTCTTCATGCCCTTTTCATAACAAGGTTCCATGACATTGTCATCACAATACTCCACAAGCTTTTCATCAGAATGCTGCATGACCCTTATCATCACAATCCTCCATGACCCATGATATCACAATGTTCCATATCCCCTTTCATCAAAATGCTCCATGACCATTTTCATCACAATGCTCCATGACGACTGACATCACAATGTGCCATAACAACTTTCATCGAAATGTTCCATGACCCTTTTCATCAAATTGCTCCATGACCTTGTCATCAAAATGCTCCGTGCCCTTCTCATCACAATGAACCACACCCATGACATCAATATGCTTCCTGACATCTGTCGTCATACAGCTCCATGACCCTTGGCTTCACAGTGCTCCATGCCACTGTCATCACAATGCTCCATGAACCCTCTCATCAAGTTGCTCCATGCCCTTGTCATCACAAAGCTCCATGACGCTTGTCATCACAATGTTCCATGTCCTTCTCATCACAATCCTCCATGACCCATATATCAGAATGTTCCATTCCCTTGTCATCATGATGCACCTAGACCCCTGTAGTCACAATCCTCCATGCCCCCTGGCATCACAATGCACCATGCCCATCATCATAGTGCTTCATGCTATTGTCATCACAATGAAATCAAAATGCTCCATGACCTCTGGCTTCACAATGCTCCAAACCATTGTGATCACAATGTTCCATAACACTTGTCATCACAACGCCCCATGACGCTCGTCATCACAATTATCCATGGTCTTCTCATCGCAATGCTCCATGAACTTTGTCATCACAATGTTCAATACTCGTCATCACAATGCTCCCTGACACTTGTCGTCAGTATGCTCCTTGAAGACTTCATGACAAGGCGCCATGCCTTTTTCATCACAATTATCCATGCCCTTTTCATCACAATACTACAAGACCCCTGTAATCACAATGCTCCATGCACTTGTCATCACAAAGCTCCATGACGCATGTCATTCAGAATCCTCCATAGACTTCTCATAATAATGCTATATGCCCTTGTCATCACATTACTCCAAAACCTCCGTAATCACAATGTTCCATGTCCCTTATTTTCAGAATGCTCCATGAGATTTGTAAACACAAGGCTCCATGGATTTCTCATCACAATGCTCCAGGACCTTGTCATCACAATGCTCCATTCCCTTATCATCACAATGCTCCATGACACCTGTCATCACATTACTCCATGTACATTTTCCCCACAATGCTCCATGCCTTTGTCAGCAAAATGCTACATGACCTTGTCATCACAATGCTCCATGCTCTTGGAATCAATATCCTGCCTTACTGTTGTCATCCCAATCCTCCATGAACCTTGGGATCACATTGCTTCATGCCCTTGTCATCACAATGATCCATGCTCCTTGAAATCAAAAGGCTCCATGACCTCTGCCATCACAATGCTCCAAACCCTTGTGATCACAACGTTCCATAACACTTGTCATCACAATGCCCAATGACGCTCGTCATCACAATTATCCATGGCCTTATCATCACAATGCTCCATGACCTTTGTCATCCAATGCTCAATACAGCTGTCATCCGAATGCACCATGACACTTGTCGTCACTATGCTCCTAGAACCCTGTCATGACACGGCTCCATGCCTTTTTCATCACAATGATCCATGCCCTTTCCATCACAATGCTCCAAGAACCCTGTAATCGCAATGATCCACGACCTTGTCATCACAAAGATCCATGACGCATGACATCAGAATGCTCCATGGACTTCTCATCACAATGCTCCATGCCATTTTCATTACGATGCTTCAAGACCCCTGTAATCACAATGCTCCATGCCCCTTTTCATCAGAATGCTCCATGAGACTTGTCATCACAAGGCTCCATGGTCTACTCATCACAATGCTCCAGGATCTTGTCATCAAAATGCTCCTTTCCCTTTTTATCACAATGCTCCATGATACCTGTCAGCAAAATACTCCATGAACATTTTAATCCAAATGCTCCATACCCCTGTCATCCCAATGCTCAATGACCACTGTAATCACAATGCTCCATATTTTGTCAGCAAAATCCTACATGACCTTGCCATCACAATGCTCCATGCGCTTGTCATCACAATCCTCCATGAAACTTGGGATCACATTGTTCCATACACTTGTCATCACAATGCTCCATGCTCCTTGAATTCACAGTGCTCCATGACCTCTGTCATCAAAATGCTACAAACACCTGTGATCAAAATGCTCCATAACACTTGGCATCACAATGCTCCATGTCATTGTCATCACAATGCTTCATGAAATTTGTCATCACTATGCTCAATACACTTGTTATCACAATGCTCCCTGACACGTGTCGTCAGAATGCTCCTTGAAACCTGTCATGAAAAGGCTCCATGCCTTTTTCATCACAATGCTCCATGCCCTTTTCATCACAATGTTCCATGCCATTCTCATCACAATACTCCACAAGATGGTCATCAGATTGCTCCATGACACTTGTCATCACAATGCTCCATGACCCCTGTCATCACAATACTCCATGACACCTGTCAGCATAATGCTCCATTCCCCTTGTCATTACAGAGCTCCAAGACACTCGTCATCACAATTATCAATGGTCTTCTCATCACAATGCTCCACGGTCTTGCCATCACAATGCTCCATGCCTTGGTCATCCCAATGCTCCATGTCCATTGTCATCACAATTCTCCACGTCATTGTCATCAAAATAGTCCATGACACTTCTCATCATAATGTTACATGTGCTTGTCATCACAATTCTCCATCCACTTGCAATTGCAATGCTCCATGACCCTTGTCATAGCAAGCTCCATGTGCCTGTCATCACAGTGCTTCACGGCCTTGTCATCAAAATTCTCAATGGCTCTTGTCATCACAATGCTCCATGCCCTTGTCATCACAATGCTCCATGCCATTGTCATCAAAATGGACCCTGACATATGTCATCACGATGCTCCCTGACACCTGTCTTCACAATACTCCATGACCTTGTCATCACAATGATCCATGCCCTTGTCATCACAATGCTCCAAGACCCCTGTAATCACAATAAACCCTGCCACTTTTCATCTCAATGCTCCATGAGACTTGTCATCACAAGGCTCCATGATCTTCTCATCAAAATGCTCCAGGACCTGTCATCACAATGCTCCATTCCGTTGTCATCACAATGCTCCATGACCCCTGTCATCACACTACTCCATAAATATTTTCAGCACAATGCTCCATGACCTTCTCATCACAATACTTGATGACCCCTGTCATCACAATGCTCCATGGCAACTGTCATCACAACACTCCATGACCACTGACAACACAATGATCTGGGACTCTTGTCATCAAAATGCTCCATGACCCTTGTCATCACAATGATATATGCCCTTGTCATCTCAATGCTCCATGTCCCCTCTAATCACAATGCTCCCTGACGCTTGTCATCACAGTGCTCCACGGCACTTGTCAACACAATGCTCCATGATTTTGTCAGCAAAATGCTCCATGCCCTTCTCATCCCAATGCTCCAAGACCCCTGTAATCACGATGCTCTGTGATGCTTGTCATCACCTTGCCCCATGACCACTGTCATCACAATGCTCCATGACCCCTGACAACACAATGATCCGAGAACCTTGTCATCAAAATTCTCCATGACACTTTTCATAACAATGATCCATGCCCTTGTCATCCCAAGGCTCCATGACCCCTGTAATCACAATACTCCTTGACGTTTGTCATCACAGTGCTCCATGACAATTGTCATCACAATGCCCCATGCCTTTGTCAGCAAAAAGCTACATGACCGTGTCATCACAATGCTCCATGCGCTTGTCATCACAATACTCCATTAACATTGTCATCACAATCCTCCATAAACCTTGGGATCACATTGCTTCATGCCCTTCGCATCACAATGCCCCACGCTCCTTGAAATCAATATGATCCATGACCCCTGTCATCACAATGCTCCATACCCTTGTGATCACAATGTTCCATAACACTTGTCATCACAACACTCCATTAATCCTGTCATGACATTATTCCATGCCATTGTCTTCAGAATGCTCCATGACCTTTGTCAGCACAATGCTCAATACACTTGTCATCACAATGCTCCCTGACACTTGTCGTCAGAATGCTCCTTGAAACCTGTCATGAAAAGGCTCCATGCATTTTTCATCACAGTGCTCCATGCCCTTTTCATCACAGTGTTCCATGCCATTGTCATCACAATGCTCAATGCCCTTGTCATCTCAGTGTTCCAAGAATCCTGTAATCACAATGCTCCATGCCCTTTTCATGACAGTGTTCAATGCCATTGTCATCAGAATGCTCCATGACACTTGTCATCACAATGCTCCATGACCCTTGTCATCACAACCCTCCATGACACCTGTCATCACAATGCTTCATGTCCCTTGTCATTACAGTGCTACATGACACTCGTCATCACATTTATCCATGGTCTTCTCATCACAATGCTCCACGTTCTTGCCATCACAATGCTCCAGGCCCTGGTCATCACAATGTTCCATGTCACTTGTCATCACAATTCTCCACGTCCTTGTCATCACAATGCTCCATGACACTTCTCAACACAATGTTACATGCTCTTGTCATCATAATTCTCCATACATTTGTCATCTCAATGGTCCATGACCCCTCTTATACCAAGCTCCATGTTTTTGTCATCACAATGCTTCACGACCTTGTCACCAAAATTCTCAATGGCCATTGTTCTCACAATGCCCCATGAACTTGTCATCACAATACTCCATGACCCTTGTCATCACAATGCTCCAAGCCCTTGTCATCACAATGCTCCATTACCTTTGTCATCACAATCCTCCATGACACTTGGCATCACAATGCTCAATGCTATTGTCATCACAATGGACCATGACATATGTCATCACAATGCTCCCTCACACCTTTCTTCACAGTAATCCATGACCTTGTCATCACAATGTTCCATGCCCTTGTCATCACAATGCGCCATGCCCACTGTCATCACAATAATCCCTGAAACCTATCAGAACAATGCTCCATGCCCCTGTCATCACAATACTCCATGCCCTTGTAATCACAATGTTCCATGACCCCTGCCATCACAATGCTCTGTGACTCAAGTCAACACAATGCTTCATGATCTTTGTCATCACAATGGTCCCTGCTCTCCTCATCACAAGGCTCTTTAACCTTTGTCACCAAAATGCTCCAAACACCTTTCATGACAATACTCTGTGACCCTTGTCATCACAATGCTCCATGCACTTGTCAGCACAATGCTCCATGACCCATGTCATCACAATGTGCTATGCGCTTGTCATCACAATGCTCCTCATACTTGTCATCACAATGCTCCATATAACTTATCTTCACAATGCTGCATGCACTTCTCATCAAAATTCTCTCTCACCACTGATATCACAATGCCCCATCACTAGTAATCACAATACTCCCTCACCCATATCATCACAATGTTCCATGACCCCTCTCATCAAATGCTACATGCCCTTATCATCACAATGCTCCATGACCCTTGACATCACAATGTTCCATAACCACTGTCATCAAAATGTTCCATGACACTTTTCATCAAATTGCTCCATGGCCCTGTCATCACAATTCTCCCTGAACTCCTCATCCCAATGTAACATGCCCTTCACAGCAAAATGCTCCATGACTTTTTCATCACAAAGCTCCATGACCCTTGGCACCACAGCGCTCCATGCCTTTGGCATCACAGTGCTCCATGAATACTCTCATCACATTGCTCCATGCCATTGTCATCACAAAGCTCCATGACGCTTGTCATCACAATGCTCGATTTGCTACTCATCACAATGCTCCATGCCCTTGTCATTACAATACTCCATGACCCATGTATCACTGTGTTCTGTGCCCTTGTCAGCACAATGCTCCATGCCCACTCTCATCACAATAATCGATAAATTTTTCAGACCAATGCTCCATGGCCTTCTCATCAAAAAGCTCGATGCCTTTGTCATCACAATCCTCCAAGACCCCTGTAATCACAATGCCCCATGTCCCTTTTCATCCCAATGCTCCATGAACACTGTCATCACAATGCACCATGCCCATCATCATAATGCTTCATGATATTGTCGTCACAATGAAATCAAAATACTCCATGATCTCAGTCATCAAAATGCTCCAAACTCTTGTGATCACAATGTTCCATAATACTTGTCATCACAACGCCCCATGACGCTCGTCATCACAATTATCCATGGTCTTCTCATCACAATGCTCCATGACCTTTGTCATCACAATGCTCAATACACTTGTCATCACAATGCTCCCTAACACTTGCCGCCAGTATGCTCCTTGAAACGTGTCATGACAAGCCTCCATACATTTCTCATCACAATGCCCCATGCCCTTATCATCTCAGTGCTCCATGACCAATGTCATCAAAATGCTCTATGACCACTGTCATAACAACGCACCATGACCCCTGACAACACACTCATCCGGGAATCCTGGCATCAAAATTCTCCATGACACTGGTCATCACAATGACCAATGCCTTTGTCATTCTAATGTTCCATGACCCCTGTAATCAAAATGCTACATGTGCTTATCATCACAATGCTCCATGCCCTAATCTTAACAATGCTGCAAGACCCCTGTAATCACAATGCTCCATGCCACTTTTCATCTCAATGCTTCATGAACCCGGTCATCACAAATCACCATACAAAACATCATAATGCTTCGTGATATTGTCATCACAATGAAATCAATATGCTCCATGACCTCTGTCATCACAATGCTCCAAACCCTGGTGATCACAATGTTCCATAACACTTGTCATTACAACTCCCCATGATACTCGTCATCACTATTATCCATGGTGTTCTCATCACAATGTTCCATGGCCTTTGTCAACACAATGCTCAATAAACTTGTCAGCACAATGTTCCCAGACACTTGTCATCAGTATGGTTCTTGAACCCTGTCATGACAAGGCTCCATGCCTTTTTCATCACAATTCTCCATGCCCTTTTCATAACAAGGCTCCATGACATTGTCATCACAATACTCCACAAGCTTGTCATCAGAATGCTCCATGACCCTTATCATCACAATCCTCCATGGCCCATGATATCACAATGTTCCATATGCCCTTTCATCAAAATGCTCCATGACCATTTTTTCACAATGCTCCATGACAACTGACATCACAATGTTCCATAACAAATTTCATCGAAATGTTTCATGACCCTTTTCATCAAATTGCTCCATGACCTTGTCATCACAATGCTCCGTGTCCTTCTCATCACAATGAACCATGCCCTTGACATAAATATGGTTCATGCCCTTTGTCATCACAACGCTCCATGACCCTTGGCTTCACAGTGCTCCATGCCACTGTCATCACAATGCTCCATGGACCCTCTCATCAAGTTGCTCCATGCCCTTGTCATCACAAAGCTCCATGACGCTTGTCATCACAATGTTCAATGCCCTTCTCATCACAATGCTCCATGCCCTTGTCATTACATTCCTCCATTACCCATGTATCAGAATGTTCCATTCCCTTGTCATCACGATGCACCTAGACCCCTGTAGTCACAATCCTCCATGCCCCCTGGCATCACAATGCACTATGCCCATCATCATAGTGCTTCATGCTATTGTCATCACAATGAAATCAAAATGCTCCATGACCTCTGGCTTCACAATGCTCCAAACCATTGTGATCACAATGTTCCATAACACTTGTCATCACAACGCCCCATGACGCTCGTCATCACAATTATCCATGGTCTTCTCATCGCAATGCTCCATGAACTTTGCCATCACAATATTCAATACTCGTCATCACAATGCTCCCTGACACTTGTCGTCAGTATGCTCCTTGAAGACTTCATGACAAGGCGCCATGCCTTTTTCATCACAATTATCCATGCCCTTTTCATCACAATACTACAAGACCCCTGTAATCACAATGCTCCATGCACTTGTCATCACAAAGCTCCATGACACATGTCATTCAGAATCCTCCATAGACTTCTCATAATAATGCTACATGCCTTTGTCATCACAATACTCCAAGACCCCTGTAATCACAATGTTCCATGTCCCTTATCATCAGAATTCTCCATGAAATTTGTCATCACAAGGCTCCATGGTCTTCTCTTCACAATGCTCCAGGACCTTGTCATCACAATGCTCCATTCCCTTATCATCACAATGCTCCATGACACCTGTCATCACATTACTCCATGAACATTTCCCCCACAATGCTCCATGCCTTTGTCAGCAAAATGCTACATGACCTTGTCATCACAATTACTTCATGCTCTTGTCATCAAAATCCTGCCTTACTATTGTCATCCCAATCCTCCATAAACCTTGGGATCACATTGCTTCATGCCCTTGTCATGACAATGCTCCATGCTCCTTGAAATCAAAAGGCTCCATGACCTCTGTCATCACAATGCTCAAAACCCTTGTGATCACAATGTTCCATAACACTTGGCATCACGATGATCCATGTCATTGTCATCACAATGCTTCATGACCTTTGTCATCACAATGCTCAATACACTTGTCATCACAGTGCTCCCTGACACATGTCATCAGAATGCTCCTTGAAACCTGTCATGAAAAGGCTCCATTCCTTTTTCATCACAATGCACCATGCCATTTTCATCACAATTTTCCATGCCATTGTCATCACAATACTCCACAAGATGGTCATCAGAATGCTCCATGACCCTTGTCATCACAATGCTCCATGAGTCCTGTCATCACAATGCTCCATGACACCTGTCCTCACAATGTTCCATGCCCCTTGTCATTACAGTGCTCCAGGACACTCGTCATCACAATTATCCATGGTCTTCTCATCATAATACTCCACGGTCTTGCCATCACAATGCTCCATGCCCTGGTCATCCCAATGCTCCATGTCCATTGTCATCGCAATTTTCCACGTGCTTGTCATCACAATGTTACATGACACTTCTCATCATAATGTTTCATTCTCTTGTCATCACAATTCTCCATGCACTTTTCATTGTAATGCTCTGTGACCCTTATCATAGCAAGCTCCATGCGCTTGTCATCACAGTGATTCACGACCTTGTCATTAAAATTCTCAATGGCCCTTGTCATCACAATGCTCCATGCCCTCGTCAACACAATGCTCCATTCCATTGTCATCACAATGTTCCCTGACACCTGCCATCACAATACTCCATGATCTTTTTATCCTAATTATCCATGCCCTTGTCATCACAATGCTCCAAGACCCCTGTAATCACAATGCTCCATGCCCCTTTTCATCTCAATGCTCCATGAACCCTGTCATCACAATGCACTATGAACATCATCATAATCCTTCATGCTATTGTCATCACAATGAAATCAAAATGCTCCATGACCTCTGTCATCACAATGCTCCAAACCCTTGTTATCCCAATATTCCATAACACTTGTCATCACAATGCCCCATGACGCTCATCCTCATCATTATCCGTGGACTTCTCATCACAATGCTCCATGCCCTTGTCATCACAAAGCTCCATGACGCATGTCATCAGAGTCCTACTTGGCCTTCTCATCACAATGCCCCATGCCCTTGTCATCACCATGCTCCAAGACCCATGTAATCACAAAGCTCCATGCCCCTTTTCATCTCAATACTCCATGGACCCTGTCATCACAATGCACCATGCCCATCATCATAATGCTTCATGCTATTGTCATCACAATGAAATCAAAATGATCCATGACCTCTCTCATCAGAATGCTCCAAACGCTTGTGATCACAATGTTCCATAACACTTGTCATCACAACGCCCCATGACGCACGTCATCAAAATTATCCATGGTCTTCTCATCACAATGTTCAATGCCTTTGTCATCACGATGCTCCTAGACCCCTGTAATCACAATATTCCATGACCCCTGGCATCACAGTGCACCATCCTCAACATCATAATGCTTCATGCTATTGTCATCACAATGAAATCAAAATGCTCCATGTCCTTCTGGCATCACAATGCTCCAAACCCTTGTGATCACAATGTTCCATAACACTTGTCATCACAACTCCCCATGATGCTCATCATCACAATTATCCATGGTCTTCTCATCGCAATGCTGCATGGACTTTGCCATCACAATGCTCAATACTCATCTCATTACAATTTCCCTGACACTTGTTGTCAGTATGCCCCTTGTAGCCTGTCATGCCAGACTCCATGCCTTTTTCATCACAATGATCCATGCTCTTTTCATCACAATGCTTCAAGACCCCTGTAATCACAATGCTCCATGCCCTTGTCATCACAAAGCTCCATGACGCATGCCATTCAGAATGCTCCATAGCCTTCTCATAACAATGCTACATGCCCTTTTCATCACAATACTCCAAGACCCCTGTAATCACAATGTTTCATGTCACTTATCATAAGAATGCTCCATGAGACTTGTCATCACAAGGCTCCATGGTCTTCTCATCACAATGCTCCATTCCCTTATCATCTTAATGCTCCATGACACCTGTCATCACATTACTCCATGAACATTTTCCCCACAATGCTCCATGCCTTTGTCAGCAAAATGCTACATGACATTGTCATCACAATGATCCATATGCTTGTCATCACAATCCTCCCTTACCATTTTCATCCCAATCCTCCATAAAACTTGGGATCACATTGCTTCGTGCCCTTGTCATCACAAAGCTCCATGGTCTACTCATCACAATTCTCCAGGATCTTGTCATCACAATGCTCCTTTCCCTTTTCATCACAATGTTCCATAACATTTGGCATCACAATGCTCCCTGTCATTGTCATCACAATGCTTCATGACATTTGTCATCACAATGCTCCCTGACAATTTTCGTCACAATGCTGCATGAAACCTGTCATCATAATACTCCATGAACATATAAAGCCCAATTCTCCATACCCTTGTCATGCCAATGCTCAATGACCACGGTAATCACCATGCTCCATGCCTTTGTCAGCAAAATCCTACATGACCATTCCGTCACAATGCTGCATGCGCCTGCCATCACAATCCTCCAGGAAACTTGGGATCACATTGCTCCATAAACTTGTCAAAAAAATGTTCTATGCTCCTTGAAATCACAGTGCTCCATGACCTCTGTCATCACAATGTTCCATGTCATTGTCATCACAATACTCCAAATGATGGTAATCAGATTGCTCCATGACACTTGTCATCACAATGCTCCATGAGCCCTGTCATCATAATGCTCCATGACACCTGTCCTCACAATGCACCATGCCCCTTGTCATTACAGTGCTCCAAGACACTCGTCATCACAATTATCCATGGTCTTCTCATCACAATGCTCCTCGGTCTTGCCTTCACAATGCTCCAGCCCTGGTCATCCCAATGTTTCATGTCCATTGTCATCGCAATTATCCACGTCCTTGTCATCACAATGGTCCATGACACTACTCATCATAATGTTACATGCTCTTGTCATCACAATTCTCCATGCACTTGTCATCGCAATGCTCCATGACCCTTGTCTTAGCAAGCTCCATGAGCTTGTCATCACAGTGCTTCATGACCTTGTCATAAAAATTCACAATGGCTCTTGTCATCACAATGCTCCATGCCCTTGTCATCACAATGCTCCATTACTTTGGTCATCACAATCCTCCATGACACTTGGCATCCCAATGCTCCATGCCATTGTCATCACAATGCATACTGACATATGTCATCACAATGCTCCCTGACACCTGTCTTCACAATAATCCATGACCTTGTCATCACAATGATCCATTCCCTTGTCATCACAATGCTCCAAGTCCCCTGTAATCACAATGCCCCATGGACCTTTTCATCTCAATACTCCATGAACCCTGTCATCACAATGCACCATGACCATCATCATAATGCTTTATGCTATTGTCTTCACAATGAAATCAAAATGCTCCATGACCTCTGTCATCACAATGCTCCAAACCCTTGTGATCACAATGTTACATCACACTTCTCATCACAATGCCCCATTACGCTCGTCATCTCCATTATCCGTGGACTTCTCATCACAATGCTCCATGTGCTTGTCATCACAAAGCTCCATGACGAATGTCGTCAAAATCCTCCATGGTCTTCTCATTACAATTCTCCATGTCCTTGTCATCACCATGCTCCAAGAACTATGTAATCACAATGCTCCATGCCCCTTTTCATCTCAATACTCCATGGACCCTGTCATCACAATGCACCAAGCCCATCATCATAATGCTTCATGCTATTGTCATCACAATGAAATCAAAATGCTCCAGGAACTTTGTCATCACAATGCCCTAAACGCTTGTGATCACAATGTTCCATAACACTTTTCATCACAACGCCCCATGACGCTCGTCATCACAATTATCATTGGTCTCCTCAGCACAATGCTCCATGACCTTTGTCATCACAATGCTCAATACACTAGTCATCACAATGCTCCCGGATACTTGTCGTCAGTATGCTCCTTGAACGCTGTCATGACAAGTCTCCATGCAATTTCATCACAATTATCCATGCCCTTTTCATCACAATGCTCGAAGACCCCTCTCATCACAATGCTCCATTAACTTGTCATCACAAAGCTCCATGACTCATGTCATTAGAATGCTCCATGGCCTTCTCATCACAATGCTCCATGCCTTGTCATCCCATTTCTCCATGACGCTTCTAATCACAATGCTCCATGACGCTTTTCATCACAGTTCTCTGTGATTCTTGTCATCACAATGCTCCATCTCTTTGTCAGCAAAATACTACATGAACTTCTCATCACAATACTCCATGACTTTTGTCATCACAATGCTCTATACACTTGGCATCACAATTTTCCCAGACACTTGTCCTCAGAATGCTCCTTGAACTCTGTCATGAAAAGCCTCCATGCCTTTTTCATCACAATGCTCCATACACTTTTCATCACAATGCTCCATGGCATTGTCATCACAATACTCCATTAGCTTATCATCAGAATGCTCCATTACCCTTGTCATCACAATGCTCCATAACCCCTGTCATCACAATGCTCCATGACACCTGTCATCACAATGTTTCATGTCCCTTGTCATTACAGTGTTCCATGACGCTCATCATCACAATTATTCATGGTCTTCTCATCACAGTTCTCCTCGGTCTTGCCATCACCATGCTCCATTCCCTGGTCATCACAATTCTCCACGTGTCTTATCACAATTCTCCAGTTCGTTGTCATCACTATACACCATGACACTTCTCATCCCAATGTTCTATGCTCTTTTCATCACAATTATCCTTGCACTTGTCATCGAAATGCTCCATGACCCCTGTCATAGAAAGCTCTATGTGCTTGTCATCACAATGCTTCACGACCTCGTCATCAAATTTCTCAATGGCACTTGTCATGACAATGCTCAATGCCCTTGTCATGACTATGGCCCATGCCCTTGTCATCAGAAAGCTCCGTTACCTTTTCCATCACAATCCTCCATGACCCTTGGGATCACAATGCTCCATGTCATTGTCATCACAATGGACCATAATATATGTCATCACCATGCTCCCTGACACCTGGCTTCACAATACTCCGTGACCTTGTCATCACAAGGCTCCATGCACTTGTCATCACAATGCGCCAAGCCCACTCTCATCACAATATTCCATGATACTTGTCAGAACAATGCTCCATGCCCTTGTCATCACAATGCACCATGACCCGTGCCATCACAATGCTCCATGACTCCAGTCATCACAATGCTTCATGACCTTTTTCATCACAATTTTCCATGCACTCATCATCTTAAAGCTCTGTGACATTTGTCACCAGAATGTTCAATGAATTTTTCATCACAATGCTCTGTGACCCTTGTCATCACAATGCTCCATGCCTTTTTCAACACCATGCCCCATGAGCCACGTCATCACAATGCTCCATGCCTTTCTCATCAAAATGGTCTGTCACCACTGATATCACAATGTTCCATCACTAGACATTACAATACACCCTCACACCTGTCATCACAATGTTCCATGACCACTGTCATCACAATGCTACATTTCCTTATCATCACAATGCTCTATGACACCTGACATAAAAATGTTCCTTAACACCTGTCATCAAAATGCTCCATGACCCTTTTCATAACAATGCTTCATGACCCCTGAAATCACAATGTTCCATAACCACTGTCACCAAAATATTCCATGTAACTTTTCATCAAATTGCTCCATGACCCTGTCATCACAATGCTCCCTGTCCTTCTCATCACAACGCACCACGCCTTTATTCATCACAATGCTCCATGACATATGTCATCACAAAGTTCCATGACCCTTGTCATCACAATGCTCCATGCCACTGTCATCACATTGCTCCATGAAAACGTTCATCATATTGCTCCACTCTCTTGTCATCACAAAGCTCAATGACGCTTGTCATCACAGTGCTCAATGCCCTTCTCATCACAATGTTCCATGCCGTTGTCATTACAATCCTCCATGACCCATGTTTCACAGTGTTCCCTGCCCTTGTCATCGCAATGCTCCATGCCCACTCTCATCCCAATAATCCATGAAACTCTTCACACCAATGTTCCATGCCTTTGTCATCAAAATGCTCCATTACCCCTCTCATAACAATGCTCCATGACCCCTCCCATCACAATATTCCATGGCGTTGTCATCACAAGGCTCCATGACCCTTGTCATCACAATGCTCCAAGACCCCTGTAATCACAATGATCCATGCACTTGTCATCACAATGCCCCATGATGCATGTCATGAGAATGCTCCATGGCCTTCTCATCACAATGCTCCATGTCATTGTCATCACAAAACTCCACATGCTTGTCATCAGAATGCTCCATGACCCTTCTCATCACAATGCTCCATGACTCCTCTCATCACAATGCTCCATTACACCTGTCATTGCAGTGCTCCATGATGCTCGTCTTCAAAATTATTCATGGTCTTCTCATCACAATGCTCCACTGTCTTGCCATCACAATGCTGATGCCCTGCTCATGACAATTCTACATATCCCTTGTCATCACTATTCTCCATGTCCTTGTCATCGCAATGCTCCATGAACCCTGTCATAGCAAGCTCCATGCGTTTTTCATCACAATGCTTCACGATCTTGTCATCAAAAATCTCAAAGGCCCTTGTCATCAAAATTCTCCTGGCCCTTGTCATCATAATGTCCCATGCCCTTGTCATCACAATGCTCCAAGCCCTTTTCATCACAATGCTCCATTACCTTTGTCATCACAATTCTCCATGACACTTGGCATCACAATGCTCCATGCCATTGTCAGCACAATGGTCCATGACATATGTCATCACAATGCTCCCGGACACATGTCTTCACAATACTCCATGGCTTTGTCATCACAATGTTCCATGCCCAAAGTCATCACAATAAATAATGAAACTTCTCAGACCAATGCTCCATGACCCTGTCATCACAATGCTCCAAGCACTTGTCAGACCAATGCTCCATGAGCCCTGTCATCACAATGCTCTGTGACCCCAGTCATCACAATGCTTCATGACATTTTTCATCACTATGGTCCCTGCCCTCGTCATCACAAGGCTCTGTGACATTTGTCATTACAAAGCTCCGTGACTTTTCATCACAATTCTCCATGCACTTCTTATCAAAATGCTCTCTCACCACTGATATCACAATGTTCCATCACTAGTCATCACTATACTCCCTCACCCCTGTAATCACAATGTTCCATGACCCCTGTCATCACAATGCTACATGCATTATCGTCACAATGCTCCATGACCCTTGACATCAAAATGTTCCATAACCACTGTCATCAAAATGCTCCAAAACCTTGTGATCAAAATGTTCCATAAGACTTATCATCACAACGCCCCATGATGCTTGTCATCACAATTATCCATGGTCTTGTCATCACAATGCTCCATGAACTTTGTCATCAAAATGTTCAATACACTTGTCATCACAATGCTCCCTGACACTTGTTGTCAGTATGCTCCTTGAACCCTGTCATGACAAACCTCCATGCCTTTTTCATCACAATGATACATGCCCTTTTCATCACAATGCTCCAAGACCCCTGTAATCACATTGCTCCATGCCCTTGTCATCACCAAGCTCCATGACACATGTCATCAGAAGGCTCCATGGACTTCTCATCACAATGCTCCAGGACCTTGTCATCACAATGTTCCAAGACCCCTGTAATCACAATGATCCATGTCCCTTTTCATCTGAATGCTCCATGAGACTTGTCATTGCAAGGCTCCATTGTCTTCTCATTAAAATGCTCCAGGAACTGGTCATCACAATGCTCCATTCTCTTGTCATCACAATGCTCCATGACTCCTGTCATCACAATACTCCATGACCATGTTCAGCCCAATGCTCCATGAACTTCTCATCACAACGCTCCATGACCCCTGATAACACAATGATCCGCACTCTTTTCATCAAAAAGCTCCATGACACTTGTCATCCCAATGTTCCAGGCCCTTGACGTCCCAATGCTCCGTGACACCTGTAATCTCAATGCTCCGTGACGCTTGTCATCACAGTGCTCCATGACACTTGTCATCAAAATGCTCCATGCCTTTGTCAGAAAAATGCTACATGACCTTGTCATCAAAATGCTCCATGCGCTTGTCAGACCAATGCTCCATGAAAATAGTCCATTACCATTGTCATCAAAATTTTCCGTGACACTTGGGATCACATTTCTTCAGGGCCTTGTCGTCAAAATGCTCCATGCTCCTTGAAATCAAAATGATCCATGAAATCTGTCATCAAAATGCTCCAAAACCTTGCGATCACAATGTTCCATAACACTTGTCATCACAAGGCTCCATGATGCCTGTCATCACAATGCTCCATGAACTTTGTCATCACAATGCTCAATTCACTTGTCATCACAACGCTCCCTGACACTTGTTGTCAGAATGCTCCTTGAACCCTGTCATGAAAAGTCTCCATGCCTTTTTCATCACAATGCTCCATGCACTGTTCATCACATTTCTCCATGCCATTGTCATTATAATACTCACCAAGCTTTTCATCAGAATGTTCCATGACCCTTGTCATCACAATGCTCCATGACACCTGTCATCACAATGTTCCATGACAAGTGTCATCACAATGCTCCATGCCCCTCGTCATTACAGAGCTCCATGACGCTCGTCATAACAATTATCCATTATTTTCTCATTACAATACTCCACGGTCTTGCCATCATAGTGCTCCATGCACTGGTCATCACAATGCTCCATGTCCTTGGCTATCACAATTCTCCCCTTCCTTGTCTTCACAATGCTCCATGACAATTCACATCACAATGTTACATGCTCTTGTCATCACAATTCTCCATGCATTGGTATCACAATGCTCCATGGCCCCTGTCATAGCAAGCTCCAAGAGCTTGTCATCACAATGCTTCACGACCTTGTAATCAAAATTCTCAATGGCCCTTGTCCTCACATTGATCCATGCCCTTGTCATCACAATGATCCAAGCCCTTATCATCACAAGTCTCCATTAACTTTGTCATCACAATCCTCCGTGACACTTTGCATCACAATGCTCCATGCCATTGTCAACACAATGGACCATGACATATGTCATGAAAATGCTCCTTGAACATTTCATCACAATGCACCATGCCAACTGTCATCAAAATAATCCTTGAAACTTGTCAGACCAATGCTCCATTCTCCTGTCATCACAATGCTCCATGCTCCTGTCATCACAATGCTGCTTGACTCCAGTCATCACAATGCTCCATGACCTTCTCTTTACAAGGCTCTGTGACATTTGTCACCACAATGCTCCATGAACTTTTCATCACAATGCTCTGTGACCCTTGTCAACACAATGTTCCGTGCCTTTGTGAGCACAATACTCCATAACCCTTGTCATCACAATGCTACATGTTATGGTGAGCACAATGCTCCATGACCCATGTCATCACAGTGTGCCATGCACTTGTCAACACAGTGTTCCACTACCTTGTCATCACAGTGCACCATAAAGTTTGTCATCACAATGCTCCATAATCCTTGAAATCTAAATGATCCATGATTTCTGTCATCACAATGCTCCATGACCTTTGTCACCACAATATTCAATACACTTGTCATCACAATACTCCCTGACACTTGTCGTCAGAAAGCTCCTTGAAACCTGTCATGAAAAGGCTCCATGCCTTTTTCTTCACAATGCTCCATGCACTTTTCATCACAAAGATCCATGCCATTGTCTTCACAATTCTCCACAAGCTTGTCATCAGAATTCTCCATGACCCTTGTCATCACAATGTTCCATGACCCATGTCAAGACAATGTTCCATGACAACTTTCATCACAATGCTCCATGCACCTTGTCATTACAGTGCTCCATGACGCTCGTCATCACAATTATCCATTGTCTCCTTATCACAAGACTCCACGGTCTTGTGATCAAAATGCTCCTTGCACTGGTCATCACAATGATCCATGTCCCTTGTCATCACAATTCTCCCCGTGCTTGTCATCACAATGCTCCATGACACTTCTCATCAAAATGTTACATGCTCTTGCCATCACACTTCTCCGTGCATTTGTCAGCGCAATGCTCCATGACCCTTGTCATAGCAAGCTCCATGCGCTTGTCATCACAATGCTTCATGACCTTGTCATCAAAATTCTCAATGACACTTGTCATCCCAAACCCCATTACCTTTGTCATCACAATCCTCTGTGACACTTGCATCACAATGCTCCATGCCATTGTCCTCACAATGGACCATGACATATGTCATCACAATGCTCCATGCCCTTTTCATCACAATGCGCCATGCCCACTCTCATCAAAATAATCCATGAATCTTGTCAGACCAATGCTCCATGCCTCTGTCATCAAAATGCTCATTGCCCCTTTCATCACAATGCTCCTTGACTCCAGTCATCACAATGCTTCATGACCTTTGTCATCACAATGGTCCATGAACTTTTCATCACAATGTTCTGTGACCCTTGTCATCACTATGCTCCGTGCCTTTCTCAGCACAATGCTCCATGACCCTTGTCATTACAATGCTCCATGCAATGGTCAGCACAATGCTCCATGACCTTGTCATCACAATGTGCCATGTGCTTGTCATCACAGTGCTCCACTACATTTTCAACACAATGCTCAATTAACTTTGTCATCCCAATGCTCCATGCACTTCTCATCAAAATGCTCTCTCCACTGATATCACAATATTCCATCACTAGTCATCACAATACTCCCTCACCCCTGTCATCACCATGTTCCATGACACCTGTCATCACAATGCTACATCCTTATCATCACAATGCTCCATGACCCATGACAACACAATTTTCCATAACAACTCTCATCAAAATATTCCATGACCATTTTCATCAAATTGTTCCATGACCCTGCCATCACAATGCTTCCTGCCCTACACCTCACAATGCACCACACACTTGTCATCAAGATGCTCCATGACATTGTCATCACAAAGCTCCATGATCCTTGGCATCACAATGATCCCTGCCATTGTCATCACAATGCTCCATGAACTCTGTCATCCCATTTTTCCATGCCCTTGTCATCTCGAAGTTCCATAACACTTGTCATCACAATGTTCGATGCCCTTCTAATCACAATGCTCCATGCCCTTGACATTACAATCCTCCATGACCTATGTAACAAGGAGTTCCGTGCCCTTGTGTTCACAATGCTCCTTGCCCACACTCATCACAATAATCCATGAAATTTTTCAGACCAATTCTCCATGCCCTTATCATCACAATGTTCCGTTTCCCCTGTCATCACAATGCTCCATGACCCCTGACATCACAATGTTCCAGGGCCTTTTCATCACAACGCTCCATGACGCGTGTCATCAGAATGCTCCATGGCCTTCTCCTCACAATGCTCCGTGCCCTTTTCATCACAATACTCCAAGACTCCTGTAAGCACACTGCTCCATGCCCCTTTTCATCTCAATGTTTCATGAACCCTGTCCTCAAAATGCACCATGCCCATCATCATAATGCTTCATGCTATTGTCATCACAGTGAAATCAGAATGCTCCTTGATCTCTGTCATCAAAATGCTACAAACGCTTGTGATCACAATGTTCCATATCACTTTTCATCACAACATCCCATGATGCTCGTCATCAAAATTATCCATGGCCTTCTCATCACAATGCTCCATGACATTTGTCATCACAATGCTCAATACACCTGTCATTACAATGCTCCCTGACAATTGTCGTCAGTATGCTCCTTGACCCTGTCATGACAAGGCTCCATGCCTTTTTCATCACAATGTTCCAAGCCCTTTTCATCACAATGCTCCATAAACCTGAAATCACAATGCTCCATGAACTGGTCATCAAAAAGGTCCATGACACATGCCATCACAATGCTCCATGGCCTTCTCAACTCAATGCTCCATGCCCTTGTCATCGCAATTCTCCAAGTCCCCTGTAATCACAATGCCCCATGCCTTTTTTCATCAGAATTCTCCATGATACTTGTCATCACAAGGCTCCATTGTCTTCTCATCAAATGGTACAGGACCTTGTCATCACAATGCTCCATTCCTTTGTCATCACTATACTCCATGACACCTGTCATCACAATACTCCATGAACATGTTCAGCCCTATGTTCCATGACCTTCTCATCACAATGCTTCATGACCCCTGTCATCACAATTATCCATGACCACAGTCATCACAACGCTCCATGAACCCTGACAACAAAATGATCCGGGTCTCTTCTCATCAAAATGCTCCATGACACTTGTCATCACAATGATCCATGCCCTTGTCATCCCAATGCTCCATGACCACTGTATTCACAATGCTCCACGACGCTTGCCATAACAGTGTTCCATGCCCCTTGTCATCACAATGCTCCATGGCATTGTCAGCAAAATGCTACATGTCCTTATCATCACAAAGCTCCATGCGCTTGTCATCACAATCCTCCATGAAACTTGGCATCACATTGCTTCATGCACTTGTCATCACAATATTCCATGCTCCTTGAAATCAAAATGCTCCATGACGTCTTTCATCACAATGCTCCAAACCCTTGTGATCACAATGTTCCATAACACTTGTCATTACAACACCCCATGATGCTCATCATCAAAATTATCCATGGTATTCTCATCACCATGCTCCATGACCTTTATCACCAAAAAGATCAATACACTTGTCATCACAATGCTCCTGACACTTGTCGTCAGTATGCTCCTTGAGCTCTGTCATGACAAGGCTCCATGAATTTTTAATCACAATGCTCCATGCCCTTTTCATCACAATGCTCCAAGACCCCTGTAATCCCATTGCTCCATGCCCTTGTCATCACAAAGCTCCATGACTCATGTCATCAGAATGCTCCATGGCCTACTCTTCACAATGCTCCATGTCCTTATCATCACAATGCTCCAGGACCCCTGTAATCACAAAGCTCCATGCCCCTTTTCATCACAATGTTCCATGCCTTTGTCAGCAAAATGCTACATGACCTTGTCTTCACAATACTCCATTATAATTGTCATCACATTCCTTCTTGAACCTTGGGATCACATTGCTTCATGCCCTTTTCATCAAAATGCTCCATGCTCCCTGAAATCAAAATGATCCATGACCTCTGTCATCCCAATGCTCCAAACCCTTGTGATCACAATGTTCCATAACACTTGTCATCACACCGCTCAATGATGCCTGTCACCACAATACCCCATGCCCTTGTTATCACAATGCTTCATGACCTTTGTCATCACAATGCTCAATACACTTGTCATCACAATGCAACCTTACACTTGTCATGAAAATGCTCCTTGGACACTGTCATGAGAAGGCTGCATGCCTTTTTCATCACAATGCTCCATGCACTTTTCATCACAATGTTCCATGCCATTGTCATCACAATAATCCACAAGCTTTTCATCAGAATTCTCCATGACCCTTGCCATCACAATGCTCCGTGACCCCTGTCATCACAATGCTCCATGCCCATTGTCATTACAGTGTTCCATCACGCTCATCATCACAATTATCAATTGTCTTCTCATCACAATGCTCCACGGTCTTGCCACCACAATGCTTCATGCCCTGGTCATCCCAGTGCTCCATGTCCCTTGTCATCACAATGCTCCATGACAATTCTCATCACAATGTTACATGCTCTTGTCATCCCATTTCTTCATGCACTTGTTATCACAGTGCTCCATGACCAGTGTCAAAGCAAGCTCCATGCACTTGTCATCAAAATGCTTCACGACCTTGTCATCAAAATTCTCTGTGGCTCTTGTCATCACAATTCACCATGCCCTTGTCATCACAATGCTCCATGACCCTTGTCATCACAATGCTCCTAGCACTTGTCATCACAATGCTCCATTAACTTTTTCATCAAAATCATCCATGACATTTTGCATCACAATGCTCCATGTCATTGTCATCAAAATGGACAATGACCTAGTCATCACAATGTTCCCTGAGACCTGTCTTCACAATACTCCATGACCTTGTCATCACAATGCTCCATGCCCTTGTCATCACAATGCTCCATGCCCATTGTCATCCCAATAATCCATGAAACTTGTCAGACCTATGTTCCATGACCCCTGTCATCACAATGCTCCATGACTCCAGTCATCACAATGCTGCATTACCTTTGTCACCACAATGCTCCATGAAGTTTTCATCACAATGCTCCGTGACCCTTGTCATCACAATGTTCCATGTGCTTTTTAGCACAGTGCTCCATGACCCATGTCATCACAATGCACCATGCACTTATCACCACAATGCTCCACAACCTTTTCATCACAATGTTCCATAAACCTTGTCATCACAATGCTCCATGCACTTCTCATCAAAATGCTCTCTCACCAATGATATCAAAATGTTCCATCACTAGTCTTCACAATTCCCCCTCACCCCTGTCATCACTATGTTCCATGAAACCTATCCTCACAATGTTACATGCCCTTATCATCACAATGCTCCATGACCCCTGACATCACATGGTTCCATAACCCCTGTCTTCAAAATGTTCCATGACACTTTTCATCTAATTGCTCAATGAACATGTCACCACAATGCTCCGTGCCCTGCTCATCACAATGGACCACACCCTTCTCATCAAAATGCTCCATGACATTTGTCATCACAAATCTCCATGGGCCTTGGCATCACAATGCTCCATGCCATTGTCATCACAATGCTCCATGAACCCTATCATCATATTGCTCCATGCCCTTCTTATCAAAATGTTCCATGACACTTTTCATCACAATGTTCAATGTCCTTCTCATCACAATGCTCCATGCCCTTGTCATTACAATCCTCCAGGACCCATGTATGACAGTGTTCCATGCCTTTGTGTTCACAATGCTCCATGACCCTTGTCATCACAATGCTTCAAGACCCACAGTGACAGTAATCAATGAGAAAGTTCCCATGGTGTCAGTTTTCATAATGACAGTTCTTGTGAGAGTGCTCATGGTGGCAGTGCTCGTGGTGACAGTGTTTTTGGTGACAGTGCTCATGGTGACAGTGCCCTTGCTGAGACTACCGATGGTGACACTGTCCATGGTGACAGTGCACATGGTCATGGTGCATCTGGTGCTATTGCAATATAGTGACACTGCTCATGGTGAGATTGCTCATGCTGATAGTGCCCATGTTGTGTTCCCATGGTTACAGTGCTCATGGTGACAGTGCCCATGGTGACATTGCCCATGGTGACAGTGCACACTGTGAGACTGCCCATGGTGGCTGGGCCCATGGTGATACTTCTTATCATTATAGTGCTCAAGGTACCAGTTTCATGGTAATAGTGCTCACGGTAGCAGTGCCCACAATGAGAGTGCCAATGGTGCGAATACTGACTGTGACAGTGCCCATGGTGACTTTTCACTCTGTGACAGTGCCCTTGGGGACCATTAGCATGATGAGATTTCTCACCGTGTTAGTGCCCATTGTATCAGTTTTCATAGTGACAAGATCCATGGCATCAGTGCCCATCATGGCATTGCTCACGGTAATATTTATCACAGTGAGAGTGTGCATGCTGATATTACCCATGGTTATAGTAATCAGTGATAAAGTGCTCATTGTGACAGTGCCCATGGTGATAGTGCACATGGTCGCAGTACAAAATGTTGACAGTGTCCATGGTGACATTGCTTAATGTGATAGTCCTTGCGGTGATAGTGCGCATGGTGACTCTGCCCACCGTGACAGTGCTCTTCTTGACAGTGCTCACGGTGATAGTGCCAATGTTGGAAGTGGACATCGTGAAAGTGCCCATGGTGACAGTTCTTATGGTGAGAGTGCTCAGAGTGGCAGTGCTCATGGTGAAAGTGCCCATGGTGACAGAGCTCACGTCAACATTGCCCATAGTTATAGTGTCCATCGTGACAGTACTAACAGTGAAATTGTCCATGGGGACACTCCCCAGGGTGACAGTGCCCATGGTCACATTCCTCACAGTGATAGTGCTCACGGTGACAGTGCCCACTGTAACAGTGACCACAATGACAGTTCTAACGGTGATAGTGCCCATGATGACAGTTCTCATGGTGACAGTCCATATTGTGCCAGTGCCAAAGGTGACAGTGCTCACGGTGACAGTGCCCATGATTATACTTCTCACGAAGACATTTCCCATGGTGACATTGCCTAAGGTGACAGTGACCATGGTGACTGTTCAACCGGTCATAGTGACCATGATGAAAGTGCTCATGGTGACAGTCCACATTGTGCCAGTGAGCAAGATGAGAGTGCTTACGGTGACAGTGCTGATGGTCTCAACCCTCACGGTGAAGGTGCTCATGGTGACAGTGCACATGGTGATACTGAGAATGGTGAGAGTGCTTACGGTGACAGTGGCCATGGTTGAGGTTCCCATGGTGATAGTGCTGAAGCTGACAGTGCCCTTGGTGATACTGCCCATGGTGAGTGTGCTCACGTTAACAGTACCCATGGTGGCAGTACCCATTGTGAAAATACTCATGATGACAGTGTCCATGTTGGTAGTTCCCATGGTGACAGTGCTCACGGGGATAGCGCCCATGGTGACAGCGCACATGGTGGTAGTGCACTTGGTGGCAGTGAAAAATGGTGACAGTGCCCATGCTGACAGTTCTCATGGTGACAGTGCACACGGTGAAAACCCATGCTGACAGTGCTCATGGTAGCAGTACCCGTGGTGACAGTGATCACAGTGACAGTGCCCATGGTGGCAGTGCCCATGGTGACATTGAGCACGTTGACAATGCCCATGATGACTGTACCTATTGTGACAGTGCCCCCGGTGCCATTGCCTATGGTGACAGTGCTCACAGTGACAGTACCCATGATAACAGTGACCACAGTGAGAGTGCTCATGATGATAGTGGCCATTGTGACAGGGCTCACTGTGACAGTCCGCATTGTGCCAGTACCCATAGGTACAGTGCTCACAGTGACAGTGTCCATGGTGAAAGTGACCACGGTGAGAGTGCTCACGGTGGTAGTGCTCACAGTAATAGTGCTCATGGTGACAGTGCCAATGGTGACAGTGCTCACGGTGACAGTGCCCCTGGTGATAGTGCCCATGGTGAGAGTCCGCACGTTGATAGTGCCCATGGTTGCAGTTCCTATTGTGAAATTGCTCATGATGACATTGCCCATGTTGGTAGTTCCCATGGTGACATTGCTCACGGTGATAGTGACCATGGTAAGAGTGCACAGGGTGGAGTGCCCTTGGTGGCAGTGAAAAATGGTGATAGTGTACATGTTGACAGTTCTCATGGTGACAGTGCATATACGACAACCATGCAGACAGTACTCACGGTGACAGTTCTCATGGTTGCAGTAGGCATGGTGACAGTGCTCACAGTGATAATGCTGATGGTGGCGTGCCCATGTTGATAGTGCCCATGGTGACACTGCCCATGATGACAGTGCCCATGGTGACAGTGCCCACGGCACCATTGCCTATGGTGACAGTGCTCATAGTAACAGTGCCCATGGTGTCAGTGACCATGGTGAGAGTGCTCACAGTGACAGTGCCCATGGGGACAGGACTCAATGTGCCAGTCCGCACTGTGCCAGTACCCATGGCAACAGTGCTCATAGTGACAGTGACCACAGTGAGAGTGGTCATTGTGATAGTGCTCACAGTAATAGTGCTCATGGTGACAGTGCAAATGGTGTCAATACCCATGGTGACCATACTCATGTTGAAAATACCCATGGTGGCAGTTCTCATAGTGACACTTCTCATGGTGACAGTGCTTACAAACAGTGCTCAAGGTTGTGAAAATGCTAATGGTCACAGTGCTGTTGGTGGCAGTTCCCATGGCGACAATACAGATGGTAAAACTGTGCATTGTTACAGTGCCCATGGTAACCGTGCTCATGGTGATAGTGAACATCGTGACAGTGCCCATGGTGGAAGTTCACCTGATGACGGTGCTAAGTAGTGACAGTGCACATGCTGACAGTAATCATGGTGATAGTGCCCATGGTGACAGTGCACACGGTGATAATGGACATTGTTAGAGTGTCCATGGTGACAGACCCCAAGGTGGCAGTGGCCATGATGACAGTGCCCACAATGACAGTGCCCATGCTGACAGTGCCGACAGTGACAGTGCCCATGGTGACACTTCTCATGGTGACATTGCCCATGGGGACAGTTAGCATGGTGAGATTTCTCACGGTAATAGTGCCCGTTGTGGCAGTGCTCACAGTGACAATGACCATGGTGCCAGTGCCCATAGAGACATTCTGCATGGTCTCATTTCTCATGGTGAAAGTGCCAATGGTGATATTACCCATGGTGACACTGCACATGTTGGTAGTGCAAAATGGTGACAGTGTCCATGGTGACATTGCTCATAGTGACTTTGCTTACTGTGATAGACCTTATGCTGACATTGCACATGGTGACACTGCACAAAGAGATATTGTTCATGGTGACAGTCTTCACGGTGATAATTCCCATGGTGAGAGTGTCCATGGTGACAGTGCCCATAGTCACAATTGTAATGGTGTAGTGCTCACAGTGACAGTGCACATGGTGAAAGTCCCAGGGTGACAGTACTCATGGTGACAGTGCTCATGCTGATAGTGCCTATGGTGACAGTGCCCATGTTCACAATTCTCACAGTGATAATGCCTATGTTGAGAGTACCTAGGTTGAAAATGCCCATGGTGAGAGTGCCCATGGTGTCATGCTCATAGTGACAGTGCTCATGTTGGCAGTGCCACAAATAACAGTGCTTGTTGTGGCAGTGCTCATGGTGACCATGCTCATAGTGAGACTGCCCATGTTTACAGTGTTTATGGTGATAGATGTCACGGTGTCAGTGCCCATTGGGACAGTGCCAAGGCTGACAAAGCCCATGGTGATACTTCCCATTGCGACAGTTCCCACTGCGACAGTGCCCATGGTGACAGCGCCCAGTGTGACAAGGCCCATGGTGACAGAGCTCACAGTTACCATGCCCAGGGTGATAGTGTCAATGGTGAGATTGCCAATAGTGACAGTGCACATGGTGAAACTGCCCATGGAGACATTGCCCATGGTGATAGTGCTCATGGTGACAACCCCACGGTGACAGTGTCAATGGTGATAGTCCCCGTGGTGACAGTTCTTACGTTGAATATGACCATGGTCACAATTCTCACGGTGACAGTGCCTATGGTGAAAATTCTCATACTGACACTGCTCACGTGACAGTGCCCAAGGTGATA
The DNA here is from genome assembly GCF_964165515.1 of Mesoplodon bidens. Lineage (NCBI taxonomy): Eukaryota > Metazoa > Chordata > Mammalia > Artiodactyla > Ziphiidae > Mesoplodon > Mesoplodon bidens. The sequence continues at coordinate 104,521 of NW_027671947.1, read as the reverse complement.
TTACCCATGGTGACAGTACTCATGTAAAAGTGCCCATGGTGACAATGCACATGATGGCAGTGTAAAATGTGACAGTGCCCTTGGTGACATTGCTCATGGTGACATTGCTTATGGTGATAATCCTTACGGTGATAGTGTGTATGGTGAAAATGCACACAGTGACAGTGCTCATGGTGACAGTGTTCATGGTGATAGTGCCAATGGTGAATGTGCCGATGGTGACAGTGCCCACAGTCACAATTCTCATGGTGTAGTGCTCACAGTGACAGTGCCCAGTATGACAGTATTCATGGTGACATTGCTCATGGTGATAGTGCCCATGGTGAGAGTGCCCATGTTCACAATTCTCACGGTGATAGTGCCCATGGTGACAATACCCAGAATGACAGAACTCATGGTAAATGTGCTCACGGTGACAGTGCCCATGGTGACAGTACCTAGGGTGACAATTCCCATGGTGAGAGTTCTCATGGTGACAGTGTGCATGGTGGCAATACCCAGGGTGTCTTGCCCACGGTGACAGAGATCATGGTGACACTGCTCATGTGGACAGTGCCATAAGTGACAGTGCTCATTGTGGCAGTGTTCATGGTGAACGTGCTCAGGGTGACAGTGCCCATGGTTACAGTGCTTATGGTGATAGATGTCACGGTGGCCATTCACACAGTGACAGTGCCCATGGTGAAAGTGCACAGCTGACAAAGCCCATGGTGATACTCCCGATTTTGACAGTGCCCACAGTGACAGAGCCCATGGTGACAGTGCCCAAGATCACTTTGCCCATGGGGAGAGTGTTAATGGTGACTGTGCCCATGGTGACAGTGCCCATGGTGACAGCACCCAGTGTGATAAGTCCCGTGGTGACAGTCCTCACGGTGACCGTGCCCATGGTGACAGTGCCGATGCTGAGAGTGCCAATAGTGACAGTACTTATGGTGAAACTACCCATGGAGACATTGCCCATGGTGATATTGCTCATGGTGACAACCCAACGGTGACAGTGCAAATGGTGATAGTCCCCGTTATGACAGTTCTTACGTTGAATGTGACCATGGTGACAGTTCTCACGGTGACAGTGCCTATGGTGACAGTGCCCCTGGTGAGAGTGTACACCGTGAGAGTGCCCATGGAAGTTGTGCCCATGGTGACAGATCTTATCATGATAGTGCTCACGGTAGCAGTGTTCATGTTAATAGTGCTCATGGTGGCAGTGCCCACAATGAGAGTGCCAATGGTGAGAATACTGACTGTGACAGTGCCCATGGTGACTTTTCTCTCTGTGACAGTGCCCTTGGGGACAGTTAGCATGGTGAGATTTCTCATGACGATAGTGCCCATTGTTGCAGTGTTCATAGTGACAAGACCGATGGCACCAGTGCCCATCATGGCATGGCTCATGGTGATACTTCTCACGGTGACAGTGTCCATGGTTATATTAACCATGGTGACAGTACTCAGTTATAAAGTGCTCATGGTGACAGTTCCTAAGGTGATAGTGCACATGGTGGCAGTGCAAAATGGTGAGAGTGCCCATGGTGACATAGCTTAATGTGATAGTCCTTGTGGTGATAGTGTGCATGGTTACACTGCCGACTGTGACAGTGATCTTGTTGACAGTGCTCGCGGTGATACTGCCAATGTTGGAAGTGCCCATCATGAAATTGCCCATGGTGACAGTTCTTATGGTGAGAGTGGTCAGAGTGACAGTGCTCGTGGTGAAAGTGCCCATGGTGACAGAGCTCACAGTGACAGGGCCCATAGTTGTAGTGTCCATGGTGGCAGTACTAACAGTGAAATTGTCAATGGGGACACTGTCTATGTTTACAGTGCCCATGGTCACAACCCTCTCGGGGATAGTGCCCATGATGACAGTACTCATGGTGACAGTCTACATTGTGCCAGTGCCCAAGGTGACAGTGCTCATGGTGACAATGCCCATGGTCACAACCATCATGATGAAAGTGCTCATGGTGACAGTACACATGGTGACAGTGACCACGTTGACATTCTAATGGTGATAGTGCCCATGATGACAGTGCTCATGGTGACAGTCCACATTGTGCCAGTGCCCAAGGTGACAGTGATCATGGTGACAGTGTCCAAAGTCACAATACCCATGGTGACAGTGCCCAGGGTGACAGTTCTCATGGTGATAGTGCCCATGGTGACAGTGCACATGATGATACTGAGAATGGTGACAGTGCTAATGGTGACAGTGGTCATGGTTGCAGTACCCATGGTGATAGTGCTGAAACTGACAGTGCCCTTGGTGATACTGCACATGGTGAGTGTGCTCGCGTTAATAGTGCCCATGGTGGCAGTTCCCATTGTGAAAGTGCTCATGGTGACATTGCCCATGTTGGTAGTTCTAATGGTGACAGTGCTCATGCTGATAGTGACCATGGTAACAGTGCACATGGTAGCTGTGCCCTTGGTGACAGTGCCCATTATGACAGTACTCATGGTGACAGTGCTCACGGTGATAATGCCCATGGTGACAGTACACATGGTGGTAGTGCACATTGCGGCAGTGAAAAATGGTGACAATGTCAATGCTGATACTTCTCATGGTTACAGTGCACACGGTGAAAAATCGTGCTGACAGTGCTCATGGTAGCAGTACCCGTGGTGACAGTTTTCACAGTGATAGTGCCCATGGTGGCAGTGCCCATGATGACACTGCCCACGGTGACAATGCCCATGATGACAGTTCCCATGGTGACACTGCCCATGGCACCATTGCCTATGGTGACAATGCTCATGATAACAGTGCCCATGGTGTCAGTGACCACAGTGAGAGTGTTCAAAGTGAAAGTGCCCATGGTGACAGAGCTCATGGTGCCAGTCCGCATTTTGCTAATACCCATGGCGACAGTGCTCATGGAGACAGTGAGCACAGTGAGAGTGTTCATGGTGATAGAGCTCACAGTAATAGTGCACATGGTGAAAGTGCAAATGTTGACAATACCCATGGTGACAGTACTCATGTTGAAAATACCCATGGTGGCAGTTCTCATTGCGACAGTTCTCATGGTGACAGTGCTCATAATAGCAGTGCCCAAGATGGTGACAGTGCTAAAGGTGACAGTGCTCTTGGTGGCAGTTCTCATGGGGACAGTACTGATGGTGACACTGCATTGTTACAGTGCCCATGGTAACCGTGCTCATGTTGATACTGCACATTGTGACAGTGCCCATGGTGGTAGTTCACCCGGTGTCGGTGTTAAATAGTGACTGTGCACATGCTGACAGTGTTCATGGTGATAGTGTCCATGGTGACAGTTCACAGGGTGATAATGGGCACTGTTACAGTGTTCATGGTGACAGAGCCCAAGGTGGCAGTGGCCATGGTGACAGTGCTCATGCTGACAGTGCCGACAGTGACAGTGCCCATGGTGACACTTCTCATGGTGACAGTGCCCATGGGGACAGTTAGCATGTAGAGATTTCTCACGGTGATAGTGCCCGTTGTGACAGTGCTCACAGTGACAATTCCCATGGTGCCAGTGACCATAGAGACATTCCGCATGGTCATATTTCTCACGGTGATAGTGCCTATGGTGATATTACCCATGGTGACACTGCACATGGTGGCAGTGCAAAATGATGACAGTGCCCATGGTGACATTTCTCATGGTGACTTTGCTTACAGTGATAATCCTTACGCTGAAAGTGCACATGATGACACTGCACACAGTGTCATTGTTCATGGTAAAAGTGTTCACGGTCATAGTTCCAATGGTGAGAGTGTCCCTGGTGACAGTGCCCATAGTCCCAAATCTCATGTTGTAGTGCTCATAGTGACACTGCCCATGGTGAAAATATGCAGGATGACAGTACTCATGGTGACAGTGCTCATGGTGATAGTGCCCATTGTGACAGTGCCAATGTTCCCAATTCTCACAGTGAAAATGCCTATGGTGAGAGTACCTAGGTTGACAATGCCCGTGGTGACAGTGCCCAAGGGGTCATGTCCATGGTGACAGTGCTCATCGTGACAGTGCTCACTTTGGCAGTGCCATTAATAACCATGCTCATTGTGGTAGTGCTCATGGTGTCCATGCTCATGGTGACACTGCCTATGTTTTCAGTGTTTATGGTGATAGATGTCACGGTGTCAGTACCCACGGGGACAATGCCCATGATGACAAAGCCCATGGTGATACTTCCCATTGTGACAGTTTCCACTGTGACAGTGCCCATGGTGACAGCGCCCATTGTGACAAGTCCCATGGTGACACTGCTCATGTTGACAGTGCCCATGGTGACAGTGCCGATGGTGAGAGTGTCAAGACTGACAGTGCTCATGGTGAAATTGCCCATGGAGACATTGTCCATGGTGATAGTGCTCATGGTGACAACCACACGGTGACACTGCCAATGGTGATTGTTCCTGTGGTGACAGTTCTTACGTTGGATGTGACCATGGTGACATTTCTCATGGTGATGGTGCCTATGGTGAAAATGCTCATAGTGACAGTGCTCACGGTAACAGTGCCCATGGTGAGAGTACTCATGGTAAAAGTGCCCATGGTGACACTGCACATTGTGGCCGTGCAAAATGGTGACAGTGCCCATGGTGATATTGATCATGATGACATTGCATACGGTGATAGTCCTTACGGTGATAGTGTGTATGGTGAAACTGCACACAGTGACAGTGCTCAAGGTGACAGTGTTCACAGCGGTAGTGCTGATGGTGAATGTGCCCATGGTGACAGTGTCCATATTCACAATTCTCACGGTGTAGTGCTCATGGTGACAGTGCCCATGGTGACAAAACAGAGTGTGACAGTATTCATCGTGACATTGCTCATGGTGATAGTGCCCATGGTGAGAGTGCCCATGTTCACAACTCTCACGGTGATAGTGCCCATAGTGACAATACCCAGTGTGACAGAGCTCATGGTAAAAGAGGTCACGGTGACAGTGCCCATGGTGACATTACCTAAGGTGACAATTCACATGCTGAGAGTGCACATCGTAACAGTGCCCATGGTGACAAAACCCAGGGTGTCCTGACCATGGTGACAGTAATCATGGTGACATTGCTCATGAGGACAGTGCCATAAGTGACAGTGCTCATTGTGGCAGTGCTCATGGTGACCGTTCTCCTGGTGACAGTGCCCATGGTTACAGTGTTTATGGTGATTGATGTCACGGTGGCTGTGCCCATGGTGACAGTGCCCACAATGACAAAGCCCATTTTGATACTTCCCATTGTGAAAGTGCCCATGGTGACAGAGCAAATGGTGACAGTGCCCAAGATCACAGTGCCCATGGTGAGAGTGATAACAGTGACTGTGCCCATGGTGACAGCACCCAGTGTGACAACACCCTTTGTGACAGTGCTCACGGTGGCCGTGCCAATGCTGACAGTGCCGATGGTGATAGTGCCAATAGTGAGAGTCCTCACGGTGAAACTGCCCATGGAGACACTGCCCATGGTGATAGTGTTCATCGTGACAAACCCTCGGAGGCAGTGCCAATGGTGAGAGTCCTCGTGGTGACAGTTCTCACTGTGTAAGTGACCCTGTTGAAATCGCTCATGGTGACAGTGCTCATGGTGACAGTGGTCATGGTGAGTGTGCTCAAGGTGATAGTCTCCATTTTCACTGTGCCCATAGTGACTGTTCTCACGGTGACAGTGCCTATGGTGATAATGCTCTTAGTGACAGTGCTCATGGTGACAGTGCCCATGGTAGACAGTGACCATGGTAACTGTTCTCACCGTGATAGTGCCCATTGTGACAGTGTTCATGGTGACACTCTGCATTGAGGCTGTGCACGTGGTGACAGTGCTCAGGGTGATAGTGCTCACAGTGATAATACTCACGTTGACAGTACCCAAGGTGACAATACCCACAGTGACAGTAATCATGGTGAAAGTGCCCATGGTGACAGTTCTTATCATAATAATGCTCACAGTAGCATTGTTCATGGTAATAGTGCTCACGGTGGCAGAGCCCACAATGAGAGGGCCAAACGGGAGAATACTGACTGTGACAGTCCACATGGCGATATTTCTCTCTGTGACAATACCCTTGGGGACAGTTAGCACGGTGAGATTTCTCACGATAAGATCTGTCACCATGGGCACGTCCAGCAAGGGCACTCTCACGGTGTGCACTGTCACCAGGGGCACTGTCACTATGGGCACTGTCACCATGAGCATTGTAACCGTGGGCATTCTCACCATGGGCATTATCACTATGAGCAATATCATTATGGGCACTGTCACTATTTTGCACTGCCACCAGATGCACCATGACCATGTGCACTGTCACCATGGGCAGTGTCACCATCGGTAGTCTCACCATGGGCACTGCCACCATGAGCACTGTCACCAAGAGCACTGTCACCACGAGCACTGCCAGCATGAGCATTGTCACAAGAACTGTCACTATGAGAACTTCCACCATGGGCACTTTCACCATGATTACTGTCACCGTGGATATTGTCACCTTGGGCACTGCCAACTTGAGTACTATCACTGTGAACACTATCACCCTGAGCACTGTCACCACGGGCACAGCCTCAATGCGGACTGTCACCATGAACACTGTCACAATGGGCACTATCACAGTGAGAACAGTCACTGTCACCATGGACACTGTCACCATGAGCACTGTCACTAAGAGCATTATCACCATAGGCACTATCACTGTGAGAACAGTCACCATGGGCAGTGTGAACATGGAGACTATCACATTGAACACTGTCACCATGAGTAACGTCACCATGAGCAATTTCAACAGGGTCACTTTCACCGTGAGAACTGTCATCACCGGTACTCTCACCATTGGCACTGCCTCCAAGAGGATGTCACGATGAGCACTATCACCTTGTGCAGTGTCTCCATGGGCAGTTTCACCATGAGCAACCTCACTATTGGCACTATCAGCATTGGAACTGTCAACATCGGCACGGTCACTGTGAGCACTCTCACAATGGGTGTTTTCACACTCGTCACTGTCACCATGGGCACAGTCACCATTGGCAGTTTCACCATGGACACTGTGATCATGGGCACTGTCACCATGGGCTCTGTCATTGTGGGCATTGTCACAATGGGAAATATCACCATGGGCTATGTCAGCGTGGGCACTGTCACCGTGGGCAATGCCACCCTGACATCTATCACCATAAGCACTGTAAACATGGACACTAACACCATGGGCTGTGTCTCCATTGGCAGTTTCACCGTGAGCACTCTCACTATTGGCACTATCACCATCGGCACTGTCAGCATTGACATGGTCACCGTGAGCACTCTCACAATGGGCTTTGTCACACTGGGGGCTGTCACCATGGGCACAGTCACCATTAGCACTCTCATCATGGGTGCTGTGATCTTCGGCACTGTCACCATGGGCTCTGTCACTGTGGGCAGTGTCACAATGGGAAGTATCACCATGGGCTTTGTCAGCATGGGCACTGTTGCCGTGGGTACGGCCACCATGATATCTATCACCATAAGCAATGCAACCATGGGCACTGTCACCATGAGCACGGTCACCATGAGCACTGCCACAATGAGCAATTTCACTTATGGCACTGTCCACATGAGCAGTGTCACCATGATCACTGTCACCATGGGCAGGACACCCTGGGTATTGTCACCATGGGCACTGGCACCATGAGCACTCTCACCATGGGTATTGTCACCTTAGATACTTTCACCATGGGCACTGTCACTGAGAGCACTTTTACCCTGAGGTCTGTCACCCTGGGTAGTGTCACCATGGGCACTATCACCTTGATAGTTGTGAACATGGGCACTCTCAATGTGGACACTATCACCATGAGCAATGTCACCATGAATACTGTCACCCTGTGTATTGTCACCATGGGCACTGTCACCGTGAGCACTACACCTGAGAATTGTGACTATGGGTACTGTCACCATGGGTACATTCACCATCGGCACTATCGCCATGAACCCTGTCACCATGAGCACTCTCACTGTGTCCAGTTTCACCATACACACGATCACCATAAGGATTATCACTGTAAGCAATGTCACCATGAGCAATATCACCATGGGCACTGTCAGCATTTTGCACTGCCACCATGTACAGTGTCACCATGGGCACTTTTACCATGAGTACTGTCACCATGGGTAATATCACCATGGGCATTGTCACCGTGAGCACTATGAGAATTTTCACCATAGGCACTCTCACCATGAGAACTATCACCATGGGCACTGTCAACATGGAGACCATCACCTTGAGCACTGTCACCATGAGCACTGCCACCATCATCAATATCACCATGGTCACATTCAACATAAGAAGTGTGAACACAGGGATTATCACCATTGGCACTGTCACCGTGGGGTTGTCACCATGAACACTATCACCATGGGCAATGTCTCCATGGACAGTTTCACCATGAGCACTGTCAGTATTGGCACTCTCACCATCGGCAATGTCACCATGGGCACTGTCACCGTGAGCACAGGTACCAGGGGCCTTGTTACACTAGGTGCTATCACCATGGGCACTGTCACCGTGGGCACTGTCACAATGGGATGTATCAGCATGGGCTTTGTCAGAGTGGGCATTGTCGCTGTGGGCAATGACACCGTGACATCTATCACCATAAACACTGTAAACGTGGACACTGTCACCATGAGCATGGTCACCATGAGCTCTGCCAAAATGAGCACTGTTATTTATGGAACTGCCAACATGAGCACTGTCACCATGAGCACTGTCACCATGGGCATGACACCATGGGCACTGTCACCATGGGCATTGTCACCCTAGGTACTCTCACCAAAGGCATTATCACTATGAGAATTGTGAACATGGGCAATATCAATGTGAACACTACACCATGAGAATTGTGACTATGGGCACTGTCACCATGGACACTCTAACCATGGGAACTATCACCGTGTACACTGTCACCATGAACACTGTCACTGTGTGCAGTGTCACCATGCACACTCTCACCTTAAGGACTATCACCGTAAACAAAGTCACCATTAGAAATGTCACCATAGGCACTGTCAACATTTTTCACTGCCACCCTGTGCAGTATGACCATGGGTAATATCACCATAGGCACTTTCATGGTGAGAAATGTGACTGTCTGGAATGTCTCGATGGGCACTGGCAACATAGGCCTTGTCACTGTGAGCATGTCACAATGGGCACTATCACTGTGACATATTTCACCATGCTAAGTGTCCCCATGGGCACTGTCACCGTGAGAAGTGCACCATGGAACTGTCACTGTCGGCACTGTCACCATGGGTACTGTCATTGTGGGCACTGTCCCCATGGCTACTGCCACCTTGGGCTCTGTCACCATGAACACTGTAACAATGCCTATTATCACTGTGTGCACTGTCACCATGGGCAATATCACCATGAGCACTGTCAGCATGTGCACCGTCACTATTTAGCACTGTCACCCGGTGAACTACCACCATGGGCACTGTCATGATGTGCACTATCACCATGAGCACTGTTACCATGGGCACTGTAACAATGCACAGTGTTACCATCGGTACTGTCCCCATGGGAACTGCCACCAAGAGCACTGTCACCATTAGCAGTGTCATGGAGAGCACTGCCACCTTGCACACTGCTATTATGAGAACTGTCACCTGAGTACTGTCATCATGGGCACTGTCACCAAGGGCACAGCCACAATGTGCAATGTTACCATGGTCACTATCACCGTGGGTATTGTCACCATGGGAACTACCAACATGAGAAATTTGATCATGAGCACTTTCACAATGGGAACTGCCACCATAGGCACTATCAACGTGCGGACTCTCACCATTGGCACTATCAACATAGGCACTATCACTGTGAGCACTGTCACCATCGGCCCTGTCACCATGAGCACTATTACTGTGAGCACTATCACCGTGAGCACTCTCACCGTGGTAACGGTCACCATGGGCACTGTCACTGTGAGCACTGTCACTATGTGTACTGGCACAATGCTGGCTGTCACAATGAGCCCTATCACCATGGACACTTTTACCATGAGCACTCTCACCATGGTTACTGTTACCATGGGTACTGTCACTGTGAGCACTGTCACCATAGGCAATGGCACCGTGGTTACTGTCAACATGAGCACTCTCATCATGGGTATTGTTCACTGTGGGCAGTGTCACCATGGGCATGGCCACCATGGGTACTAGCACTGTGAGCACTGTCACCACGGGTACTGCTACCATATGCATTGTCACTGTGAGCAATGTCAGCATGGGTTGTCACCATGTGCACTGTCACCATGAGAACTGCCAGCATGGGCACTGTCACCATTTTTCACTGCCACCATGTGCACTACCACCATGTGCACTGTCACCATGGGCACTGTCACTGTGAGCACTGTCACCATGAGTACTGTCATCATGGGCACTGTCACCAAGGGCACAGCCAGCATGTGCATTGTTACCATGGTCACTATCACCATGGGAACTAGCAATATGGGCATTGTCATCATGAGCACATTCACAAAGGGAACTTCCACCATGGGCACTATTAATATGAGCACACTCACCATGGGCACTATCACCAAGGGCACTGTCAGTTTCAGCATTATCACCATGGGTACTGCAACCATGACCACTGTCACCATTAGCACTGTCACCATTCTCAGTATCACCATGTGCACTGTCACCATGGGCACTATCACCATGAGAACAGTCAGCTTGGGGAATGTCACCATGAGTATTGTGACTTGGTGCACGGTCACCATGAGCACTGTCACATTGGGCACTGGCACAATGTGGACTGTCACCATGAGCACTGTCATCATGGGCAATATCACCATTAGAACTGTCACCATGGTCACTGTCACCATGGGCACTGTCACCGTGAGCACTATCACCATGAGGGTTGTGACCATGGGCACTGTCACCATGGGCAGTGTCGCCATGGTCAATTTAACTGTTAGTACTTTCACCATGGACACTATAACTAAGGGCACTGTCACCGTGAGCTCTGTCACCATGGGCACTTTCACCATGAGCAGTGCCAGTGTGACCATTCTCACCATACAACTGTCACCATGGGCAATTTCACGATGAGCACTTCCAACATTGGTGCTATCACCGTGAGCACTGTCCACAAGAGCACTGTCATTGTGGGCAGGGTCACCATGCGCACTATCACCATGAGCACGGTCACCATAAGCACTATCAAGATGAGCACGCTCACCATGAGTACTGTCACCCTGGGTATTTTCACCATGGGCACTGTCACTGTGAGCACTACACCATGAGAATTGTGACTATGGGCACTGTTACCATGGACACTCTCACCATGGGAACTATCATCGTGAACACTGTCACCATGAACACTGTCCCTCTGTGCAGTGTCACCATGTGCACTGTCACCGTAAGGACTATCACAGTAAGCAAAGTCACCTTGAGCAATATCAGCATGGGCACTATCACAATCTTGCACTGCCACCATGTGCAGTGTCACCATGGATAATATCACCATAGGCACTTTCACCGTGAGAAATGTGACTGTGCGGAATGTCTCTATGGGCACTGGCACTATGGGTCTTCTCACTGAGAGCACTGTCGAAACGGGCACAATCACCATGAGAAATCTCACCATGCTAACTGTCCCCATGGGAACTGTCACCATGAGAAGTGTCACCATAGGTACTGTCACTGTTGGCACTGTCACTTTGGGCACTGTCATTGTGGGCACTGTCACCATGGCCACTGCCACATTGGGCTCTGTCACCATGAACACTTTAACAATGCCCATTATCACCGTGTGCACTGTCTCCATGGGCACTATCACCATGAGCACTGTCAGCATGTGCACTGTCACTATTTAGCACTGTCACAAGGTGAAATACCACCATGGGCAATGTCATGATGTGCACTATCACCGTGAGCACACTTACCATGGGCACTGTAACAAGGCAAAGTGCCACCATCGGTACTCTTCCAATGGGAACTGCCACCAAGGGCACTGTCACCATTAGCACTGTCACTGTGTGAAGTTTCACCATACACACTATCACCATAAGAAATGTCACCATGGGCAATATCACCAGGGCCACTGTCACCATTTTCCTCTGCCACCATGTGCAGGGTCACCATGGACACTTTAGCCATGAGTACTGTCACCATGGGTAATATCACCATGGGCACTGTCACCATGAGCTCTGTCACTATGAAAATTTTCACCATAGGCACTGTCACCATGAGAACTGTCACTATGGTCACATTCAACGTAAGTATTGTCACCACGGGGACTATCACCATTGGCACTGTCACCATGGGCAATATCTCCATGGGCAGTTTCACAATGAGCATGGTCACTATTGGCACTGTCACCATGGGCAGTTTCACCATGGGCACAGTCACCGTGAGCAGTGTCACCATGGGCCTTGTCACACTGAGCACTGTCACCATGGGCACTTTCACAATGGGAATTATCACCATGGTCTTTGTCAGCATGGGCACTGTTCCCATGGGCACTGACACTATGACACCTATTAGCATAAACACTGTAAACGTGGGCACTGTCACCATGAGCATGGTCACCGCGAGCACTGTCACCATGGCCCTTGTCACACTGGCCGCTGTCACCATGGGCACTGTCACCGTATGCACTTTCACAATAGGAAGTATCAGTATGGGCTTTGTCATCCTGGGCACTGTCCCCGTTGGCAATGACACCGTGACATCTATCACCATGAACACTGTAAACATGGGCACTGTCACCATGAGCATTGTCACCATAAGCACTGCCACAATGAGCACTGTTATTTATGACACTGCCAACATGAGCATCGTCACCATGAGCACTGTCACCGTAGGCATGACACAATGGACACTGTCACCATGGGCATTGTCACCCTAGGTATTCTCACCATAGGCATTATCACTGTGACAATTGTGAACATGGGCACTGTCACTATGGGCACTATCACCATGAGCACTGTCACCATGAGCAATGTCACCCTGGGTATTTTCACCATGAACACTGTCACTGTGAGCACTACACCTTGAGAATTGCGACTATGGGCACCGTCACCATGGACACTCTCACCATGGGAACTATCACCATGAACACTGTCACCATGAACACTGTCACTGCGTGCAGTGTCACCATGCGTGCTCTCACCGTAAGGACTCTCACCGTAAGGAAAGTCACCATGAGCAATGCCACCATTTTGCACTGCCACCATGTGCAGTGTCACCATGGGTAATATCACCATAGGCACTTTCATCATTAGAAATGTGACCGTGCAGAATGTCTCTATGGGCACTGGCACCACGGGCATTGTCACTGTGAGCACTGTCAAAACGGGCACTATCACCATGAGAAATCTCACCATGCTAACTGTCCCCTTGGGCACTGTCACCGTGAGAAGTGTCACCATGGGCACTGTAACTGTCATCACTGTCACCATGGGCACTGTCATTGTGGGCACTGTCACCATGGCCACTGCCAACTTGGGCTCTGTCACCATGAACACTGTAACAATGTCCATTATCACCGTGTGCACTGTCACCATGGGCACTCTCACCATGAGCATTGTCAGCATGTGCACTGTCACTATTTAGCACTGTCACCAGGTGAACTACCATCATGGGCACTGTCACGATGTGCACTATCACCGTGAACACAGTTACCTTGGACAATGTAACAATGAGCAGTGTCACCACCAGTTTTGTCCCGATGGGACCTTCCACCAAGAGCACTGTCAGCATTAGCACTGTCACCATGATCAGTGCCACCTTGTGCACTGGTAACATGAGCACTATCACCATGAAAAGTGTCGTTATGAGAACTGTCACCATGGGTATTTTCAACATGAGTACTCTCTCCATGGGTATTGTCACCATTTGCTCTGTCACCATGAGCACTATTACCGTCAGCACTATCACCATGAGCAGTCTCACTGCAGTCACTGTCACCATGAGCACTGTCAACATGGGTACTGGCACAATGTGGACTGGCACCATGAGCCCTGTCACTATGGGCACTATCACTGTGAGCACTCTCACCATGGTCATTGTCACCATGGGCACTGTTACCATGAGCACTGTCACCATAGGAAATGGCCCCGTGGGCAGTGTCACCCTGGGCACTGTCATCTTGGGCAGTGTCACCATGGGCACTGTAACAATGGGCACTGCCACCATGGGCAATATCACTGTGAGCACTGTCACCATGGGTACTGCAACAAAGAGAACCGTCACCTTGAGTAACGTCTGCATGGGTTGTCACTGTGTGCACTGTCACCATGAGAACTGTCAACATGGGCACTGTCACCATTTTTCACTGCCACCATGTGAAATGTCACCGTGGGCACTATCACCATGAGAACTGTCACCATGAGTCCTGTCATCATGGGCAATGTCACCAAAGGCACTGCCACCATGTGCACTGTTACCATGGTCACTATCACCATGAGCACTCTCACCATGGGAACTACCAACATGGACAATGTCATCATGAGCACTTTCACAATGAGAACTGCCACCAAGGGCACTATCAACATGCAGACTCTCACCATGGGCACTATCACCATGGGCACTGTCACCGTGAGCACTGTCACCTCCAGCTCTGTCACCATGAGCATGATTACTGTGAGTACTACCACCGTGAGCACTCTCACCATGGTCACTATCACCATGGGCACTGTCACCGTGAGCACTGTCACCTCCAGCTCTGTCACCATGAGCACTATTACTGTGAGTACTACCACCGTGAGCACTCTCACCATGGTCACTGTCAACATGGGCACTGTCACCGTGAGCACTTTCACTATGGGTACTGGCACAATGAGGCCTGTCACCATGGACACTATCACTATGGGCACTCTCATTGTGGTCACTGTTACCATGGGTAATGTCACTGTGAGCACTGTCACCATAGGAAATGTCACTGTGGGCACTGTCACCATGGGCACTGTCATCATGGACATTGTCACAATGGGCACTATCACTGTGAGCTATATCATCACGGGTACGGCTACCATGAGCACTGTCACTGTGAGCAATGTCACCACGCTTACTGCTACCATGAGCACTGTCAGCATGGGTTGTCACCGTGTGCACTGTCACCATGAGAACTGTCAGCATGGGCACTGTCACCATTTTTCCCTGCCACGATATGCACTACCACAATGTGCACTTTCACCATGGGCACTATCACCGTGAGTACTGTCACCATGAATACTGTCATCATGGGCACTGTCACCCAGGGCACAGCTACCATGTGCACTGTTACCATGGTCACTATCACCATGAGCACTGTCACCGTGGGAACTACCAACATGGGCACGGTCAGCATGAGCATTTTCACAATGGGAACTTCCACCATGGGCACTATTAACGTGAGCACACTCACCATGGGCAGTATCACCAAGGGCACTGTCAGTTTCAGCACTATCACCATGGGTACTGCAACCATGACCACTGTCACTATAAGCACTGTCACCATTCTCAGTATCACCATGTGCACTGTCACCATGGGCACTATTCACCATGAGAACTGTCAGCCTGGGCACTGTCACCATGGGTATTGTGACTTACGGCACTGTCACTGTGAGGACTGTCTCCTTGGGCACTGGCACAATGTGGACTGTCACCATGAGCACTGTCATCACGGACACAATTACCATTAGAACTGTCACTGTGGTCACTGTCACCATGGGCCATGTCACCGTGAGTGTTGTGACCATGGGCACTGTCACCATGGCAGTGTCCCCATGGAAAATTTCACTGTTAGTACTGTCACCATGGACACTATAACTATGGGCACTGTCACCATGAGATCTGTCACAATGGGCACTTTCACCATGAGGACTGCCACTGTGACCTCTCACACCATACAAACTGTCACCGTGGGCACTTTCACGATGGGAACTTCCAACAATGGCACTATCACCGTGAGCACTGTCAACAAGAGCACTGTCACGGTGGGCAGTGTCACCATGTGCACTACCACCTCAAGGACTATCACATTAAGCAATGTCACCATGGGCACAGTCACCATGAGTACTGTAACCATGGGCAATCTCACCATGGGCACTATCACCATGAGCAATATCACCACGGCCATTGTCACTATTTTGCACTGCCACCAGATGCACCATGACCATGTGTAGTGTCACCAGGGGCAGTGTCACCATTGGTAGTCTCACCATGGGCACTGCCACCATCAGCACTGTCACCAAGAGCACTTTAACCATGTGCACTGCCACCATGAGCACTGTCATAAGAACTGTCACTATGAGAACTGTCACCATGGGCACTTTCACCATGATTAATGCCACCATGGTTATTATCACCTTGTGCATTGTCAACGTGAGTACTATCACCGTGAGCACTATCACACTGAGCACTGTCACCACGGGCATAGCCTCCATGCGGACTGTCACCATGAACAGTGTCACCGTGGGCACTATCATGGTGACAACAGTCACTGTGGTCACTGTCACCATGGGTAATCTCACCGTGAGCACTGTCACTAAGAGCATTATC
The DNA here is from genome assembly GCF_964165515.1 of Mesoplodon bidens. NCBI lineage: Eukaryota > Metazoa > Chordata > Mammalia > Artiodactyla > Ziphiidae > Mesoplodon > Mesoplodon bidens. The sequence continues at coordinate 88,020 of NW_027671947.1, read as the reverse complement.
ACCATAGGCACTGTCACCGTTAGAACAGTCACCATGGGCACTGTCAACATGGAGACTATCACCTTGAGCACAGTCACCATGAGCACTGTCACCATGAGCAATTTCAACAGGGTCACTTTCACCATGAGAACTGTCATCACGGGACTCTCACCATTGGCACTGCCTCCGAGGGGTTGTCACGATGAGCACTATCACCATGGGCAGTGTCTCCATGTGCAGTTTCACCGTGAGCACTCACTATTGGCACTATCACCATCGGCACTGTCTGCATCGGCACGGTCACTGTGAGCACTGTCACAATGGGTGTTGTCACACTGAGCGATGTCACCATGGGCACAGTCACCATTAGCACTGTCACCATGGGCACTGTGATCTGAGGCACTGTCACCATTGGCTCTGTCACCGTGGGCACTGTCACAATGGGAAGTATCACCATGGGCTTTGTCAGCGTGGGCACTTTCACCATGGGCATGGCCACCATGACATCTATCACCATAAGCACTGTAACCATGGGCACTGTCACCATGAGCATGGTCACAATGAGCACTGCCACAATGAGCACTGTCACTTATGGCACTGTCCACATGAGCAGTGTCACCATGATCACTGTCACCTTGGGCAGGACACCCTGGGTATTGTCACCATGGGCAATATCACCATGAACACTCTCACCATGGGAATTCTTACCTTAGGTACTGTCACTATGGGCACTGTTACCTTGAGCAATTTACCATGAGCTCTGTCACCCTGGGTATTGTCGCCATGGGCAGTATCACCTTGAGAGTTGTGAACATGGACACTCTCAATGTGGACACTATCACCATGAGCAATGTCACCATGAATACTGTCACCCTGTGTATTGTTACAATGGTCACTCTCACCGTGAGCACTACTCCGTGAGAATTGTGACTATGGGCACTGTCACCATCGGCACATTCACCATTGGCACTATCGCCGTGAACACTGTCACCATGAGCATTGTCACTGTGTGCAGTTTCACCATTCACACTATGACTGTAAGACTATCACCATAAGCAATGTCACAATGAGCAATATCACCATGGGCACTGTCACCATTTTGCACTGCCACTATGTGTAGTGTCACCATGGGCACTTTTACTATGAGTACTGTCACCATGGGTAATATTACCATAGGCACTGTCACCATGAGCACTGTCACTATGAGCATTTTCAACATAGGCACTGTCACCATAAGAACTGTCACCATGGGTTTTTCACTATGGACACTGTCAATGTGAACATTATTACTTGAGCACTTTCACTCTGAGCACTGTCACCATGGGTACTGGCACAATGTGGACTCTCACCATGAACCCTGTCAACATGGGCAATGTCACCATGAACAGTGTCACCATAGGCAATGTCACCGTGGTCACCTAGGGTACTGTCATCATGGGCACTGTCACCGTGTGTACTGTCACCATGTGCATTGCCACCATTGGTACAGTCAGTTTGAGCACTGTCATCATGGGTACTGCAACCATGAGAAATTTCACCATTGAAAGTATCACCATGTACACTGTCACCATGGGCTCTATCACCATTGGAACTGTCAGCATGGGCACTGTCACTGTGGGCACTGGCACCGTGGCCACTGCCACCGTGGGCAATATCACCATGTGCACTATCACCGAGAGCAAGGTTACAATTGGCACTGTCACAATGTGCAGTGTCACCATGGGTAATTTTCCAATGGGTACCACCACCAAGCTCACTGTCACCATGAGCACTGTCACCACGAGCACAGCCACCTTGGGACCTGCTATTATGAGCACTGTCACTATGAGAACTGTCACTATGAGAACTGCCACCATGGGCATTTTCACCATGAGTACTGTCACCATGTGTATTGTCACCATTTGCACTGTCAACATTAGCAATATCACCGCAAGGAATATCACCTTAAGCAATGTCACCATGAGCAATCTCACCACGGACACTCTAACCATTAGGCACTGCCACCATGTGCACTATCAACATGGCCACTCTCACCATGGGTACTTTATCATTGAGTACTGTCACCATGGGTAATATCACCATGGGCACTGTCACTGTAAAAACTGTCACCATGGGCACTGTCACTGTCACCACTGTCCCTGGGCACTGTCACTATGGGCACTGGCACCATGAACACTATCACCATGACACCATGAATACAGTGCGTGTGAACACTATCACCATAAGCACTGTCATCATCGGCAGTGTCACCACCATGAGCACAGCTACAATAAGCACTTTCACCATAGGCTCTTCCTCCATGAGCACTGTCACCATGAGCACTGTCACAATGAGCAGTGTCTCCATGGGCAATGTCACCATGGTCACTGCCGCCATGTGCACTATCATCGTGAGCAATTTTACCATGGGCACTATCACAATGGGCAGTGTCACTATCGGTACTGTCCCCTTGAGAACTGCCACCAAGTGCACTCTCACCATTAACACTGTCACCACGAGCACTACCACCTTGGCCACTGCTATTATGAGCACTGTCAACATGAGAAGTGTCGCTATGAGAAATGTCACCAAGAGTAATTTAACCATGAGTCCTGTCACCGTGGGTATTGTCACCATTTGCACTGTCACCATGAGCACTATTACCATGAGCACTATAACCATGGTAACTGTCACGATGAGCATTGTCACCATAGGCAGTTTCACCATGAGAACAGGCACCATGGGCACTATCAACTTGAGAAGTAACACCATGTGCACTGTCACCATGGGCACTATCACCGTGAGTGCTGACACCATACTTAATGTCACCATGGGCACTGTCATCACGGGCAGTGTCACCGTGGGAAATGTCACCATGGACACTCCCAACATAGGTACTGTCACTGTGAGCACTGTCTCCATGAGTAATGAAATGATGAGCACTGTCACCGTGAGTACTGTCAGCTTGGGTTGTCACTGTGTGCACTGTCACCAAGAGCACTGTCTTGGTGACCAGTGTCACCATGCACTCTATCACTGCAAGTACTATCATGTTAAGCAATGTCACCATGAGCAATGTAACCATTGATACTGTCACCATGTTGCACTGCCATCATGTGCAATATCACCATACGCACTGTCACCATTGACACACTATCATTGAGTACTCTCACCATGGGTAATATCACAATGGGCATTGTCACCAGGCCAACTATCACTGTGAGCAGTATCATGATTGGACCTGGCGCCATGGGGCTTGTCACTATAAGCACTTTCACAATGGGCACTAACACCGTGAGCAGTCTCACTGTGGTATCTGTCAACATGGGCACTGTTAACATGAGAACTGTCACAATGGGTACAGTCACTTTCAGCACTGTCCATTAGTACTGTCACTGTGGGCACTGCCACCGTGAGCATTATTACAATGAACACTGCTACTGTGAGCAGTATCATCATAAATACTGTCACTGTGGGCACTGTCACAATTGGCACGGCAACCATGTGCATACTCATGGTGTGCACTTTCACCAGGGGCACTGACACCATAGGCAGTGTCACCATGGGCACTGTAAGCATGGGCACTCTCACCATGGACACTGACATCATGGGCAGTGTCACTGTGGGCACTGTCACCAGGGGCCTTGTCACATGGGTGCTGTCACCATGGGCATTCTCACCATTAGCATTTTCACTATGGGTACTGTCACCAGGGGCACTACCACTGTGGGTAATGTTATCAGGGGCACTTTCCAGGTGAGCACTTTCACCATGGGCACTGTCATCATGGGCACTGTCAACATGGGCACTGTCACCATGGCTATTGACTTCGTGGGCACTGTCAACAGTTTCACTGTCACCGTGAGCTCTCTCACCATTGCACTGTGATGGTGGGCATTGTCACCATGCGTCTATATCCGTGGGCATTGCCAGCATGAGCAGTGTCACTGAGGGCACTGCTTCCATGAGCACTATCACCATGAGCACAGCCACTGTGAACTCTATCACCATAAGCACTGTCATCATCGGCACTGTCCCCATGAGCGCTGCCACAATGAACAGTGTCACCATGGGCACTTCCACTCTGAGCACTGTCACCATAAGCACTGTCACAGTGAGCCGTATCTCCATTGTCAATGTCACCATGTGCAATCTCACCAAGTGCACTATCACAGAAAGCAAGGTTACCATTGGCTCTGGCACAAAGTGCAATGTCACCATCGGTACTGTTCCCATAGGAACTATCACCAAGTTCATTGTTACTATGAACATTGTCATCACGAGCATTGCCACCTTGTACCCTGCTGTTGTGAGCACTGTCACCCTGAGAACTGTCGCTATATAAACTGCCACAATGGGTGTTTTCACCATGAGTACTGTCACCATGGGTATTGTCACCATTTGTACTGTCACCATGTGCACTATCACTGCAAGGACTATCACCTTAAGTAATATCACCATGCACAATATCACCATGGACACTTTCACCATTTTGCACCGCCACCATGTGCACAATCACCATAGGCAGTGTCACCATAGGCACATTATTATTGAGTACTCTCACAATGGGTAATATCACCATGGGCATTTTCACTGTGACAACTATCACCATGAGAAGTATCATGATTGGCCCTGACGCCATGGGACTTGTCACTACGAGCACTGTCACAATGGGCACTATCACCGTGAGCAGTCTCACTGTGGTATCTGTCACCATGAGAACTCTCATAATGGGCACTGTCACTTTCGGCACTGTGCCATGGGCACTGTCACTGTGGGCACTGCCACCATGAGCATTATTATGATGAACATTGCTACCGTGAGCAATATCATCATAAATACTGTCACCATGGGCACTGCCACAATTGGCAAGGCCATCATGTGCATACTCATGGTGTGCAGTGTCACCAGGGCCACTGCCACGAAGGACAGTGTCATCATGAGCACTGCAAGCATGGGCACTGTCACCATGGGCACTGTCACCATGGGTACTGTCACTTTTAGCACTGTCCATGGGAACTGTCACTGTGGGCATTGCCACCGTGAGCATTATTATGATGAACATTGCTACCGTGAGCAATATCATCATAAATACTGTCACCATGGGCACTGTCCCAATTGGCACGTGAACATGTGCATACTCATGGTGTGCACTGTCACCAAGGGCACTGCCACCATGGACAGTGTCACCATGAACACTGTAACCATGGGCACTGTCACCATGGGCACTATCACCATGTGTAATGTTATCATGGGCAATTTCCAGGTGAGCACTTTCAAAATGGGCACTGTCACCATGAGCACGGTCATTAAGAGCACTGCCACAATGAGCAGTGTCACCATGTGCACTCTCAGCATGTGCACTATCACCGAGTGCAAGTTTACCATTGGCCGTGTCACAAAGTGCAGTGTCACCATCGGTTCTGTTCCCATGGAAACTCTCACCAAGTGCACTGTCTACAATTAGCACTGTCAAAATGAGCACTGTCACTTTGGTCCGTGCTATTATGAGCACTGTCACCTTGAGAACTGTCACTATGAAAACTGCCGCCATGGGTATTTTCACCATGAGTACTGTCACCATGGGTATTGTCACCAGTTGCACTGTCACCATGAGCACTATTACCACGAGCACTATCACTGTGAACACTGTCACCATGGGCACTTGTACAATGTGGACTTTCACCATGAGCCCTGTCACCATGGGCACTGTCACTGTGAGCACTGTCACCGTGAACACTGTCACCGTGGGCATTGTCACCATAGGCCCTGTCATCATTGGCACTGCCACCATGGGAACTGTCACTGGGAGCTCTGTCACCATGGGTACTACAATGATGAGCACCGTCACCGTGAGCACTGTCACCATGAGCACTGTCACTGTGTGCAGTGTCCCCATACACACTATCACAATAAGGACTATCACCGTAAGCAATATCACCGTGAGCAATATCACCATGGGCACTGTCACCATGTGAACTATCACCATGGGCAGTGCCACCATGGGCCCATTATCATTGAGGACTGTCAACATGGGTAATATCGCCATGGGAACTACCACCATGAGCAATGTCATAATGGGCCCTGTCGCCATGGGCCTTGTCACTATGAGCACTGTCAGAATTGGTATTATCACAGTGAGCAGTCTCACCATGGTAACTGTCACCATGGCTACTGTCACCGTGATAACTGTCACCATGGGCACTGTCGCTGTGGGCACTGACACCCTGAGCATTATTACCATGAACACTGCAACCGTTAGAACTATCATCATAAGTACTGTCACCGTGGGACTGTCACGATTGGCATGGCCAACATCGGCACTCTCGAGGTGTGCACTGTTACCCAGGGCACTGCCACCATGGGCACTGTCACAGTGAGCACTATCACTGTGAGCAATGTCACACTGAACACTGTCACTTCTGGCACTGCTTACATGAGCAGTGTCACCATGGGCATGACACCCTGGTTATTGTCACCATGGGCACTAACCCCATGAGCACTCTCAGCATGGGCATTAAACCCTAGGTACTGGGACCATGGGAATATTCATCGTGAGCACTGTTACCATGAGCTCTGTCACCCTGGGTATTGTCACCAGGGGCACTATCACTGTGAGAATTATGATCATGGACACTGTCACCATAGGCACTATGAACATGAGCACTGTCACCATGAGCACTGTCACAATGAGCACTGTCTCTTTGGTCCCTGCTATTATGAGCACTGTCACCCTGAGAAATGTCACTATGAAAACTGCCACCATGGGAATTTACACCATGAGTACTGTCACCATGGGTATTGTCACCAGATGCACTGTCACCATGAGTGCTCTTACCGTGAGCACTATCATTGTGAGCACTGTCACCATGGGCACTTGTACAATGTGGACTTTAACCATGAGATTTGTCCACATGGGCACTGTCACTGTGAGCACAGTCACCATGAACACTGTCACCGTGGGCATTGTCACCATGGGCCCTGTCATCATTGGCACTGCCACCATGGGAACTGTCACTGTGAGCACTGTCACCATGGGTACTGCAATGATGAGCACTGGCACCGTGAGCACTGTCACCATTAGAACTGTCACTGTGTTCAGTGTCCCCATATGCACTATCACAATAAAGACTATCACCGTAAGCAATATCACCCTGAGCAATGTCACCATGGGCCCTGTCACCATGTGCACTATCACCATGGGCAGTGCCACCATGGGCCCGTTATCATTGAGGACGCTCAACATGGGTAATATCACCATGGGAACTGTCACCGTGAGAACTATCACCATGAGCAATGTCATAATGGGCCCTGTCGCCAGGGGCTTTGTCACTATGAGCACTGTCAGAATTGGTATTATCACAGTGAGCAGTTTCACCATGGTAACTGTCACCATGGTAACTGTCACCGTGATAACTGTCACCATGGACAGTGTCACTGTGGGCGCTGCCAACATGAGCATTATTAACATGAACACTGCAACCGTTATAACTATCATCATAACTACTGTCTCAATGGGCACTGTCATGACTGGCATGGCCAACATGGGCACACTCAAAGTGTGCACTGTTACCCGGGGCACTGCCACCATGGGCACTGTCACCATGAGCACTCTCAGCATGGGCATTACACCCTAGGTACTGGGACCATGAGAACATTCACCGTGAGCATTGTGACCATGAGCTCTGTCACCCTGGGTATTGTCACCATGGGCACTATCACCGTGAGAATTATGATCATGGACACTGTCACCATAGGCACTATCACCATGAGCACTGTCACCATGATTAATGTCACCCTGGGTATTGTCACCATGGGCTCTGTTACCGTGAGCACTACACCATGGGAATTGTGACTATGGGCACTGTCCCCAGGTGCAATACCACCATGGGCTCTGTCACCATGTGCACTATTACTGTGAGCAAAGTTACCATGGCAATGTCACAATGTGCAGAGTCACCTTCGGTAATGTCCCCAGGGGATCTGCCACTAGGTGTAATGTCACCACTAGCAATGGCACCACCGGCACTGGCACCTTGGGCACTGCTATTAGGAGCACTGTCACCATGAGAACTGTCGCTATGAGAACTGTCACCATGGGTATTTTCACCATGAGTACTCTCACCATAGGTATTGTCACCATTTGCACTCAGCATGAGCACTGTTATCATGAGCACTATCACCATTAGCAATTTCACCATGGGCTCTGGCACAATTCGGACTCTCACCAAGAGCCCTGTCACCATGGGCACTATCACCGTGAGCACTGTCACCATAGGCAACGTCAGCATGGGCACTTTCACCGAGGGCCCTGTCATCACGGGCAGTGTCACCGTGTGGAAGTGTCATAAGGGGGAATGTCACCATGGGAACTGCCACTATAGTCACTGTCACTGTGAGCACTGTCACCATGGGTAATGCAACCATGAGCACTGTCACCATGAGCACTGTCAGCTTGTGTTGTCACCGTGTGCACTTTCACCAAGAGCACTGTCATGGTGGGCAGTGTTACCAGGCGCTTTATCACCGAAAGTACTATCACGTTAAGCAATGTCACCATGAGCAATGTCACCATTGGTACTGTCACCATGTTGCACTGCCATCAGGTGCACTATCACCATAGGCACTGTCACCATGGGCACTTTATTATTGAGTATTTTCACCATGGGTAATATCACCATGGGCATTGTCACCATGACCACTATCATTGTGAGCAATATCATGATTGGCCCTGGCGCCATGGACCTTGTCACTATGAGCCCCTTCAAAATGGGCACTATCACCGTGAGCAGTCTCACCGTGGTATCTGTCACCATGGGCACTGTCACCATGGGCACTGTCACTTTCGGCACTGTGCCATTGACACTGTCACTGTGGGCACTGCCACCGTGAGCATTATTACGATGAACACTGCTACGGTGAGCAGGATCATCATAAATACTGTCACCATGCGCACTGTAACAATTGGCACGGCCACCATGCACATCCTCATGGTGTGCAGTGTCACCAGGGACACTGCCACCATGGGCAGTGTCACCATGAGCACTGTAACCATGGGCACTGTCACCATGGGCACTATCACCATGGGTAATGTTATCATGGGCACTTTCCAGGTGAGCACTTTCACCATGGGCACTGTCATCATGGGCAATGTCAACATGGGCCCTGTCACCGTGAGCACTGTCACCACGGACACTGCCGCTTTCAGCAGTGTCCATGGGCACTGTCACTGTGGGCACTGCCACTGTGAGCATTATTATGATGTACATTGCTACTGTGAGCAATATCATCATAAATACTGTCACCATGGGCACTGTCCCAATTGGCACGGTCACCATGTGCCAACTCATGGTGTGCACTGTCACCAGGGGCACTGCCACCATGGGCAGTGTCACCATGAGCACTGTTACCATGGGCACTGTCACCATGGGCATTATCACCGTGGGTAATGTTTTCATGGACAATTTCCTGGTGAGCACATTCAACATGGGCACTGTCATCATGGGCACTGTCACAAAGAGCACTGCCACAATGAGCAGTGTTACCATGTGCACTCTCACCATGTGCACTATCACCGAGTGCAAGTTCACCATTGGCCCTATCACAAAGTGCAGTGTCACCATTGGTTCTGTTCCCATGGAAACTGTCACCAAGTGCACTGTCACCATAAGCACTGTCACAATTACCACTGTCACTTTGGTCCATGCTATTATGAGCACTGTCACCCTGAGAACTGTCACTATGAAAACTGCCACCATGGGTATTTTCACCATGAGTACTGTCCCCATGGGTATTGTCACCAGTTGCACTGTTACCATGAGCAGTATTACCGCGAGCACTATCACTGTGAACACTGTCATGATGGGCACTTGTACAATGTGGGCTTGCACTATGAGCCCTGTCACCATGGGCACTGTCACTGTGGGCATTGTCACCATGGGCACTGTCATCATTGGCACTGCAACCGTGGGAACTGTCACTGGGAGCACAGTCACCATGGGTACTGCAATGACGAGCACTGTCACCGTGAGCACTGTCACCATGAGCACTGTCACTGTGTGCAGTGTCCCCATACACACTATCACAATAAGGACTATCACCGTAAGCAATATCACCGTGAACAATGTCACCATGGGCACTGTCACCATAATCACTATCACCATGGGCAGTGCCACCATGGGCCCATTATCATTGAGGACTCTCAACATGGGTAATATCACCATGGGAACTGTCACCGTGAGAACTATCACCGTGAGCAATGTCATAATGGGCCCTTTCGCCATGGGCCTTGTCACTATGAGCACTGTCAGAATTGGTATTATCACAGTGAGCAGTCTCACCATGGTAACTGTCACCATGGACACTGTCGCTGTGGGCACTGCCTCCGTGAGCATTATTACCATGAACACTGCAACCGTTAGAACTATCATCATAAGTACTGTCACCATGGGCACTGTCACGGTTGGCATGGCCAACATGGGCACTCTCAAGGTGTGAACTGTTACCCGGGGCACTGCCACCATGGGCCCTGTCACAATGAGCACTGTCACCGTGAACAATACCACAATGAGCACTGTCACTTCTGGCACTGCTTACATGAGCAGTGTCACCATGGGCATGACACCATGGTTATTGTCACCATGGGCACTGTCACCATGAGCACTCTCAGCGTGGGCATTACACCCTAGGTACTGGGACCATGGGAACATTCACCATGAGCATTGTGACCATGAGCTCTGTCATCCTGTGTATTGTCACCATGGGCACTATCACCGTGAGTATTATGATCATGGACACTGTCACCATAGGCACTATCACCATGAGCACTGTCACCATGAGTAATGTCACCCCGGGTATTGTCACCATGGGCTCTGTCACTGTGAGCACTACAGCATGGGAATTGTGACTATGGGCACTGTCACCGGTGCAATACCACCATGGGCCCTGTCACCATGTGCACTATCACTGTGAGCAAGGTTACCATGGGCAATGTCACAATGTGCAGAGTCACCTTCGGTAATGTCCCCAGGGGATCTGCCACTAGGTGTCCTGGCACCACTAGCAATGGCACCACGTGCACTGGCACCTTGGGCAATGCTATTAGGATCACTGTCACCATGAGAACTCTCGCTATGAGAACTGTCACCATGGGTATTTCCACCATGAGTACTCTCACCATATGTATTGTCACCATTTGCACTGTCAGCATGAGCACTATTACGGTGAGCACTATCACCGTTTGCACTTTCACCATGGGCACTAGCACAATTCGGACTCTCACCAAGTCCCCTGTCACCCTGGGCACTATCACTGCTAGCACTCTCACCATAGGCAATGTCAGCGTGGGCACTTTCACCGTGGGCACTGTCATCACGGGCAGTGTCACCATGGGGAAGTGTCATAATGGGCAATGTCACCATGGGCACTGCCACCATAGGCACTGTCAGTGTGAGCACTGTCACCATGGGTAATGCAACCATGAGCACTCTCACCATGAGCACTGTCAGATTGACTTGTCACCATTTGCACTGTCACCAAGATCACTGTCATGGTGAGCAGTGTTACCAGGCGCTCTATCACCACAAGTGCTATCACGTTAAGCAATGTCACCATGAGCAATGTCACCATTGGTACTGTTACCATGTTGCACTGTCATCATGTGCACTATCACCATAAGAACTGTCACCATGGGCACTTTATCATTGAGTACTCTCACCATGGGTAATATCACCATGGGCATTGTCACCATGACAACTATCACTGTGAGCAATATCATGATTGGCCCTGGCGCCATGGACCTTGTCACTATGAGCACTGTCACAATGGTCACTATCACCGTGAGCAGTCTCACTGTGGTATCTGTCACCATGGACACTCTCCCTTAGAACTGTCAACATGGGCACTGTCACTTTTGGCACTGTCCATGTGCACTCTCACTCTGGGCACTGCCACCGTGAGCATTATTACGATGAACACTGCTACTCTGAGCAGTATCATCATAAATACTGTCACCATGGACACTGTAACAATTGGCACAACCACCATGTGCATACTCATGGTGTGCACTGTCACCAGGTCCACTGCCACCATGTGCAGTGTCACCATGAGTACTGTAACCATGGGCACTCTCAACATGGGCAGTGTCACCGTGGGCACTCTCACCATGGACCTTGTCACATGGGTGCTGTCACCATGGGCATTCTCACCATTAGCACTTTCACTATGGGCACTGTCACCAGGGGCACTACCACCGTGGATAATATTATCATGGGCATTTTCCAGGTGAGCACTTTCACCATGGACACTGTCATCATGGGCACTGTCACCATGAGCACTGTCACCGTGAGCTCTCTCACCATTTCACTGAGATCGTGGACACTGTCACCATGCGTCTATCACCGTGGGCATTGCCAGCATGAGCAGTGTCACTAAGGGCACTGCCTCAGTGAGCACTATCACCATGAGCACAGCCACTGTGAACTCTATCACCTTAAGCACTGTCTTCATCGGCACTGTCCCCATGAGCACTGCCACAATGAGCTGTGTCACCATGGGCACTTTCACCATGAGCACTGTCACCATGAACCCTGTCACCATGAGCCATGTCTCCATGGGCAATGTCGCCATGGGCACTTTCACCATGGGCACTATCACTGAGAGCAAGTTTACTGTTGGCTCTGTCACAAAGTGCCGTGTCACCATCGGTACTCTTCCTATGGAAACTGTCACCAAGGGCACTGTCACCATGAGCACTGTCACCATGAGCTCTGCCACCTTGGTCCATACTATTATCAGCACAGTTACCCTGAGAACTGGCACTATGAGAACTGCCACAATGTGTTTTTTCACCATGAGTAGTGTCGCCATGGGTATTGTCACCATTTGCACTGTCACCATGTGCAGTATCACCACAAGGATTATCACCTTAAACAATGTCACCATGCACAATATCACCATAGACACTGTCACCGTTTTGCACTGCCACCATGTGGACTATCATCTTGGGCACTGTCACCGTGGGCACTTTATCATTGAGTACTGTCACCATGGGTAATATCACCTTGGGCACTGTCTCCATGAGAACTATCACCGTGTGCAATGTTACTTAGAGCACTGTCACCATGAGCACTGCCCCCTTGGGCACTTCTATTATGAGCACTGTCACCATGAGAATGGTCACTATGAGAAATGCCACCATGGGTATTTTCACCATGAGTACTGTCACCATGGATATTGTCACCATTTGTAATGTCACCATGAACACTGTCACCATGGGCACTATCACCATGAGAACTGTCAGCATGGGCACTGTCACTGTGGGCACTTGCATCTTGGGCACTGCTACCATGCTCAATGTCACCATGGGCACTCTCACTGTGAGCTCTGTCAACATGAGCACGTCACCAAGGTCACTGTCAACATGGGTACTCTCTCCAAGGGCAATTTCACCATGAGCACTGTGTCACCAAGGGCAGTATAACCATGAGCATTATCACCGTGGACACTGTCACCAGGGCCACTGCCACCATGGGCACTGTCAGTTTGAGCACTGTCACCATGGACACTGCAACCATGGGCACTGTCACCATAAACATTGTCACCATTGGCTGTATCACCCTGCTCACTCTCACCATGGGCAGTATCACCATGAGAACTGTCAGAAAGGGCACTGTCACTGTTGGCACTGTCACCATCGGCACTTTATCATTGAGTAACCTCACCATGGGTAATATCACCATGGGCATTGTCACCATGACAACTATCACCGTGAGCAATAACATGATTGGCCCTGGCGCCATGGGCCATGTCACTGTGAGCACTGTCACAATGGGCACTATCACCATGAGCAGTCTCACTGAGGTAGGTGTCACCATGGGCCCTGTCACCGTGAGAACTGTCACCATGGGCACTGTCACTTTCGGCACTGTCCATGGGCACTGTCACTGTGGGCACTGCCACCGTGAGCATTATTACGATGAACAATGCTACCGTGAGCAGTATCATCATAAATACTGTCACCATGGGCACTGTCACAATTAGCATGGCCATCATATGCATACCCATGGTGTGCACTGTCACCAGGGGCACTGCCACCATGGGCAGTGTCACCATGAGCATTGTAACCATGGGAACTGTCAGCATGGGCACTATCACCGTGGGCAATGACATCATGGGCAGATTCACCTTGGGCACTGTCACCTGGGGCCTTGTCATATGGGTGCTGTCACCATGGGCATTCTCACCATTAGCACTGTCACTATGGGTACTGTCACCAGGGGCACTACCACCATGGGTAATGTTATCAGGGGAACTTTCCAGGTGAGCACTTTCACCATGGGCACTGTCATCATGGGCACTGTCACCATGGGCACTGACATCCTGGTCAGTGTCATCGTGGGCACTGTCACCATGGGCCTTGGCACATGGGTGCTGTCACTATGGCCATTGTCTTTGTGGGCACTGTCACAAGTTTCACTGTCACTGTAAGCTCTCTCACCATTGCACTGCGATGGTGGGCACTGTCACCATGCATCTATCACCGTGGGCATTGCCACATGAGCAGTGTCACTGAGGGCACTGCCTCCGTGAGCACTATCACAATGAGCACAGCCACTGTGAACTCTATCACCACAAGTACTGTCATCATCTGCACTCTCACCATGAGCACTGCCACAATGAACAGTGTCACCATGGGCACTTCCACCATGAGCACTGTCACCATGAGCACGGTCACAGTGAGCCAGGTCTCCATGGGCAATGTCACAATGGGCACGCTCACCATGTGCAATATCTCCAAGACCAAGGTTACCATTGGCTCTGTCACAAAGTGCATTTTCACCATTGGTTCTGTTCCCATGGGAACTGTCACCAAGTGCACTGTCACCATGAGCACTGTCAACACGAGCACTGGCACCTTGGGACCTGCTATTATGAGCACTGTCACCCTGAGAATTGTCGCTATGAGAACTGCCACCACGGGTATTTTCACCATGAGTACTGTCGCCATGGGTATTGTAACCATTTGGACTGTCACCATGTGCACTATCACCACAAGGACTATCACCTTAAGCAATGTCACCATGCACAATATCACCATGGACAATGTCACCATGTGCACTATCACCACATGGACTATTGCCTTAAGCAATGTCACCATGCACAATATCACCATGGACACTGTCACTATTTTGCACTGCCAGCATGTGCACTATCACCATGGGCACTGTCACCTTGGGCACCTTATAATTGAGTACCATCACCATGGGTAGTATCACCATGGCCACTGTCACCATGAGAACTGTCACCGTGAACAATGTTACGAAGAGCACTGTCACCACGAGCACTGCCACCTTGGGCGCTGCTATTATGAGCACTGTTATCATGAGAACTGTCGCCATGAGAACTGCCACCATGGGTATTTTCACTATGGGTACTGTCACCATGGGTATTGACACCATTTGTTGTGTCACCATGAGCTTTGTCACTGTGAGAAATGTCACTATTAGAATTGCCACCATGGGAACTTTTACGATGAATACTCTCACCATGGGCATTTTCCACATGGGCACTGTCACCGTGAGCAAAGTTACCATGGGCACTGTCACAATGTGCAGTGTCACAATTGGTACTGTCCCCATGGGAACTGACACCAAGAACACTGTCACCACAAGCACTGCCACCTTGGGTAGTTTCAATATGAGTACTGTCCCCATGGGTATTGGCACCATTTGCACTCTCACCATTAGCACTATTACCGTGAGCAGTATCACCATGAGCACTGTCACCATGGGCACTAGTACAATGCGGACTTTCAACATGAACCTGGTCACCATGGGCTCTATCACTGTGAGCACTCTCACCGTGTTCACTTTCACTATGGGCACTGTCACCATGAGCACTGTCACCATAAGCAATGTCACCGTGGGCATTATCACCATGGGCCCTGTCATCATTGGCACTGCCACCATGGGAACTGTCACTGTGAGCACTGTCACCATGGGTACTGCAACCATGAGCACTGTCACTGTGTGCAAGTTTACCATTGGCCCTGTCACAAAGTGCAGTGTCACCATCGGTTCTGTTCCCATGGAAACTCTCACCAAGTGCACTGTCACCATGAGCACTGTCACAATGAGCACTGTCACTTTGGTCCCTGCTATTATGAGCACTGTCACCCTGAGAACTGTCACTATGAAAACTGCCGCCATGGGTATTTTCACCATGAGTACTGTCACCATGGGTATTGTCACCAGTTGCACTGTCACCATGAGCACTATTACCACGAGCACTATCACTGTGAGCACTGTCACCATGGGCACTTGTACAATGTGGACTTTCACCATGAGCCCTGTCACCATGAGCACTGTCACTGTGAGCACTGTCACCGTGGGCATTATCACCATGGGCCCTGTCATCATTGGCACTGCCACCATGGGAAATGTCACTGTGAGCACTGTCACCATGGGTACTGCAACCATGAGCACTGTCACCCTGAGCACTGTCACTGTGTGCAGTGTCCCCATGTGCACTATCACCATAAGGACTATCACCGTAAACAATGTCACCATGAGTAATGTCACCATGGACATTGTCACCATTTGGCCCTGCCACCATGTGCACTATCACCATGGACACTATCACCATGGGCAGTGCCACCATGGGCCCGTTATCATTGAGGACTCTCAACATGGATAATATCACCATGGGAACTGTCACCATGAGTTCTATCACCATGAGCAATGTCATAATGGGCACTGGGGCCATGGGCCTTGTCACTATGAACACTGTCAGAATTGGTATTATCACAGTGAGCAGTCTCACCATGTTAACTGTCACCGTGGGCTCTGTAACTGTGATAACTGTCACCATGGACACTCTCACTGTCGGCACTGTCCATGGGCACTGTCACTGTGGGCACTGCCACTGTGAGCATTATTACCATGAACACTGTAACCGTTAGAACTATCATCATAAGTACTTTCACCATGGACACTGTCACCATTGGAATGGCCACCATGGGCACTCTCACGATGAGTACTATCACATGGGTATTTTCACCATGGACACTATCACCGTAAGCAGCATTACCATGAGCACTTTCTTTGTGAGCAATGTCACCATGGGCTCTGGCACAATGCGGAATCTCACCATGAGCCATGTTGCCATGGGCATTATCACCTTGAACATTGTTACCGTGGTCACTGTCACCATGGGCAATGTCACCGTGAGAATTGTCACCATAGACAACGTCACCATGGTAACAGTCACCTTGGGCACAGTCATCCTAGGCATGGTCACTGTGGACACTGTCACCATGGGCACTGTCGGATTAAGCAATGTCACCATGGGTACTGCAACCATGGGCAATATCACCATGAGCACTGTCACCATTGGCAGTATTACCATGTGCACTTGCCGGAGTCCAGCTCCAGTGATTCCACGGATACCCGAGGGATGGATATCATCGGCAAAGGAAATAATTCTATAACAATTCTTAAAGTATCAGCATTGCATGTTTCTCTTTCTCACGTCTTTATTCTTTATTCTTCTTCTATTGTTTACAATCACAGGTTTATATATTGTTGTTAATTCCATTACCAAGTACATGGCCAAACAGTCTTAGTACAATCAAACCTCAAAATATTCTATAAAGATTGTTTTTAAAAAATATCCCCTAGTTTCTAGATGTCCTATTAAAATATTTCCCCAAGTTCCCATTAATCACAGGTTATTTCTTAGTAACCAAGGCAAGCAGTTATATGATTATTTTAATTGTAAAAGTTGGAGCTACTTGTTCCTCTTTCTTTTCTTGCATGGGCAGCCTTTTACAAGGGTTCCATGAAAATATTTACAATATACCCTGCATTCCCTTTCTTGTTGTTTCCTCCAACTGAGACAGTGTTTTCTCCCTATCCTAACAACCAATTCTGCTCTAGTCATTTTCTTTTCTATAATTAATGTTCCTTTATAATAGAACCATAAATTTCCTATGTCATCAGGAACTCTGGCCCATGGCCATAACTCCATACTAGAGGGTGTTTTTCATAAAAACATCCCTTTAGTGCCAGGCTCTTAATTCTTTACCCATTTCTCCAGGGCTTTAGTGGGTACTTCCCATTCTGTTGTAGTTTCAGGAGGGGGAGTCCTAGAGGAATTTTTCTTTCGTGTGGAGCAACATCCCCCCAATATTGCCCCTATATGTAAATTTATTTCCATAAAACATAACAACAGAGCTGTAGTCCACCTTCCTGGCACGGTGCTGCCTTGCAGTTTCGCCTTCTATTGCTCCATGACTTTGTCATGGTGCGATGGCTCCAGGATGGCTTCCAACATCTCCCACTTTTTTCATTTTTTAAAAGTGCAGTATGTAGCTCCCCGAAAAGTTGTTTGATGCTTTTAATAATTATTCTGATAATGACTGGAAGTAAAAATATCAGAATTAGTACAACTCCTTCAATGATTCCGCCATTAAATAGCATTGAGTATAAGGTTGTATGTGACACAAATGACTTAATACTTTCAAAAAAATTCTGAGCAGACTGTGCCGGAGATAAATCTAAGTTTGTGTTTCCTATGTCATGAATCTCTAGATGTAATTTAGTAAGGTCTAAACTAACATCTGCTTGGTTCCAAACTCCCATAATATGAGTACGAAATTGTTCCCAAGAATATAATGATGCATTCACTTTTAGAGGAGTAACACCTTTTTTATGACACATCAAAGTTAATCTTATTTTGAGTGCTGTTAATTCTTGCCCTATGTGAAAAATTGCTTCTTCTAAGGCATCCACCTTTGCTTCTAACTTTCTGTCTATAACTTCCTGAGTAGCCAGAGTTAAAGATATATATTTTTGAAAGCTCTTTACATGTTGAGCTGTATGTACTTGTTGAGCTAAGGAACTTATTGAAAGAGAAAATGATGTTATTACAGCTATAAATGGAGATATTCCTAGAATTAAAGTTGAATCAATCTTTTTGAACGTAATAAAACTTCATTTTCATGCAAAACTTGTAAGCCACAATCATCATACCAGGCAGAGAACAATTTTACAGGCAACATAATATATGGTGGTCGTTCAAGAATCATTAAAACTTGTACATTCATAGAGGAATTTATACAACTTGTCAAAATACAATCAAAGCAATGTGTCCAAAATGTAGAATCAGAAGCATTATGATAAATATTTAGATCCACATATTTTGGGGCTACCAATAATACATAAGGTGCTGACACACAAGCCTGCATAGAATAAATGCCCATATTTTTAAGTCTTTGAAGAATAACTGGCGATGGTGAAGCAATAGCTTTCCAAAGCTGGGCCTGTGCATAATACATATTATCTTGAGCCATAGTTAGGATAGGAGGCACCCATCCTCCAGTGTGCCATCTATTAACAAGCATAGAAGCAGGAATGAATGAATTATTCCAATCATAACGTGCATGATGTTGTAAATAATCTTTATAATCCTTACATGGATCAGGATTACTCCAATCATGCACATTTTTTGTGGTATCCTCTATGGGAATATCAATTGTTGAAGAATATATACAATAATTCCATGTAGGAAATCCTTTATTGGTATCTACAGCATCCCAGGTACTATCCAATTGGTCTTCCGGAGATTGTAACATATATGAATGTATTCCTGTATGAATACCTTAATGAGGATTACAAGGAGGAAATTTAAAGAATGAGAGGAATGTTGATTCTAAGTTGGATCTTCTCCGGGTGCTAGACCAAAGAAGTCTCTTATTAGATTGACTCGAAGGAGAAGAAGTAAGCTGTCATTTAGGAAAAACCGGTATACAACCATCCTTACAAGAGGTTACAGAATTATTAATTGATGGAAATATAAAACATATAGGATGGAATGCTGATTTTCCTGGAAAAGTAAAATTATTATTATTTTTAATTTATTATATGGATAGGAGCTTATGGCTCCTCCCATTAACCTGGGCATAGTAGTAGACATTGGTATACCCTCATTATCCCAGGCTACAGTTTGTAAAATCGGTGGATCAGGGAGATAAGTCCAATAAGAATTTCCCAAAATATTTCCCCTAGTTACCTGTCAGGCCAATATAGCAAGCATAGCAACAAAAAGATTTCCAGGTGTTAAGGTAGCTCCCTGGTCTGTTACCACTTTCTCAGTGTCATCAGCAATTCGTTTAATCTGACCCCAAATTGGTGGGTTTGAAGTTCTCCTAGAGATGGCTCTTCTCTTGTGAGGTCTCGGGCACGGATGCGCCAGACAAAAAATTGGTCTCTCTCCGATGGTGAAGTTTTGTATCTGTTGCAGCAACGGTTTCTATATGAGGAATGGTGACAGTGCACATGGTGACAACCCATGCTGACAGTGCTCATGGTAGCAGTACCCATGGTGACAGTGCTCACAGTGATAGTGCCCATGGTGGCAGTTCCCATGGTGACACTGCCCATGGTTACAATGCCGATGATGACATGCCCATGGTGACAGTGCCCATGGTGCCAATGCCTATGGTGACAGTGCTCACAGTGACAGTACCCATAGTAACAGTGACCATGTTGAGAGTGCTCATGGTGATAGTGTCCATGGTGACAGGGCTCATTGTGACAGTCCACATTGTGCCAGTACCCATAGTGAGAGTGCTCACAGTGACAGTGTCCATGGTGACAGTGACCACGGTGACAGTGCTCATGGTGGTAGTGCTCACAGTAATCGTGCTCATGGTGACAGTGCCCATGGTTATAGTGCCCATGGTGAGAGTCCGCACGTTGATAGTGCCCATGGTGGCAGTTCCTATTGTGAAAGTGCTCATGATGACATTGCTCATGTTGGTATTTCCCATGGTGACAGTGATCACAGTGATACTGACCATGGAAAAAGTGCACATGGTGGCTGTTTCCTTGGTTACAGTGCCCATGATGACAGTACTCATGGTGACAGTTCCCCCGGTGATAGTGCCAATGGTGACATTGAACATGGTGGTAATGAAAAATGGTGACAGTGCCCATGTTGACAGTTTACATGGTGACAGTGCACACGGTGACAACCAATGCAGACAGTACTCACGGTGACAGTAATCATGGTTGCAGTACCCATGGTGACAGTGATCAAAGTGATAGTGCCCATGGTGGCAGTGCCCATGTTGACATTGCCCATGGCGCAATTGCCAATGGTGACAGTGCTCATGGTAACAGTGCCCATTGTGACAGTGACCATGGTGAGAGTGCTCACAGTGATAGTGCCCATGGTGACAGGGCTCATGTTGCCAGTCCGCATTGTGCCAGTACCCATGGAGACTGTGCTCATGGTGACAGTGACCACAGTGAGAGTGCTCATGGTGATAGTGCCCATGGTGACAGTTCAAATGGTGACAATACTCATGATAAAAATACCCATGGTGGCAGTTCTCATAGAGACAGTTCTCATGGTGACAGTGCTCATAATAACTGTGACCAAGGTGGCATTGCTCGTGGTGACGGTGCTCTTGGTGGCAGTTCCCATGGGGACAGTACCGATGGTGACACTGCACATCATTACAGTGTCCATGGTAACCGTGCTCACAGTGATAGTGCACATCGTGACAGTGCCCATGGTGGTAGTTCACCTGGTGACAGTGCTAAATAGGGAGAGTGCACATGCTGGCAGTTCTCATGGTGATAATGCCCATGGTGACAGTGCACATGGTGATAATGGGCATTGTTACAGTGTTCATGGTAACAGAGCCCAAGGTGGCAGATGCCATGGTGAGAGTGCCCACAATGACAGTGCCCTTGGTGACAATGCCAACAGTGACAGTGCCCATGGTGACCCTTCTCACGGTGACAGTGCCCATGGGGACAGTTAGCATGGTGAGATTTCTCACGGTGATAGTGCCCTTTGTGAAAGTGCTCACAGTGACAATTCCCATTGTGGCAGTGCCCATAGAGACATTCCGCACGGTCACATTTCTCACGGTGAATGTGCCTATGGTGATATTGCCCATGGTGACACTGCACATGGTGGCAGTGCAAAATGGTGACAGTGCCCATGGTGATATAGCTCAAGGTGACTTTCCTTACAGTGATATTCCTTATGGTGAGAGTGCACATGGTGACACTGTACCCAGTAACAGTGTTCATGGTGACAGTGTTCACGGTGATAGTTCCCCTGGTGAAAGTGTCCATGGTGACAGTGCCCATAGTCACATTTCTTATGGTGTATTGCTCACAGTGACAGTGCCCATGGTAAAAATACCCAGGGTGACATTTTTCATGGTGACACTGTTCACGGTGATAGTGCCCATGGTGACAGTGCCCATGTTCACAATTCTCACAGTGATAATACCTATGGTGAGATTACCTAGGGTGACAATGCCCATGGTGTCATGCCCATGGTGACAGTGCTCATGGTGAACGTGCTCATGGTGACAGTGCCCATGTTTACAGTGTTTATGGTGATAGATGTCATGGTGTCAGTGCCCACGGGGACAGTGCCCAGGCTGACAAAGCCCATGGTGATACTTCCCATTGTGACAGTGCCCACAGTGACAGTGCCCATGGTGACAGCACCCAGTGTGACAAGGCCCATGGTGACAGTGCTCATGGTGAACATGCCCATGGTGACAGTTTTGATGGTGAGAGTGCCAATAGTGACAGTGCTCATGGTGAAACTGCCCATGGAAACATTGCCCATGGTGATGATTCTCATGGTGACAACCCCATGGTGACAGTGTCAATGGTGATAGTGCCCGTGGTGACAATTCTTACGTTGAATGCAACCATAATGACCGTTCTCATGGTGACAGTGCCTATGGTGAAAATTCTCATAGTGACAGAGCTCACAGTGGCAGTGTCCATGGTGATATTACCCATGGTGACAGTACTCTTGGTAAAAGTGCCCATGGTGACACTGCACATTGTGGCAGTGCAAAATGGTGACCGTGCCCATGGTGATATTGCTCATGGTGACATTGCTTACAGCAATAGTCCTTAGGGTGATAGTTTGTATGGTGAAACTGCAACAGTGACAGTGCTCATGGTGACAGTGTTCATGGCAATAGTGCTGATGGTGAATGTGCCCATGGTGACAATGCCCATAGTCACAATTCTCACAGTGTAGTGCTCACGATGACAGTGCCCATAGTGAGAGTACACAGGGTGACAGTATTCATGGTAACATTGCTCATGGAGAGTGCCCATATTCACAACTCTCACGGTGATAGTGCCCATGGTGACAATACCCAGGGTGACACAGCTCATGGTAAAAATGCTCACGGTGACAGTACCTAAGGTGATATCACAAATGGTGAGTGTGCTCATGGTGACAATACCCAGGGCGTCCTGCCCATGGTGACAGTGATCATGGTGACACTGCTCATGTGGAGAGTGCCAAAAGTGACAGTGCTCATTGTGGCAGTGCTCATGGTGACAGTGCCCATGGTTACAGTGCTTATGGTGATAGATGTCACGGTGGCTGTGCCCACAGTGTAAGTGCCCACGCTGACAAAGCCCATGGTGATACTTCACATTTTGACAGTGCCCACAGTGACATAGCCCATGGTGACAGTGCCCAAGATCACAGTGCCCATGTTGAGAGTGCTAATGGTGTCTGTGCCCATGGTGACAGTGCCCAGTGTGACAGAGCTCACAGTGACCGAGCCGATGCTGACAGTGCCGATCGTGATAGTGCCAATAGTGAGAATGCACACGGTGAAACTGCCCAAGGAGACACTGCCCATGGTGATAGTGCTCATCGTGACAACCACTCTGAGGCAGTGCCAATGGTGAGAGTCCCTGTGGTGACAGTTCTCACAGTGAATGTGACACTGCTGAAATTGCTCATGGTGACAGTGCTCATGGTGACAGTGCTCAAGGTGATAGTCTCCATGTTGACAGTGCCCATGGTGACTATTCTCATGGTGACACTGCCTATGTTGATAATGCTCTTAGTGACAGTGCTCACGGTGACAGTGTGCAAGGTGACAGTGACCATGGTGACTGTTCTCACCGTGATAGTGCCCATGGTGACAGTGTTCATGGTGATAGTCCGCATTGAGGCTGTGCCCATGGTGACAGTGCTCAGGGTGATAGTGCTCACGGTGATAGTACTCACGTTGACAGGGCCAAGATGACAATACCCACGGTGACAGTAATCATGGTGAAAGTGCCCATGTGGCAGTTCTCATAGTGACCGATCTTTTGACAGTGCTCATGGTTGCAGTGCTCGTGGTGACAGTGCTCTTGGTGACAGTGTTCATGGTGACAGCGCCCATGGTGAGACTACCGATGTTGACACTGCCTATGGTGACAGTGCACATGGTCCAGGTGCATCTGGTGGCAGTCAAAATAGTGACAGTGCCCATGGTGATATTGCTCAAGGTGATAGTGTCCATGGTGAGAGTGCCCATGGTTACAATGCACATGGTGACAGTGACCCTGGTGACTGTGCACACCGTGAGAGTGCCCATGGTGGCCGTGCCGATGGTGACAGTTCTTATCATGATAGTGCTCATTGTAGCAGTGTTCATGGTAATAGTGCTCACCGTGGCAGTGCTCAAAATGAGAGTGCCAATGGCGAGAATACTGACTATGACAGTGCCCATGGGGACTTTTCTCTCTGTGTCAGTGCCCTTTGGGACAGTTAGCATGGTGAGATTTCCCATGGTGATAGTGCCCATTGTTTCAGTGCTCATAGTGACAAGAAACATGGCACCAGTGCCCATGATGACATTGTGCATGGTGAAAGTTCTCACGGTGACAGCAGCCATGGTGATACTACCCATGGTAGACAGTACTCAGTGATAAAGTGCTCATGGTGACAGTATCTAAGGTGGCAGTGCAAAATGGTGACTGAGCCCATGGTGATATTGCTTAATGTGATAGTACTTGCAGTGATACTGTGCATGGTGACACTGCCCACTGGGACAGTGCTCTTGCTGACAGTGTTCACAGTGATAGTGCCACTGTTGGAAGTGCCCATCGTGAAAGTGCCCATGGTGAGAGTTCTTATGGTGACAGTGGTCAGTGTGACAGTGCTCGTGGTGAAAGGGCCCATGGTGACAGAGCTCATGGTGACAGTGCCCATAGTTATAGTGTCCATGGGGACAGTACTAACAGTGAAATTGTCCACGGGGACACTGTCCATGGTGACAGTGCCCATGGTCACATCCCTCACAGTGATAGTGCTCACGGTGACAGTACCCATGGTGACAGTGACCACGTTGACAGTTCTAACGGTGATAGTGCCCATTATGACAGTACTCTTGGTGAAAGTCCACATTGTGCCACTGCCCAAGGTGACATTGCTCACTGTGACAGTGCCCAAAGTCACAATACTCATGGTGACAGTGCCCAGGCTGACAGTTCTCATGGTGATAGTGCCCATGGTGACAGTGCACATGTTGATACTGAGAATGGTGACAGTGCTTATAGTGACAGTGGTCATGGTTGCAGTACCCATGGTGATAGTGCTAAAACTGACAGTGCCCTTGGTGATAGTGCCCATGCTGAGTGTGCTCACGTTAATAGTGTCCATGGTGACAGTTCCCATTGTGAAAGTGCTCATGATGACAGTGCCCATGGTAACAGTGACCACAGTGAGAGCGCTCTTGGTGATAGTGACCATGGTGACAGGGCTCATTGTGACAGTCCGTGTTGTGCCAGTACCCATAGTGACAGTGCTCACGGTGACAGTGCCCATGGTGACAGTGACCACGGTGAGAGTGCTCACGGTGGTACTGCTCACAGTAATAGTGCTTATGGTGACAGTGCCGATGGTGACAGTGCTCACAGTGACAGTGCCCATGGTGATAGTGCCCATGGTGAGAGACCGCACATTGATAGTGCCCATAGTGGCAGTTCCTATTGTGAAAGTGCTCATGATTACATTGCCTATATTGGTAGTTCACATGGTGACAGTGCTCACAGTTATAGTGACCATGGTAACAGTGCAAATGGTGGACGTGCCCATGGTGACAGTTTCCATGATGACAGTACACATGGTGACAGTTCTCACGGTGATAGTGCCCATGGTGACATTGCACATGGTGGCAGTGGAAAATGGTGACAGTGCCCATGTTGACAGTTGTCATGGTGAGAGTGCACATGGTGACAACCCATGCAGACAGTACTCACGGTGACAGTACTAACGGTGACAGTTATCATGGTCACAGTACCCATGGTGACAGTGCTCACAGTGATAGTGCGCATGGTGACACTGCCCATTGTGACACTGCCCATGATGACAGTGCCCATGGTGCCATTGACTATGGTGACAGTGCTCATGGTGACAGTGCCCACGGTGAAAGTGACCATGGTGAGAGTACTCACAGTGATACTGCCCATGGTGACAGGGCTCATGGTGCCAATCCACATTGTGCCAGTACCCATGGCGACAGTGCTCACGGTGACAGTGACCACAGTGAGAGTGCTCACGGTGATACTGCTTACGGCAATAGTTCTCATGGTTACAGTGCAAATGGTGACAATACCCATGATGACAGTACTCATGTTGAAAATACACATGGTGGCAGTTCTCATAGCGACAGTTCTCATGGTGACAGTGCAAATGGTAACAATAACCATGGTGACAGTACTCATGTTGAAAATACCCCTGGTGGCAGTTCTCATAGTGACAGTTCTCAGGGTGACAGGGCTCATAATAGCAGTGCCCAAGGTGGCAGTGCTCGTGGTGACAGTGCTAATGGTGACAGTGCTCTTGGTGGCAGTTCCCATGGGGACAATACTGATGGTGACACTGTGCATTGTTACAGTACCCATGGTAACTGTGCTCATGGTGATAGTGCACATCGTGACAGTGCCCATGGTGGTAGTTCACCTGGTGACAGTTCTAAATAGTGACAGTGCACATGCTGACAGTGCTCGTGGTGATAGTGCCCAGGGTGACAATGCACGTTGATAATGGGCATTGTTACAGTGTTCATATTGACAGAGTCCAAGGTGGCAGTGGCCATGGTGACAGTGCCCACAATGACAGTGCCCATGGTGACAGTGCTGACATTAACAGTGTGCATGGTGACACTTCTCACGGTGACAGTGCCCATAGAGACAGTTAGCATGGTGAGATTTCTCATGGTGATAGTGACCATTGTGACATTGTTCACAGTGACAATGCCCATGGTTCCAGTGCCCATAGAGAAATTCCACATGGTCATAGTTTTCTCAGTGATAGTGCCTATGGTGATATTACCCATTGTGACACTGCACATGGTGGCAGTGCAAAATGATGACAATGCCCATGGAGACATTGCTCATGGTGATTTTGCTTACGGTGATAGTCCTTACACTGAAAGTGCACATGATGACACTGCATGCAGTGTCAGTGCTCATGGTGACAGTGTTTATGGTGATAGTTCCCATGGTGAGAGTGTCCATGGTGACAGTGCCCATAGTCACAATTCTCATGGTGTAGTGCTCATAGTGACAGTGCCCATGGTGAAAATACCCTGGGTGACAGTACTCATGTTGACATTGATCAAGGTGATAATGCCCATGGTGACAGTGCCCATGTTCACAATTCTCACAGTGATAATGCCTATGGTTTGAGTACCTAGGGTGACAAGGCCCATGGTGACAGTGCCCATGGTGTCATGCCCATGGTGACAGTGCTCATCGTGACGGTGCTCACGTTGGCAGTGCCATAAATAACAGTGCTCATTGTGGTAGTGCTCAAGGTGGCCATGCTCATGGTGACAGTGCCCATGTTTAGAGTGTTTATGGTGATAGATGTCACGGTGTCTGTGCCCACGGGGACATTGCCCATGCTGACAAAGCCCATATGATACTTCCCTTTGTGAAAGTGCCCATAGTGACAGCGCCAAGTGTGACAAGTCCCATGGTGACACTGCTCATCGTGACAGCGCCCATTGTGACAGTGCCGATGGTGAGAGTGCCAATAGTGACAGTGCTTATGGTGAAAGTGCCTATGGAGACATTGCCCATGGTGATAGTGCTCTTGGTAATAACCCCACAGTGACAGTGCCAATGGTGATAGTTCCCGTGGTGACAGTTCTTACATTGAATGTGACCATGGTGACAGTTCTCATGGTGACAGAGCCTATGGTAAAAGTGCTCATGGTGACAGTGCCCATGGTGACAGTACTAAAGGTGACAATTCCCATGCTAAGAATGCTCATGGTAACAGTGCCCTTGGTGACAATATCCAGGGTGTCCTGCCCATGGTGACAGTGATCATGGTGACACTGTTCATGTGGACAGTGCCATAAGTGACTGTGCTCATTGTGACAGTGCTCATGGTGACCGTGCTCATGCTGACAGTGCCCATGGTTACAGTGCTTATGGTGATCGATGTCACGGTGGCTGTGCCCTTGGTGACATTACCCACGCTGACAAAGCCCATGGTGATACTTCCCATTGTGACAGTGCCCATAGTGACAGAGCCAATGGTGACAGTGCCCAAGATAACAGTGCCCATGGTGAGAGTGATAACTGTGACTGTGCACATGGTGACAACACCCAGTGTGACAATGCTCATTGTGAAAGTGCTCTCAGTGACCGTGCCAATACTGACAGTGCTGATGGTGATAGTGCCAATAGAGAGAGTGCTCACGGTGACACTTCCCATGCTGACACAGCCCATAGTGATAGTGCTCATCGTGACAACCCCTCGGAGGCAGTGCCAATGGTGAGAGTCCCCGTGGTAACAGTTCTCACGGTGAAAGTGACCTTGTTGAAATTGCTCATGGTGACAGTGCTCATGGTGACAGTGCTCAAGGTGGTAGTCTCCATGTTGACAGTGCCCATGGTGACTGTTCTCATGGTGACAGTGCCTATGATGATAATGCTCTTAGTAACAGTGCTCACGGTGACAGTGCCCATGGTGACAGTGACTACGGTGACTGTTCTCACCGTGATAGTGCCCATGGTGACAGTGTTCATGGTGACACTCTGCATTGAGGCTGTGCCCGTGGTAACAGTGCTCAGGGTTATAGTGCTCACAGTGATAGTACTCACGTTGACAGTGCCCAAGGTGACAATACCCACGGTGACAGTAATCATGGTGAAAGTGCCCATGGTGGCAACTCTCATAGTGACAGTTCTTGTGACAGTGCTCATGGTGGCAGTGCCCATGGTGAGACTACCAATGGTGACACTGCCCATGGTGACAGTGCACATGGTCATGGTGCATCTGGTGGCAGTGCAAAATAGTGACAGTGCCCATGGTGATATTGCTCATGGTGATAGTGCCTATGGTGATAGTGCCCATGGTTACAGTTCTCATGGTGACAGTGCCCATGGTGACAGTGCCCCTTGTGACAGTGCACACCATAAGAGTGCCCATGGTGGCTGTGCCCATGGTGACAGTTATTATCATGCTAGTGCTCACGGTAGCAGTGTTTATGGAAATAGTGCTCACGGTAGCAGTGCTCACAATGAGAGTGCCAAAGGGGAGAATACTGATTGTGTCAGTGCCCATGGTGACTTTTCTCTCTGTGACAGTGCCCTTGGGGTGAGTTAGCAGGGTGAGATTTTTCACAATAAGATCTGTCGCCATGGGCATGGCCACCATAGTCACTCTCACGGTGTGCACTGTCACCAGGGGCACTGACACTATGGGCAGTGTCACCATGAGCACTGTAACCATGGGCACTCTCACCATGGGCACTATCACTATGGGCACTGTCACTCTTTTGCACTGCCAGCAGATGCACCATGACCATGTGCATTGTCACCATGGGCAGTGTCAACATCGGTAGTCTCACCATGGGTACTGCCACCATGAGCACTGTCACAAGAACTGTCACTATGATAACTGCCACCATGGGCACTTTCACCATGATTACTGTCACTATGGGTATTGTCACCTTGGGCATTGTCAACGTGAGTACTATCACCATGAGAAATATCACCCTGAGCACTGTCAGCACGGGCACAGCCTCAATGCAGAGTGTCACCATGAACACTGTCACCATGGGCACTATCACAGTGAGAACAGTCACTGTGGTCACTGTCACCACAGCCACTGTCACCGTGAACACTGTCACTAAGAGCATAATCACTATAGGCACTGTCACCATGAGAACAGTCACCATGGGCACTGTCAACATGGAGACTATCATCTTGAGCACTGTCACCATGAACACTGTCACCATGAGCATTGTCACCATGAGCAATTTCAAGAGGGTCACTTTCACCATGAGAACTGTCATCACCGGGACTCACACCATTGGCACTGCCTCTGAGAGGGTGTCACGATGAGCACTATTACCATTGTCAGTGTCTCCATGGGCAGTTTCACAATGAGCACCCTCACTATTGGCACTATCACCATTGGCACTATCAACATCGGCATGGTCACCGTGAGCACTGTCACAATGGGCATTGTCACACTGGGTGCTGTCACCATGGGCACAGTCACCATTAGCAGTCTCACCATGGGCACTGTCACCATGGACACTGTCACCATGAGCACAGTCACCATGAGCACTGCCACAATGAGCACTGTCACTTATGACACTGTCCACATGAGAAGTGTCACCATGATCACTGTCACCATGGGCAAGACACCCTGGGTATTGTCACCATGGGCACTGTCTCTCTGAGCACTCTCACCATGGAAATTGTCACCGTAGGTACTTTCATCATGGGCACGGTCACTGTGAACACTTTTACCATGAGCTCTGTCACCCTGGGTACTGTCACTATGGGCACTGTCACCGTGAGAATTGCGAACATGGGCACTCTCACCATGGGCACTATCACCATGAGCAATGTCACCATGAATACTGTCACCCTTTGTATTGTCACCATAGGCACTGTCACCGTAAGCGATATACCGTGAAAATTGTGACTATGGGCATAGTCACCACTGGCACATTCACCATCGGAACTATCACCTTTAACACTGTCACCATGAGCACTGTCACTGTGTGCAGTTTCACCATACACACTATCACCGTAAGGACTATCACTGTAAGGAATGTCACCATGATCAATATCACCATGATCACTGTCACCATTTTGTACTGCCACCATGTGCAGTGTCACCATGGACACTTTCACTCTGAGTACTGTCACCATGGGTAATATCACCATTGTCACTGTCACGGTGAGCACTCTCACTATGAGAATTTTCACCATTGCCCCTGTCACCATGAGAATTGTCACCATGGGCACTGCCAACATGGAGACTATCACCTTGAGCACTGTCACCATGAGCACTGTCACCATGGTCACATTCAACGTAAGACCTGTCACCACGGGGACTATCAACATTGGCACTGTCACTGTGGGGTTGTCACCATGAACACTATCACCATTGGCGATGTCTCCTTGGGCAGTTTCACCATGAGCACTGTCACTATTGGCACTCTCACCATCGGCACTGTCAACATGGGCACCATCACTGTGAGAACTGTCACCATGGGCCTTGTCACACTGGGTGCTGTCACCATGGGCACTGTCACCGTAGGCACTGTCACAAAGGGAAGTATCACCATGGGCTTTGTCAGCCTGGGCACTGTTTCCGTGGGCACTGACACCATGACATCTATCACCATAAACACTGTAAACATGGGCACGGTCACCATGAGCACCGTCACCATGAGCACTGCCACAATGAACACTGTTATTTATGGCACTGCCAACATGACCCCTGTCACCATGAGCACTGTCACCATGGGCATGACACCATGGGCACTGTCACCATGGGCATTGTCACCCTAGGTACTCTCACCATAGGCATTATCACTGTGAGAATTGTGAACATGGGCACTGTCCATATGAGCACTGTCACCATGAGTACGAGCTCCCTGTTTATTGTCACCCGGGGCACTACACCATGAGAATTGTGACTCTGGGCACTGTCACCATCAGCACATTCACCATTGGCACTATCGCCATTAATAGTGGCACCATGAGCACTGTCACTGTGTGCAGTTTCACCATGGGTACTGCAATGATGAGCAGTGTCACCATGAGCACTGTCACTGTGTGCAGTGTCCCCATACACACTATCATATAAGGACTATCACCATAAGCAAAATCACCGTGTGAGCAATGTCACCATGGGCTCTGTCACCATGGGCAGTGTCACCATGAGCCCGTTATCATTGAGGACTGTGAACATGGGTAATATCATCATTGGAACTGTCACCGTGGGAACTATCACCGTGAGCAATGTCATAATGGGCGCTGTCGCCATGGGCCTTGTCACTATGAGCACTGTAAGAATTGGTATTATCACAGTGATCAGTCTCACCATGATAAATGTCACCATGGGCACTGTCACCGTGATAACTGTCACCATGGGCACTGTCGCTGTGGGCACTGCCACCGTGAGCATTATTACCATGAACACTGCAACCGTTAGAACTATCATCATAAGTACTGCCACCATGGGTACTGTCACGATTGGCATGGCCAAAATGGGCACTCTCAAGGTGTGCACTGTTACCCAGGGCACTGCCACCATGGGCACTGTCACAGTGAGCACTGTCACCTTGAGCAATGCCACAATGAGCACTGTCACTTATGGCACTGCTTACATGAGCAGTGTCACCATGGGCATGACACCCTGGTTATTGTCACCATGGGCACTGTCACCATGAGCACTCTCAGCATGGGCATTACACCCTAAGTGCTGGGACCATGGGAACATTCACCGTGAGCATTGTGACCATGATCTCTGTCACCCTGGGTATTGTCCCATGGGCACTATCACCGTGAGAATTATGATCATGGACACTGTCACCATAGGCACTATCACCATGAGCACTGTCACCATGAGTAATGTCACCCTGGGTATTGTCACCATGCGCTCTGTCACCGTGAGCACTACACCATGGGAATTGTGACTATGGGCACTGTCACCAGGTGCAATATCACCATGGGCGCTGTCACCATGTGCACTATCACTTTGAGCAAGGTTACCATGGACAATGTCACAATGTGCAGAGTCACCTTCGGTAATGTCCCCAGGGGATCTGCCACCAGGCGTACTGTCACCACTAGCAATGGCACCACGGGCACTGCCACCTTGGGCACTGCTATTAGGAGCACTGTCACCATGAGAACTCTCGCTATGAGAACTGTCACCATGGGTATTTCCACCATGAGTACTCTCACCATAGGTATTGTCACCATTTGCACTCTCAGCATGAGCACTATTATGGTGAGCACTATCACCGTTAGCAATTTCACCATGGGCACTGGCACAATTCGGACTCTCACCAAGAGCCCTGTCACCAAGGGCACTATCAACCTGAGCACTGTCACCATAGGCAACGTCAGCATTGGGACTTTCACCGTAGGCACTGTCATCACGGGCAGTGTCACCGTAGGGTAGTGTCACAAGGGTCAATGTCTCCATGGGCACTGCCACCATAGGCACTGTCACTGTGAGCACTATTACCATGGGTAATGCAACCATGAGCACTGTCACCATGAGCAATGTCAGCTTGTGTTGTCACCATGTGCACTTTCACCTAGAGCACTGTCATGGTGGGACGTGTTACCATGCCCTCTATCACAGCAAGTACTATCACGTTAAGCAATATCACCATGAGCAATGTCACCATTGGAACTGTCACCATGATGCACTGCCATCATGTGCACTATCACCATAGGCACTGTCACCAAGGGCACTTTATCACTGAGTATTCTCACCATGGGTAATATCACCATGGGCATTGTCACCATGACAACTATCACTGTGAGCAATATCATGATTGGCCCTGGCGCCATGGACCTTGTCACTATGAGCACTGTCACAATGGGCACTATCACCGTGAGCAGTCTCACTGTGGTATCTGTCACCATGGACACTGTCTCCCGTAGAACTGTCACCATGGGCACTGTCACATTTGGCACTCTCCAGGGGCACTGTCACTGTGAACACTGCCACCGTGAGCATTATAACGATGAACACTGCTACTGTGAGCAGTATCATCATAAATACTGTCACCAAGGACTCTGTCATAATTGGCACGACCACCATGTGCATACCCATGGTGTGCACTGTTACCAGGGGCACTGCCACCATGTGCAGTGTCACCATGAGCACTGTAACCATGGGCACTCTCACCATGGGCACTGACATCATGGGCAGTGTCACCGTGGGCACTGCCACCAGGGACCTTGTCACATGGGTGCTGTCACCATGGGCACTGTCACCGTAGGCACTGTCACAATGGGAAGTGTCTCCATGGTCTTTGTCAGCCTTGGCACTGTCCCCGTGGGCACTGAAACCGTGACATCTATCACCATAAACACTGTAAACATGGACAATGTCACCATGAGCACTGGCACAATGAGCACTGTTATTTATGGCACTGCCACCATGAGCACTGTGACCCTGAGCACTGTCACCATGGGCATGACACCATGGGCACTGTCACCATGGGCATTGTCACCCTAAGTACTCTCACCATAGGCATTATCACTGTGAGAATTGTGAACATGGGCACTGTCATATGAACACTGTCACCATGAGTGTGGTCTTCCTGTTTATTGTCACCCTGGGCACTGTACCGTGAGCACTACACCGTGAGAATTGTGACTCTGGGCACTGTCACCATCGGCTCATTCACCATCAGCACTATCGCCGTTAACACTGCCACCATGAGCACTGTCACTGTGTGCAGTTTCACCATATACACTATCACCGTAAGCAATGTCACCATGAGCAATATCTCCATAGGCACTGCCACTATTTTGCACTGCCACCATGTGCAGTGTCACCATGGGCACATTTACCATGAGTACTGTCACCATGGGCACTTTCACCGTGAGCACTGTCACTATGAGAATTTTCACCATAGGCACTCTCACCATGAGAACTGTCACCATGGGCACTGTCAACACTGAGACCATCACCTTGAGCACTGTCACCATGAGCACTGTCACCATGAGCAATATCACCATGGTCACATTCAATGTAAGAACTGTCAGCACGGGGAGTATCACCTTTGGCACTGTCACTGAGGGGTTGTCACAATGAGCACTATCACCATGGGCATTGCCTCCATGGGCAGTTTCACCATGAGCACTGTCACTATTGGCACTCTCACTGTCGGCACTATCACCACGGGCATGGTCACTGTGGGCACTGTCACCAGGGGCATTCTCACAAGGGGCACTGTCATCATGGGCACTGTCACCCTGGGCACTGTCACAATGGGAAGTATCACCATGGGCTTTGTCAGTGTGGGCACTGTCCCCGTGGGCACTGACAACGTGACATCTATCACCATAAACACTATAAACATGGACACTGTCACCATGAGCACGGTCACCATGAGCACTGCCACAATGAGCACTGTTATTTATGGCACTGCCACCATGAGCACTGTTACCATGAGCATTGTTTCCATGAGCATGACACCATGGGCACTGTCATCATGGGCATTTTCACTCTCACCATAGGCATTTTCACTGTGAGAATTGTGAACATGGGCACTGTAACCATTGACACTATCACCATGAGCACTCTCACTGTGGTCACTGTTACCATGGGTACTGTCACTGTGAGCATGGTCACCATAGGCAATGGCACCATGGGCACTGTCATCATGGGTATTGTCACTGTGGGCAGTGTCACCATGGGCAAGGCCACCATGGGCACTACCACTGTGAGCACTGTCACCACGGGTACTACTACCATGTGCACTGTCACTGTGAGCAATGTCAGCATGGGTTGTCACCGTTTGCACTGTCACCATGAGAAATGTCAGCATGTGCACTGTCACCATTTTTCACTGCCACCATGTGCACTACCACCATGTGCACTGTCACTATGAGCACTATCACCATGAGCACTGTCACCATGAGTACTGTCATCATGGGCACTCTCAGCAAGGGCACGGCCACCATGTGCACTGTTACCATGGACACTATCACCGTGAGCACTGTCAACATGGGAACTACCAACATGGGCACTGTCATCATGAGCACTTTCACAATGGGAACTGCCACCACGGCACTATTCATGTGAGCACACTCACCATGGGCACTATCACCAAAGGCACTATCAGTTTCAGCACTATCACCATGGGTACTGCAACCATGACCAATGTCACCATTAGCACTGTCACCATTCTCAGTATCACCATGTGCACTGTCACCATTGGCACTATCACCATGAGAACTGTCAGCCTGAGCCCTGTCACCATGGGTATTGTGACTTTGGGCACTGTCACCATGAGGTCTGTCACCATGGTCACTTTCGCCATGAGCACTGTCACTCTGACGACTCTCACCATAAGAACTGTCACCATGGGCACTTTCACGATGGGCACTTCCAACAGTGGCACTATCACCATGAGCGCTGTCAAAAAGAGCACTGTCACAGTGGGCAGTGTCACCATGCACAATATCACCGTAAGGACTATCACATTAAGAAATGTCACGATGGTCACTGTCACCATTTTGCACTGCCACCATGTGCACTATCACCTTAGGCACTGTCACCATGAGCACTTTATCACTGAGTACTCTCACCATGGGTAATATCACCATGGGCACTGTCACCATGAGAACTATCACCGTGAGCAATGTCATGTTGGGCACTGGCGCCATGGGTTTTGTCACTATGAGTACTGAAACAATGGGCACTATCACCTTGAGAAATCTCACCATGCTAACTGTCCCCAAGGGCACTGTCACAGAGAGAAAAGTCATCATGGGCACTGTCACAGTCAGTATTCTCACCATGGGCACTCTCATTGTGGGCAATGCCTCCGTGAGCACTATTACCATGAACACTGCTACCATGAGCACTATCATGATAAGAACTGTCACCATGGGCTCGGCCACCATGGGCACTCTCCGGGTGTGCACTGTCACCAGGGGCACTGTCACCATGGGCACTGTCACCATGAGCACTGTAACCATGGGCACTATCACCATGGGCACTATCAGCATGAGCAATATCACCATCGCACTGTCACTATTTGCACTGCCACCAAATGCACTATGACCATGTACATTGTCAACATGGGTAGTGTCACCATCGGTAGTCTCACTGTGGGCACTGCCACCATGAGCACTGTCACCAAGAGCACTGTCACCACGAGCACTGCCACCATGAGCATTGTCACAAGACCTGTCACTATGAGAACTACCACCATGGGCACTTTCAGATGATTACTGTCACCGTGGTTATTGTCACCTTGGGCAATGTCAACGTGCATACAATCACCGTGAGAACTATCACCCTGAGCACTGTCACCAAAGGCACAGCCTCAATGAGGACTGTCACCATGGGCACTATCACAGTGAGAACAGTCACCATGGTCACTGTCACAAGGAGCACTGTCCCCGTGAGCAATGTCACTAAGAGCATAATCACCATAGGCACTGTCACCATGAGAACAGTCACCATGGGAACCGTCAACATGGAAACTATCACCTTGAGAAGTGTCACCATGAGGACTGTCACCATGAGCAATTTCAACAGGATCACTTTCACCGTGAGAACTGTCACCACGGGGACTCTCACAATTGGCAGTGCCTCCGAGGGGTTGTCATGATGAGCACTATCACCATGG
Source organism: Mesoplodon bidens (assembly GCF_964165515.1). Classification (NCBI taxonomy): domain Eukaryota; kingdom Metazoa; phylum Chordata; class Mammalia; order Artiodactyla; family Ziphiidae; genus Mesoplodon; species Mesoplodon bidens. Next base: position 50,570 of record NW_027671947.1, on the reverse strand, counting down.
GCACTGTCTCCATGGGCAGTGTCACCGTGAGCACTCTCACTATTGGCACTATCACCATCGGCACTGTCAGCATCGACACGGTCACCGTGAGCACTGTCATAATGGGCATTGTCACACTGGGTGCTGTCACCTTGGGAACAGTTACCGTTAACACTCTCGCCATGGGCACTGTGATCTTGGGCACTGTCACCATGGGCTCTGCCCCCGTTAGCACTGTCACAATGGGAAGTATCACCATGGGCTTTGTCAGCATGGGCAATGTCACCATGGGCACAACCACCATGACATCTATCACCATAGGCACTGTAACCATGGGCACTGTCACCATGAGTACGTTCACCATGAGCACTGCCACAATGAGAAATGTCACTTATGGCACTGTCCTCATCAGAAGTGTCACCATGACCACTGTCACCATGGGCAGGACACCCTGGGTATTGTCACCATGGGCACTATTACCGTGAGATTTGTGAACATGGGCACTCTCACCATGGGCACTCTCACCATGAGCAATGTCACCATGAATACTCTCACCCTCTGTATTGTCACCAGGGGCACTGTGACCGTAAGCACTACACCATCAGAATTGTGACTATGGGCACAGTCACCATGGGCACATTCACCACTGGAACTATCGCCGTGAACACTGTCACCATGAGCACTGTCACTGTGTGCAGTTTCACCCTACACACTATCACTGTAAGGACTATCACCGTAAGCAATGTCAACATGATCAATATCCCCATGGGCACTGTCACTGTTTTGCACTGCCACCATATGCAGTGTCACCATGGGCACTTTCACTATGTGTACTGTCACCATGGGTAATATCACCATTGTCACTGTCACCATAAGCACTGTCATTATGAGAATTTTCACCATAGGACCTGTCACCATGAGAACTGTCACCATCGGCACTGTCAAAATGGAGACCATCACCTTGAGCACTGTCACCATGAGCACTGTCACTATGAGCAATGTCACCATGGTCACATTCAATGTAAGAACTGTCAGCACGGGGACTATCACCATTGGCACTGTCACCATGGGGTTGTCATCATGAGCACTATCACCATTGGCAATGTATCCATGGGCATTTTCACCATGAGCACTTTCACTATTGACACTCTCACAATTGACACTGTCACAATGGGCACCGTCACCGTGATTACTTTCACCATGGGCCTTGTCACACTGGGCATTATCATCATTGGCACTGTCACCGTGGACACTGTCCCAATGGGAAGTATCACCATGGGCTTTGTCAACCTAGGCACTGTGCCCATGGGCACTGACACCGTGATATCTATCACCATAAACAATGTAAACATAGGCACTGTTACCATGAGCATGGTCACCATGAGCACTGGCACAATGAACACTGTTATTTATGGCACTGCCAACATGAGCACTGTCACCATGAGCACTGTCACCATGGGCATGACACCATGGGCATTGTCACCCTAGGTACTCTCACCGTAGGCATTACCACTGTAAGAATTGTGAACATGGGCAGTGTTTCCATGGGCATTATCACCATGAGCACTCTCACCATGAGTACTGTCACCCTGGGTATTTTCACCATGGGCACTGTCAGGGTGAGCACTACACCGTGAGAATTGTGACAATGGGCACTGTCACCATGGACACTCTCACCATGGGAACTATCACTGTGAACACTGTCACCATGAACACTGTCACTGTGTGCAGTGTCACCATGCACACTGTTACCATAAGGACTATCACCTTTAGCAAAGTCACCATGAGCAATGTCACCATGCGCACTGTCACCATTTTGCACTGCCACCATGTGCAGTGTCACCATGTGTAATATCACCATAGGCACATTCACCATGAGAAATATGACCATGCGGAATGTCTCTATGGGCCCTGGCACCATGGGCATCGTCACTGTGAGCACTGTCACAATGGGCACTATCACCTTGAGAAATCTCACCATGCTAACTGTCCCCATGGGCACTGTCACTGTTAGAAGTGTCAGCATGGGCACTGTCACTGTTGTCACTGTCACCATGGCCACTGCCACCTTGGGCTCTGTCATCATGAACACTGTAACAATGCCCATTATCACCGTGTGCACTGTCACCATGGGCACTATCACGATGAGCACTGTCAAAATGTGCACTATCACTATTTAGCACTCCCACCAGGTGAACTACCACCATGGACACTGTCACGATGTTCACTATCACCGTGAGCACGGTTACCATGGGCACTGTAACAATGTGCAGTGTCACCATCGGTACTGACCCTATGGGAACTGCTACCAAGAGCACTGTCACCATTAGCACTGTCACCACCTTGGGCACTGCTATTATGAGAACTGTCACCATGAGTACTGTCGCTATGAGAACTGCCACTATGTGTATATTCAACATGAGTACTGTCACCATGGGTATTGTCACCATCTGCACTATCAAAGTGAGAACAGTCACCATGGTCACTGTCACCATGGGCACTGTCATTAAGAGCATTATCACCATAGGCACTGTCACTGTGAGAAAAGTCACCATGGGCACTGTCAACATGGAGATTATCACCTTGAGCACTGTCACCATGAGCACTGTCACCATGAGCAATTTCAACAGGGTCACTTTCACCGTGAGAACTGTCACCACGGGGACTCTCACCATTGACACTGCCTCCGAGGGGTTGTCACGATGAGCACTATCACCATGGGCAGTGTCTCCATGGGCAGGTTCACCATGAGCACTCTCACTATTGGCACTATCACCATTGATACTGTCAACATCGGCACGATCACCGTGAGCACTGTCACAATGGGCGATGTCACACTGGTCGCTTTCACCATGGGCATAGTCACCGTTAGCACTCTCACCATGGGCACTGTGATCTTAGGCACTGTCACCATGAGCTCTGTCACCATGGGCACTGTCACAATAAGAAGTATAACCATGGGCTTTGTGAACGTGGGCACTGTCACCATGGGCATGGCCACCGTGACATCTATCACCATAAGCACTGTAACCTTGGGCCCTGTCACCAAGAGCATGGTCACCATGAGCACTGTCACTTATTGCACTGTCCACATGAGCAGTGTCACCATGATCACTGCCACCATGGGCAGGACACCCTGGGTATTGTCATCATGGGCACTGTCACCATGAGCACTCTCACCATGGGAATTGTCACTTTAGGTACTGTCACCATGAGCACTTTTACCATGCGCTCTGTCACCCTGGTCACTATAACCGTGAAAGTTGTGAACATGGGCACTGTCACCATGAGCAATGTCACCATGAATACTGTCACCCTGTGTTTTGTCACCATGGGCCCTGTCACCCTGAGCACTACACTGTGAGAATTGTGACTCTGGGCACTGTCACCATGTGCACATTCGCTATTGGCACTATCGCCGTGAACACAGTCACCATGAGCACTATCACTGTGTTCAGTTTCGCCATACACACTATCACCATAAGCAATGTCATCATGAGCAATATCTCCATGGGAACTGTCACCATTTTGCACTGCCACCATGTGGAATGTCACTATGGACACTTTTACCATGAGTACTGTCACCATGGGTAATATCACCATGGGCACTGTCACCGTGAGCACTCTCACTCTGAAAATTTACACCATAGGCACTCTCACCGTGAGAAATGTCACCATGGGCACTGTCAACATGGAGACCATCACATTGAGCACTGTCACCATGAGCACTATCACCCTGATCAATATCACCATGGTCACATTCAATGTAAGAACTGTCACCAAGGAGACTATCACCATTGGCACTGTCACTGTGGTGTTGTCACAATAAGCACTATCACCATGTGCATTTTCTCCATGGGCAGTTTCACCATGAGCACTGTCACTATTGGCACTTTCAACGTCGGCACTATCATCACGGGCACAGTCACCGTGAGCACTTTTACCATGGGCCTTCTCACACTGGGTGTGGTCATCATGGGCACAGTCACCATGGGCACTATCACAATGGGAAGTATCAGCATGGGCTTTGTCAGCATGGGCACTGTCACTGTGGGCACTGACACCATGACATCTATCACCATAAACACTGTAAACATAGGCACTGTCATCATGAGCATGGTCACCATGAGCACTGGCACAATGAGCACTGTTATTTATGGCACTGCCAACATGAACACTCTGACCATGAGCACTGTCACCATGGGCACTGTAACCCTGGGTACTCTCACCATAGGCATTATCACTGTGAGAATTGTGAACATGGGCACTGTCACTATGAGCACTGTCACTGTGTGCAGTTTCACCATACACACTATCACCGTAAGGACTATCAACATAAGTAATGTCACCATGAGCAATATCACCATGGGCACTGTCACTATTTTGCACTGACGCCATGTGCAATGTCACCATGGGAACTTTTACCATGAGTACTGTCACCATGGGTAATATCACCATGGGCACTGTCACCGTGAGCACTGTCACTATTAGAATTTGCACCATAGGCACTGTCACCGTGAGAAATGTCACCATGGACACTATCATCATGGAGACCTTCACCTTGAGCACTGTCACCATAAGCAATGTCAACATGGTCACATTCAACGTAAGAACTTTAACCATGGGGATTATCACCATTGACACTGTCACCGTGGGGTTTTCACCATGAACACTATCACCATGGGCAATGTCTCCATGCGCAGTTTCACCATAAGCACTGTCACTATTGGCACTGTCACCATGGGCATGGTCACAGTGGGCGCTGTCACCATGGGCACTGTCACCGTGGGCACTGTCACAATGGGAAGTATCAGCATGGGCTTTGTCAGCATGGGCACTGTCCCAATGGGAACAGACACCGTGACATCTATCACCATAAACACTGTAAACATGGGCACTGTCACCATGCACACTGTCACCGTAAGGACTATCACTGTAAGAAAAGTCACCATGAGCAATGTCACCGTGGGCACTGTCACCATTTTGCACTGCCACCATGTGCAGTGTCACCATGGTTAATATCACTATAGGCACATTAACCGTGAGAAATGTGCCCGTGCAGAATGTCTCTATGGGCACTGGCACCATGGGTCTTCTCACTGAGAGCACTGGCACAACTGGCACTATCACCATGAGATATCTCACCATGCTAACTGTCCCCTTGGGCACTGTTACCATGAGAAGTGTCACCATGGGCACTCTCACTGTCGGCACTGTCCCCATGTGCACTGTCATTATGGGCAATGTCACCATGGCCACTGCCATCTTGGGCTCTGTCACCATGAACACAGTAACAATGCCCATTATCACCGTGTGCACTGTCACCATGGGAACTATCACCATGAGCACTGTCAGCATGTGCCCTGTCACTATTTAGCACTGTTACCAGGAGAACTATCACCATAGGCACAGTCAGGATGTGCACTATCACCGTGAGCACGTATACCATGGGCACTGTAACAATGCAAAGTGTCACCAGCGCAACTGTCACCATGGGAACTGCCAGCAAGGGCACTGTCACCATTAACACTCTCACTGTGTGCAGTTTCACCATACACACTATCACCGTAAGGACTATCACCATAAGCCATGTTACCATGAGTAATATCACCATGGGCACTGTCACCATGAGCACTGTCACTGTGAGAATTTTCCCCATAGGCACTCTCACCATGAGAACTGTCACTATGGTCACATTCAACGTAAGAACTGTCAACACGGGGACTATCACCATTGGCACTGTCACCGTGGGATTGTCACCATGAGCACTATCACCATGGGCAATATCACCATGGGCAATTTCACCATGAGCACTTTCACTATTGGCACTCTCAACATCGGGAATGTCACCATGGGCACGTTCACCGTGAGCAGTGTTACCATGGGCCTTGTCACACTGGGCACTGTCACCATGGCACTGTCAATGTGGGCATTGTCACAATGCTAAGTATCACCATGGGCTTTGTCAACCTGGACACTGTCCCCGTGGGCCCTGACCCACTGACATCTATCACCATAAACACTGTAAACATGGGCACTGTCACCATGACGAAGGTCACCGTAAGCAATGTCACCATGGGACTTGTCACATTGGGTGCTATCTCCATGGGCACTGTCAACGTGTGCACTGTCACAATGGGAAGTATCACCATGGACTTTGTCAACATGGGCACTGTCCCTGTGCGTACTGACACCGTGACATCTATCACCATAAGCACTGTAAACATAAGCACTGTCACCATGAGCACGGTCACCATAAGCACTGCCACAATAGCACTGTTATTTATGTCTCTGCCAACATGAGCACTGTCACCATGAGCACTGTCTCCATAGGCATGACACCATGGGCACTGACACCTTGGGCATTGTCACCCTAGGTACTCTCACCATAGATATTATAACTGTGAGAATTGTGAACATGGACACTGTCACCATGAGCACTGTCACCATGAGTACTGTCACCTTGGGTATTTTCACCATGGGCACTGTCACTGTGAGCACTGCACCATGAGAATTATGACTATGGGCACTGTCATCACGGACACTCTCACCATGGGAACTATCACCGTGAACACTATCACCAGGAACACTGTCACTCTGTGCAGTGTCACCATGCACACTGTCACCGTAAGGACTATCACCATAAGAAAAGTCACCATGAGCAATGTCACGATTTTGCACTGCCACCATGTGCAGTGTCACCATGGGTACTATCACCATAGGCACTTTCACCATTAGAATGTGACCATGCAGAATGTCTCTATGGGCACTGGCACCATGGACATTGTCACTGTGAGCACTGTCACAACACGCACTATCACCAAGAGAAACCTCACCATGCTAACTGCCCCCATGGGCACTGTCACCATTAGAAGTGTCAGCATGGCACTGTCACTGTCGTCACTGTCACCATGGGCACTGTAATTGTGGGCACTGTCACCATGGCCACTGACACCTTCGGCTCTGTCACCATGAACACTGTAACAATGTCCATTATCACCGTGTGCACTGTCTTCATGGGCACTCTCACCATGAGCATTGTCAGCATGTGCACTGTCACTGTGGGCACTGGCACCGTGGCCACTGCCACCATGGGCAATATCACCATGTGCACTATCACCAAGAGCAAGGTTACAATTGGCACTGTCACAATGTGCAGTGTCACTATGGGTAATTTTCCGATGGGTACCGCCACCAAGGGCACTGTCACCATGGGCACTGTCATTGTGGGCACTGTCACCATGGCCACTGCCACCTTGTGCTCTGTCACCATGAACACTGTAACAATGTCCATTATCACCGTGTGCACTGTCACCATGGGCACTATCACCATGAGCACTGTCAGCATGTGCACTTTCACTACTTAGCACTGTCACCAAGTGAACTACCACCATGGGCACTGTCACGATGTGCACTATCACCATGAGCACAGTTACAATGGGCACTGTAACAATGTGCAGTTTCACCATGGGTACTCTCCCCATGGGAACTGCCACCAAGAGCACTGTCACCATTAGCACTGTCACCACGAGCACTGCCACCTTGGGCACTGCTATTATGAGCACTGTCACTATGAAAACTCTAGCTATGAGAACTGTCACCATGGGTATTTTCAACATGAGTACTGTCACCATGGGTATTGTCACCATTTGCACTGACACCATGAGCACTATTAACGTCAGCTCTGAACACTCTCACTCTGGTCACTGTCACCATGAGCACTGTTGCCATTGGTACTGGCACAATGCGACTGGCACCATGAGCCCTGTCACCATGGGCACTATCACTGTGAGCACTCTCACCATGGTCACTGTCACCATGGGCACTGTTACCATGAGCACTGTCACCATAGGTAATGGTGCCGTGGGCACTGTCACCATGGGCACTGTCATCATGTGCAGTGTCACCATTGTAACTGTAACCATGGGCACAGCAACCATGGGCAATATCACTGTGAGCCCTGTCACCATGGGGACTGCAACAAAGAGAACTGTCACCGTGGGTACTCTCTGTATGGGTTGTCACTGTGTGCACTGTCACCATGAGAACTGTCAATATAGGCACTGTCACCATTGTTCACTTCCACCATGTGAAATGTCAACGTGGGCACTATCACCATGAGAACTGTCACCATGAGTCCTGTCATCACGGGCACTCTCAAAAAGGGCACGGCCACCATTTGCAATGTTACCATGGTCACTATCACCGTGAGCACTCTCACCATGGGAACTACCAACATGGGCAATGTCATCATGAGCACTCTCACAATGGGAACTGCCACCATGGGCACTATCAACGTGCGGACTCTCACCATTTGCACTATCACCAAGGGCACTGTCACCGTGAGCACTCTCACCATCGTCACTGTCACCATGAGCACTATTACTTTTAGTACTACCACCGTGAGCACTCTCACCATGGTCACTGTCACCATGGGCACTGTCCCCGTGAGCACTGTCACTATGGATACTGGCACAATAAGGACTGTAACAATGAGGCCTGTCACCATGGACACTATCACTATGAGCACTCTCACTGTGGTCACTGTTACCATGGGTACTGTCAGTGTGAGCACTGTCACCATAGGCAATGGCACCATGGGCACTGCCATCATGGCCATTATCACTATGTGCAGTGTCACCATGGGAACTGCCTCCATGGGCACAATCACTGTGAGCTCTTTCACCACGGGTACTGCTACCATGAGCACTGTCACTGTGAGCACTGTCACCAAGGGTACTGCTACCATGAGCACTGTCAGCATGGGTTGTCACTGTGTGCACTGTCACCATGAGAACTGTCAGCATGAGCACTTTCACCATTTTCACTGCCACCATGTGCACTGTCACCATGGCTACTATCACCGTGAACACTGTCATCATGAGTACTGTCATCATGGGCACTGTCACCAAGGGCACAGCTACCATGTGCACTGTTACCATGGTCACTATCAGCATGAGCACTGTCACCATTAGAACTACCAACATGGGCAATGTCACCATGAGCACTTTCACAATGGGAACTGCCACCATGGGCACTATTAACGTGAGCACACTCACCATGTGCAGTATCACCAAGGGCACTGTCAGTTTCAGCACTATCACCATGGGTACTGCAACCATGACCACTGTCACCATAAGCACTGTCACCATTCTCAGTATAACCATGTGCACTGTCATCATGGGCACTATCACCCTGAGAACTGTCAGCCTGGGCACTGTCACCATGAGTATTGTGACTTTGGCCACTGTCCCATAAGCAGTGTCACCTTGGGCACTGGCACAATGTGGACTGTCACCATGAGCACTGTCATCATGGGCACTATCACAGTTAGAAATGTCACCATGGTCACTGTCACCATGGACACTCTCACCGTGAGCACTATCACCATGAAGGTTGTGACCATGGGCAATGTTACCATGGCAGTGTCCGTATGGAAAATTTCACTCTTAGTACTGTCACCATGGACACTATAACTAAGGGCACTGTCACCCTGAGATCTGTCACCATGGGCACTTTCACCATAAGCAGTGCCACTGTGACCACTCTCACCATAAGAACTATCACCATGGGCACTTTCATGACCGGCACTTCCAACATTGGCTCTATCACCGTGAGCACTGTCAACAAGAACACTGTCACGGTGGGCACTATCACCATGCGAACTATCACTGCAAGGATTATCACATTAAGCAATGTAACCATGAGCACTGTAACCATGGAAAATATCACCACGGGCACTGTCACTATTTTGCACTGCCACCAGATGAACCAGGACCATGTGAACTGTCACCATGGGGAGTGTCACCATCGGTAATCTCACCATGGGCACTGCCCCCATGAGCACTGTCACCAAGAGCACTGTCACCACGAGCACTGCCACTATGAGCACTGTCACAAGAACTGTCACTATGAGAACTGCCACCATGGGCACTTTCACCATGATTACTTTCACCGTGGTTATTGTCACCTTGGGCACTGTCAACGTAGGTACTATCACCGTAAGCACAATCACTCTGAGCACTGTCACCACGGGCACTGCCTCAATGCGGGCTGTCACCATGAACACTGTCACCATGGGCACTATCATGGTGAGAACAGTCACCATCGTCACTGTCACCATGGGCACTGTCACCATGAGCACTGTCACTAAGAGCATTATCACCATAGGCACTGTCACAATGGGAAGTATCACCAAGGGCTTTGTCACCATGGGCACTTTCACTATGGGCATGGCCAAAATGACATCTATCACCATAAGCACTGTATCCATGGGCACTCTCACCATGAGCACGGTCACCATGAGCACTGCCACAATGAGCAATGTCACTTATGGCACTGTCCACATGAGCAGTGTCACCATGACCACTGTCACCATTGGCAGGACACCCTGGGTATTGACACCATGTGCAATATCACCATGAGCTCTCTCACCATGGGAATTTTCACCTTAAGTTCTGTCACCAAGGGCACTGTCACTGTGAGCACTTTTACCATAAGCTCTGTCACCCTGGGTATTGTCACCATGGGCACTATCACCGTGAGAGTTGTGAACATGGGCACTCTCACTGTGGACACTATCACCATGAGCAATGTCACCATGAATACTGTCACCTTGTGTATTGTCACTATAGGCACTGTCACCGTGAGCACTACACCATGAGAATTGCGACTCTGGGCACTGTCACCATCAGCACATTCACCATCGGCACTATCACCGTGAACACTGTCACCATGAGCACTGTCACTGTCTGCCAGTTTCACCATACACACTATCACCGTCAGGACTAGCACCATAAGCAATGTCACCATGAGCAGTATCACCATGGGAACTGTCACCATTTTGCACTGCCACCATGTGCAGTGTCACCATGGGCACTTTTACCATGAGTACTGTCACCATGGGTAATATCACCATGGGCACTGTCACCGTGAGCACTGTCACTATGAGAATTTTCACCATAAGCACTGTCACCATGAGAACTGTCACCATGGTCACATTCAACGTAATAATTGTCACCTCGGGGACTATCACCATTGGCACTGTCACCATGGTGTTGTCACCATGAGCACTATCACCATGGGCAATGTCTCCATGGGCAGTTTCACCATGAGCACTGTCACCATGGGAATTGTCACTTTAGGTTCTGTCAGCATGGGAATGTCACCATGAGCACTTTTACCATGAGTTCTGTCACCCTGGGTATTGTCACCATGTGCACTATCATTGTGAGAGTTGTGAACATGGGCACTCTCACTGTGGACACTATCACCATGAGCAATGTCACCATGAATACTGTCACCTTGTATATTGTCACCATGGGCACTGTCACCATGAACATTACACTGTGAGAATTGTGAGAATGGGCACTGTCACCATGGGCACATTCACCTTTGGCCCTATTTTCGTGAACACTGTCACCATGAGCACTGTCATTGTGTGCAGTTTCACCATACACACTATCACTGTAAGAACTATCACCGTAAGCCATGTCACCATGAGCAATATCACCATGGGCACTGTCACCATTTTACACTTCCACCATGTGCAGTGTCACCATGGGTAATATCACTAGAGGAACTTTCACCATGAGAAAGGTGACCATGCAGAATGTCTCTATGGTCACTGGTACCATGGGCATTGTCACTGTGAGCACTGTCACAACAGGCACTATCACCGTGACAAATCTCACCATGCTAACTGTCCCCATGGGCACTGTCACCGTGAGAAGTGTCACCATGCACACTGTCACTGTTGGCACTGTCACCATGGGTCCTGTCATTGTGGGCACTGTCACCATGGCCATTGCCACCTTGGGCTCTGTCACCATGAACACTCTAACAATGCCCATTATCACCGTGTGCAGTGTAACCATGGGCACTATCACCATGAGTACTGTCACCATGGGCACTGTTACCATGAGCACTGTCACTATGAGAATTTTCACCATAGGCACTGTCACCATGAGAAATGTCACCATGGGCACCGTCAACATGGAGACCATCACCTTGAGCACTGCCACCATGAGCACTGCCACCATGAGCACTGTCACCATGGGCCTTGTCTCACTGGGCACTGTCACCATGGGCACTGTCACCGTGGTCTCTGTTACAATGGGAAGTATCAGCATGGGCTTTGTCAGCCTGGGCACTGTCCCCATGGGCAATGACACCGTGACTTCTATCACCATAAACACTTTAAACATGGGCACTGTCACCATGGGCACAGTCACCATGAGCACTGCCAAAATGAGCACTGTTATTTATGGCACTGCCAACATGAGCACTGTCACCATGAGCACTGTCACCATGGGCATGACACCATGGGCACTGTCACCATGGGCATTGTCACCGTAGGTACTCTCACCATAGGCATTATCACTGTGAGAATTCTGAACATGGGCACTGTCCCATGGGCATTATCACCATGAGCACTGTCACCATGAGTACTGTCACCCTGGGTATTTTCACCATGGGCATTGTCACTGTGAGCCCTATACCATGAGAATTGTGACTATGGACACTGTTCCTATGGACACTCTCACCATGGGAACTATCACTGTGAACACTCTCACAATGAACACTCTCACTGTGTGCAGTGTCACCATGTGCACTGTCACTATAAGGATTATCACTGTAAGCAAAGTCACCATGAGCAATATCATTATGGGCACTCTCACCTTCTTGCACTGCCACCATGTGCAGTGTCACCATGTGTAATATTACTATAGGCACTTTCACCATGAATAATGTGACCGTGTGGAATGTCTCTATGGGCACCGGCATCATGGGCCTTCTCACGGAGAGCACTGTCACAATGGGCACTATCACCGTGACAAATCTCTACATGCTAACTGTCCCCATGTGCACTGTCACCGTGAGAAGGGTCACCATGGGCACTGTCACTGTCGGGACTGTCACGTTGGGCACTGTCATTGTGGGCACTGTCACCATGGCCACTGACACCTTGGGCTCTGTCACCATGAACACTTTAACAATGCCGATTAACACCGTGTGCACTGTCACCATGGGTACTATCACCATGAGCACTCTCAGCAAGTGCACTGTCACTATTTAGCACTGTCACTGGGTGAACCACCACCATGGTCACTGTCACAATGTGCACTATCACCGTGAGCATGGTTACCATGGGCACTGTAACAATGTGAAGTGTCATCATCGGTACTGTACCCATGGGAATTGCTACCAAGGGCACTTTCACCATTAGCACTGTCGCTGTGTGCAGTTTCACCATAATCAGAATCACCGTAAGCAATGTCACCATGATCAATATCACCATGGGCACTGTCACCATTTTGCTCTGCCACCATGTGCAGTGTCACCATGGGCACTTTTACCATGAGTACTGTCACCATGGGTATTATCACCATTGACACTCTCACCATAAGCACTGTTACTATGAGAAATTTCACCAAAGGCACTGTCACCGTGAGAACTGTCACTATGGGCACATGCAACAATAGAACTGTCACCACGGGGACTATCACCATTGGCACTCTCACCGTGGAGTTGACACCATGAGCACTATCACCATGAGGAATATCTCCATGGGCAGTTTCACCATGAGCACTGTCACTATTGGCACTCTCACCTTCAGCACTGTCCCCATGGGCAGGGTCACCGTGAGCAGTGTCACCATGGGTCTTGTCACACTGGGCGCTTTCACCATGGGCACTTTCACAATGGGAAGTATCACCACGGGCTTTATCAGCGTGGGCACTTTCCCCGTTGGCACTGACACCGTGACATCTATCAGCATAAGCACTGTAAACATGGGCACTTTCACCATGAGCATGGTCACCGTGAGCACGGTCACCATGGGCCTTTTCACAGTGGCCGCTGTCACCATGAGCACGGTCACCTTAAGCACTGCCATAATGAGCACTGTTATTTATGGCTCTGCCATCATGAGCACTGTCACCATGGGCATGACACCATGGGCACTCTCACTATTGGCATGTCACCATGGGCACTCTCACCATAGGCATTATCACTGTCAGAATTGTGAACATGGGCACTGTCACCATGGGCACTATCACCATGAGCACTGTCACCATGAGTACTGTCACCCTGGGTATTTTCACCATGGGCACTGTCTCTATGAGCACTACACCATGGTAATTGTGACTATGGACACTGTCACCATGTACACTCTCACCATGGGAACTATCACCGTGAACACTGTCACCATGACACTGTCACTGTGTGTGGTGTCACCATGCACACTGTCACCAAAAGGACTATCACCGTATCAAAGTCACCATGAGCAATGTCACCATGGGCACTTTCACCATTTTGCACTGCCACCATGTGCAGTGTCACCATGGGTAATATCACCATAGGCACTTTCACCGTGAGAAATATGACCGTGCGGTATGTCCCTATAGGCACTGGTACCATAGGTATTGTCACTGTGAGCACTGTCACATTGTGCACTAACACCGTGAGAAATCTCACCATGTTAACTGTCCCTATAGGCACTGTCATTGTGGGGAATGTCACCATGGTCAGTGCCACCTTGGGCTCTGTTACCATGAACACTGTAACAATGCCCATTATCACCATGTGCACTGTCACCATGGGCACTATCACCATGGGCACTGTCAGCATGTGCACTGTCACTATTTAGCACTGTCACCAGGTGAACTACCACCATGGGCACTGTCACTATGTGCACTATCACCGTGAGCAAGATTACCATTGGCAGTGTTACAATGCAGAGTGTCACCATCGGTACTGTCCCCATGGGAACTGTCACCAAGAGCACTGTCACCACGAGCACTGCCACCTTGGGATCTGCTATTATGAGAACAATCACCATGAGAACTGTCGTTATGAGAACTGCCACCATGGGTATTTTCAACATGAGTACTGTCACCATGGGTATTGTCACCCTTTGCACTGTCACCATGAGCACTATTACCGTGAGCACTATCACCATGAGCACTGTCACTGTGGTCACTGTCACCATGGGTACTTGCACAATGCGGTCTGGCACCATGAGCCCTGTCACCATGGGCACTATCACTGTGAGCACTCTCACTGTGGTCACTGTCACCATGGGCACTGTTACCATGAGCACTGTCACCAAAGGCAATGGCACCGTGGGCACTGTCACCATGGGCACTGTCATCATGGGCAGTGGCACCAAGGGAACTATAACTGTGAGGACTGTACTATGGGTTCTGAAACCATGAGAACTGTCACCATGAGTACTGTCTGCATAAGTTGTCACCGTGTGCACTGTCACCATGAGAACTGTCAAAATGGGCACTGTCACCATTTTTCACTGCCACCATGTGCAGTGTCACCATGGGCACTATCACCTTGAGAACTGTCACCATGAGTACTGTCATCATGGGCACGGTCATCATGTGCACTCTTACCTTGGTCACTATCATCGTGAGCACTGTCACCATGGGAACTACCAACATTGGCATTGTCATCATAGCACTTTCACAATGGGAACTGCCACCATGGGCACTATCAACGTGCGGATACTCACAATGGGCACTATCACAATGGGCACTGTCACCGTGAGAACAGTCACCATGGGCACTGTCAACATGGAGACTATCACCTTGAACACTGTCACCATGAGCATTGTCACCATGAACAATTTCACCAGGGTCACTTTCACTGTGAGAACTGTCACTATGGGAACTCTCACCATTGTCACTGCCTCCATGGGATTGTCACGATGAGCACTATCACCATGGGCAGTGTCTCCATCGGCAGTTTAACCGTGAGCACTCTCACTATTGGCACTATCACCATCAGCACGGTCAGCATCGGCACGGTCACCATGAACACTATTCACAATGGGCGTTGTCAAACTGGGTGCTGTCACCATGGGCACAGTCACCTTTAGCACTGTCACCATGGGCACTGTGATCTTGGGCACTGTCACTATGGGCTCTATCACCGTGGGCACTGTCATAATGGGAAGTATCACCATGGGATTTGTCAGCTTGGGCACTCTTACCATGAGTATGGCCACCGTAACATCTATCACCATATGCACTGTAACCATGGACACTGTCACCATGAGCAGTGCCACAATGAGCAGTGTCACTTATGGCACTGTCCACATGAGCATTGTCACCATGATCACTGTCACCATGGACAGGACACCCTGGGTGTTGTCACCATGGACACTGTCACCATGAGCACTCTCACCATGGGAATTGTCACCTGAGTTACCGTCAACATGGGCACTGTCACCTTGAGCAATTTTACCATGAGCTCTGTCACCCTGGGTATTGTCACCATGGGCACTATCACCGTGAGATTTGTGTACATATGCACTCTCACCATGGGCACTATCACCATGAGCAATGTCACCATGAATACTGTCAACCAGTGTATTGTCACCATGGGCACTGTCACCGTGAGCACTACACCGTGAGAATTGTGAATATGGGCACTGTCACCATTCGCACATTCACCATCGGCACTATCACCATGAACACTGTCACCATGAACACTGTCACTGTGTCCAGTTTCAACATACACACTATCACCGTAAGGACTATAGCCTTAAGCAATGTCACCATGAGCAATATCACCGTGGACACTGTCACCATGTGCAGTGTCACCATGGGCACTTTTACCATGAGGACTCTCACCATGGTTAATATCACCATGGGCACCGTCACCATGAGCACTGTCACTATGAGAATTTTCACCATAGGCACTGTCACCATGAGAACTGTCACCATGATCACACTCAACGTAAGAAATGTCACCATGGGGACTATCACCATTGGCACTATCACCGTGTGGTTGTCTCCAGGAGCACTATCACCATGGACAATGTTTCCATGGACAGTTTCCCCATGAGCCCTGTCACTATTGGCACTGTAACCATCGGCACGGTCACCGTGAGCACTGTCACCATAGGCCTTGTCACACTGTGTGCTGTCACCATGGGCACTGTCGCTGTGGGCACTGTCACAATGGGAAATATCACCATGGGCTTTTTCAGCCTGGGCACTCTCCCCGTTTGCACTGACACCCTGACATCTATCACCATAAAAACTATAAAGATGGGCACTGTCACCATGAGCACACTCACCATGAGCACTGTTATTTATGGCACTGCCAACATGAGCACTGTCACCATGAGCCCTGTCACTATGGGCATAACACCATGGGTACTGTCACCATGGGAATTGTCACCCTAGGTACTCTCACCATAGGCATTATCACTGTGAGAATTGTGAACATGGGCCCTGTCACCATGGACACTATCACCATGAGCACTGTCAACATGAGTACTGTCACCCTGGGTATTTTCACCATGGGCACTGTCACTGTGAGCACTACACCATGAGAATTGTGACTATGGGCACTGTCACCATGGACACTCTCATCATGGGAACAATCACCATGAACACTGTCATCATGAACACTGTCACCATGTACACTGGCACCATGAGAACTGTCAGCATGGTCACTGTCACCATTAGCCACTGCAACCATGTGCACTACCACCATGGGCACTGTCAACATGGGCACTATCACGGTGAACACTGTCACCATGTGCACTGTCATCATGGGCACTGTCACCAAGGTCACGACCACCATGTGCACAGTTACCATGGTCACTATCACAGTGATCACTGTCACCATTAGAACTACCAACATGGGCACTGTCATCATGAGCACTTTCACAATGGGAACTGCCACCATGGGCACTATTAACGTAAGCACTCTCACCATGGGCACTATCACCAAGGGCACTGTCAGTTTCAGCACTATCACCATGGGTATTGCAACCATGACCACTGTCACCACAAGCACTGTCACCATTCTCAGTATCACCATGAGCACTGTCACCATGGGCACTATCACCATGAGAACTGTCAGCCTGGGCACTGTCACCATGGGTATTGTGACTTTGGGCACTGTCACCGTGAGCACTGTCACTTTGGGCAGTGTCACAATGTGGACTTTCACCATGAGCACTGTCATCATGGGCAGAATCACTGTTAGAACCGTCACCGTCGTCACTGTCAAAATGGGAACTGTAACCGTGAGCACATTCACCGTGAGGGCTGTGACCATGGGCACTGTCACCATGGGCAGTGTCCCCATGGACAATTTCACTGTTGGTACTGTCCCCATGGACACTATAACTATGGGCACTGTCACCATGAGCTCTGTCACCATGGGCACTTTCACCATGAGCACTGCCACTCTGACCACTCTTACCATAAGATATGTCACCATGGGCACTTTCACGATGGGCACTTCCAACAGTGGCACAATCACTGTGAGCACTGTCAACAAGAGCACTGTCATGGTGGGCAGTGTCACCATGTGCACTATCCCTGCAAGAACTATCACATTAAGCAATGTCACAATGGGCACTGTCACCATTTGCACTGCCACCATGTGCACTATCACCTTAGGCACTTTCACCATGAGCATTTTATCACTGAATAATGTCACCATGGGTACTGTCACCGTGAGAACTATCACCGTGAGCAATGCCATGATGGGGACTGGAGCCATGGGTCTTGTCACTATGAGCACTGAAACAATGGGCACTATCACCGTGAGAAATCTCACCATGCTAACTCTCCCCAAGGGCACTATCACGGAGAGAAAAGTCACCATGGGGACTGTCACAGTCAGTATTCTCACCTTTGACACTCTCATTGTGGGCACTGCCACCGTGAGCAATATTATCATGAACACTGCTACCGTGAGCACTATCATGATAAGAACTGTCACCATGGGCACGGCCACCATGGGCATTCTCACGGTGTGCACTGTCACCAGGGGCATTGTCACCATGTACACTGTCACCATAAGCATGATAACCATGGGCAATCTCACCATGGGCACTATCACCATGAGCAATATCACCATGGGCACTGTCACTATTTTGCACTGCCAAAAGATGCACCATGACCATGTGCACTGTCACCATGATCAGTGTCACCATTGGTAGTCTCACCATGGTCACTGCCACCATGAGCACTGTGACCAAGAACACTGTCACCACGAGCACTGCCACCATGAGCTCTGTCACAAGAACTGTCACGATGAGAACTGCCACCATGGGCAATTTCACCATGATTACTGTCACCGTGGGTATTGTCACCTTGGGCAATGTGATCGTGAATACTATCACTGTGAGCACTATCACCCTGAGAACTGTCACCACGGGCACAGCCTCAATGCAGGCTGTAACCATGAACACTGTCACCATGGGCACTATCACGGTGAGAACAGTCACTGTGGTCACTGTCACCATGGACACTGTCACGTGAGCACTGTCACTAAGAGCGTTATCACCATAGGCACTGTCACCATGAGAACAGTCACCATGGAGACTCTCACCATTGGCACTCTCTCCGAGGTGTTGTCACGATGAGCACTATCACCATTGGCAGTGTCTCCATGGGCAGTTTCACCGTGCGCACTCTCCGAATTGGCACTATTACCATCGGCACTGTCATCATCGGCATGGTCACTGTGAGCACTGTCACAATGGGTGTGGTTACAATGGGCACTGTCACCATGGGCACAGTCACCATTATCACTCTCACCATGGGCACTGTGATCTTGGGCACTGTCACCATGGTCTCTGTCACCGTGGGCACTGTCACAATGGGAAGTATCACCATGGGCTTTGTCAGCATGGGCACTGTCACCATAGGCACGGCCACTGTGACATCTATCACCATAAGCACTGTAACCAGGGGCACTGTCACCATAAGCACGGTCACCATGAACACTGCCACAATGAGCACTATCACCATGGGCAATGTCTCCATGGGCAGTTTCACCATGAGCACTGTCACTATTGGCACTCTCACCATGGGCACTGTCACCATTGGCACGGTCACCATTTGCCCTGTCACCACGGGCCTTGTCACACTGGGTGCTGTCACCATGGGCACTGTTAGGGTGGTTTCTGTCACAATAGGAAGTATCACCATGGGCTTTGTCATCGTGGGCACTGTCCCAGTGTGCACTGACACCGTGACATCTATCACCATAAACACTGTATACAAGGGCACTGTCACCATGAGCACGGTTACCATGAGCACTGCCACAATGAGCACTGTTATTTATGGCACTGCCAACATGAGCACAGTCACCATGAGCACTGTCACCATGGGCATGACCCCATGGGCACTGTCACCATGGGCATTGTCACCTTAGGTACTCTCACCATAGGCATTATCACTGTGAGAATTGTGAACATGGGCAATGTCACCATAGGCACTGTCACCATGGGCACTCTCACCATGAGTACTGTCCCCCTGAGCATTTTCACTTTGGACACTGTCACTGTGAGCACTACACCATGAGATTTGTGACTATGGGCACTCTCACCATGGGTACTCTCATAATGGGAGCTATCACCGTGAACACTGTCACCATGAACACTGTCACTCTGTGCAGTGTCACCATGCACACTGTGACCGTAAGGACTATCAACGTAAGCAAATTCACCATGAGCAATGTCACCATGGGCACTGTCACCATTTTGCACTGCCAGCATGTGCAGTGTCAAGATGGGTAATATCACTATAGGCACATTCACCATGAGAAATGTGACCGTGTGGAATGTCTCTATGGGCCCTGGCACCATGGGCATTGTCACTGTGAGCACTCTCACAACGGGCACTATCACCGTGACAAATCTCACCATGGTAACTGTCCCCATGGACACTGTCATCGTGAAAAGAGTCAGCATGGGCACTGTCACTGTCGGCACTTTCACCATGGGCACTGTCATTGTGGGCACTGTCACCATGGCCACTGCAACCTTGTGCTCTGTCACCATGAACACTGTAACAATGTCCATTATCACCGTGTGCACTGTCACCATGGGCACTATCACCATGAGCACTGTCAGCATGTGCACTGTCACTATTTAGCACTGTCACCAGGTGAACTACCACCAGGGGCACTGTCACGATGTGCACTATCACTGTGAGCAGGGTTACCGTGAGCACTGTAACAATGCACAGTGTCACCATCGGTACTGTCCCCATGGGAACTGCCACCAAGTGCAATGTCCCCATTAGCACTGTAACCACGAGCACTGACTCTTTGGGAACTGCTATTATGAGCACTGTCACCAGGAGAACTGTTACGATGAGAACTGCCACCATGGGTATTTTAAACATGAGTACTGTCACCATGGGTATTGTCACCATTTGCACTGTCACCATGAGAACTATTACAGTGAGCAGTATCACCGTGAGCACTCTCACTGTGGTCACTGTCACCATGAGCACTGTTGCCCTGGGTACTGGCACAATTAGGACTGACACCATGAGCCCTGTCACCATGGGCAATATCACTGTGAGCACTCTCACCGTAGTCACTGTCACCATTTGCACTGTTACCATGAGCACTGTCACCATAGATGATGGTGCCGTGGCCAGTGTCACCATGGGCTCTGTTATCATGGGCACTGCCACCATGTGCACTATCACTGTGAGCACTGTCACCATGGATACTGCAACCATGAGAAATATCACTGTGAGTACTGTCTGCATGGGTTGTCACCATGTGCACTGTCAACATGGGCACTGTCACAATTTTTCACTGCCACCATGTGCAATGTCACCATGGGCACTATCACTGTGAGAATTGTTACCATGAGTACTGTCATCATAGGCACTGTCACTAAGGGCACGGCCACCACGTGCACTGTTACCATGGTCACTATCACCGTGAACACTGTCACCATGGGAACTACCAACATGGGCAATATCATCATGAGCACTTTCACAATGGGAACGGCCACTATGGGCACTATCAATGGGCGGACTCTCACCATGAGCACTATCACCATGGGAACTGTCACCGTGAACACTGTCACCATCAGTACTGTCACCATGAGCACTATTACTGTGAGCACTAGCACCGTGAGCACTCTCACCGTGGTCACTGTTACCATGGGCACTGTCACCATGAGCACTGTCACTATGGGTACTGGCACAATGCTGGCTGTCACAATGAGCCCTGTCACCATGGACACTATCACCATGAGCACTCTCACCGTGGTCACTGTTACCATGGGTACTGTCACTGTGAGCACTGTTACCATAGGCAATGGCACCGTGGGCACTGTCTCCATGTGCACTGTCATCATGGGCATTGTCACTGTGGGCAGTGTCACTGTGGGCACTGCCACCATTGGCACTATCACTGTGAGCTTGTTTACAAAAACAAGTTTGGGCACGTTCTTTACCTTATTATGTCGGTCATGTAATGTCACATTCTAACTTGCCTGGAAGCATATGTGAAGGTAATCGCCAAGCTGACCTTTTGACATGAATTGACGCTTTCCCTTGTATTGAGGAGGCACAAGTTTCACATAATTTGCATCATCATAATTCTGCAGCTCTGTGATGTCAATTTCAACTGCCCCAGGAGATAGCCAGATTTATAATTAAAAATTGTCCACTTTGTCCAACTTATTCATCCAGTTTGCCCATGGGGGTCAACCCTAGAGGATTATTACCTAATATGTTATGGCAAATGGATGTAACTCCTGTGCCAACTTTTGGAAAGCTATCTTATGTACATGGTTCTGTGGATACCTATTCTCATGTAATTCTTGCATCAGGAAGAACCGGAGAAGCTTTTAAGGATGTTATGCAACACTTATTTTTCTGTTTTGCCTTTCTAGGCATTTCAAAAGCTCTAAAAACTGTAACGCTCCTGCCTACGTTTCTAAGGCTTTTAAAGACTTTTGTGAAAAAATTAATATTTCCTATTCTACGGGAATCCCCTATAATCCTCAGGGTCATGCAATAGTGGAAAGAGCCCATCATACTTTAAAAGTTCAAATTACAAAATTACAGCAAGGGGAAT
The DNA here is from genome assembly GCF_964165515.1 of Mesoplodon bidens. NCBI lineage: Eukaryota > Metazoa > Chordata > Mammalia > Artiodactyla > Ziphiidae > Mesoplodon > Mesoplodon bidens. Next base: position 27,716 of record NW_027671947.1, on the reverse strand, counting down.
TCAAGTACAGTTCTCCACATCACATTCTTCAGCACACACTATTTGTATTAAATAATTTGAATACTGATTCAGAAGGTAATACTGCCATGATGAGACATTGGAATCCTGATATTAATAAACCTAAACCTAGGGTGAAATGGAAGGATCTGCTCAATCGTCAATGGAAAGGACCGGATATATTCTAACCAGCGGCAGAGGCTATGCTTGTGTATTTCCACAGGACACTGACTCACGGTTGTGGGTGCCTGACCGTCTCATCAGACATGTCGGGCCCTCTGACCTCGCCTTACCGCTTTCCAGTCAGGCACAAGCCACCACAGCCGGAGACGTCAGCTGATGAATCACCATCAGCTAAAGAACCGCTGCTGCAGCAGATACAAAACCTCACTATTGGAGAGAGACCAATTATTTGTCTGCCACGTCTGCACCCAAGACCTCACAAGAGACAAGCCATCTCTACGAGAACTTCGAATCCACCAACTTGAGGTCAGTTTAAATGACTTGCTGATGACGCTGAGAAAGTGGTAACAGACCAAGGAGCTACCTTAACACCTGGAAATCTTTTTGTTGCTATGCTTGCTATATAGGCCTGCCAGGTAACTAGGGGAAATGCTTTGGGTAAATCTTATTGGACTTATCTCCCTGATCAACTGATTTTACAAACTGTAGCCTGGGATAATGAGGGTATACCAGTGTCTACTACTATGCCCAGGTTAATGAGAGGAGCCATAAGCTCCTATCCATATGATAAATTTAAAACAAATAATAATTTTACTTTTCATGGAAAATCAGGGTTCCATCCTATATGTTTTATATTTCCATCAATTAATAATTCTGTAGCCTCTCGTAAGGATGGATGTATACCGGTTTTTCTTAAAGGACAGCTTACTGCTTCTCCTTTGAGTCAATCTAATAAGAGACTTTTTTGTTCTTTGATTTATCTAGCACCTGGAGAAGATCCAACTTATAATCAACCTTCCTCACATCTTTAAAATTTCCTCCTTGTAATCCTCCTTATGGTATTCATACAGGAGTACAATCATCTATATTACAATCTCCGGAAGACCAATTGCATAGTAACTGGGATGCGGTAGATACCAATATCGGATTTCCTACATGGAATTATTGTATATATTCTTCAAGAATATATATTCCCATATAGGATACCACAAAAAAATGTGCATGACTGAGTAATCCTGATGCATCTTCTGATTATAGATCTTATTTACAACATCATGCATGTTATGATTTCAATTTTGTATATTCAGAAATGGAATTGCTAGGTTATATGGTGGTATTATTTTTAGTATTTTGAGGAACATCCAAATTATTTTCCATAGCGGTTGTACTAAGTTACATTCCCACCAAAAGTCTGTAAGTGTTCCCTGTTTTCTACATGCATGACTACACTTTTATGTCTTTTCTTTTTAGTAATAACCACTATGAAATGTGTGAGTTGATATCTCATTGTAGTTTTATTTTGCATTTCTCTTACTATTAAAGATGTTGAGCAAATGTTCATGTGTCGGTTGGTCATTTGTATGTCTCCTTTGAGGGGAATATATTTGCTAAGATCTTCAGGCCACGTTTTAATTAGATTATTCAACTTTTTTTTAAAAAAAACTGAGTCTTTTTATGTTTCGACATTAGTCCTGTAGCTGGCATGTTGTTGGCAAATATTTTCTCCCATTCCATAGGAGAATTCCTATGCCTCCTGTTCCATTCCCTCTTCACTCTGTTCAAGATTCTTTTTGTGCAGAGGCTTTTATATTTGATGTTTTCACACATGTTGATTTTTTCCTTTTGTTCCTTCTACTTTTGGTATCATATCCAAAAGAATCATTGCTGACACAAATGCCTTGGAGATATTTTTCTGTTTAATTCTAAGGATTTTGTGATTTCTGTTTATGTGGTGTTAATTTTTGAGTCGTCTAAGATGGATGATCAATTTTATTATTTTCCATGTGGATATCCAGCTTTTCCAACACTACTTAGTGTAAAGTCTATTTTTACTCCACTGTTTATTCTTGTCGTCCTTGTCAAATGTTAGTTGACTGGACATGGTTGAGTTTATTTCTGGGCTCTCAGTCCTATTCTATTGGTATATTGTCTGATTTTATTCTAATTTCACATTATTTTGATTACCGTAACTTTTTATAATATTATGAAACCAGGAAGTGAGTTGCACCCAGCTTTGTTTATCTTGCTGAAAATTGCCTTGTCTATTTTCAGTGTCCTTTGTTGTTTCATACAATTTTTAGGATTATTATTCTATTTCTAGGAAAATTGCCATTGAAATGTTGATTGGGATTCCATTGAAACTATAGATAGCTTGAGTTAGCATGAACATTTTAATAGTATTCATTCTTTCAATTTAGAAATATGGGATACTTTACTATTTACTTGTGTCTCCTTCAGTTTTTGTAAATGTCATATTTTTAGATGTACAGATGGTTTTGTCTCCTTGTTTAAATGTATTCCTAACATTTTATTTTTTTAGGTGCTGCTGTAAATGGAAGTGTTTTTATATTTTTCTGTCAGCTATTTTCTTGTTAGTGTATAGAAATGCAGGTAGTTTTGTATTTTTATTTCAAATCCAACAAAATTACTGAATTCATGTATTAGTTCTAACAGTTTCATGGGGTTTTTGGTGGAGTCTTTAGGATTTCCTGCATACAGAATATGTCATCTTCAAACAGAGACATTTTTAATTCTTCCTTTCCACTTTGGATCCCTTTCATTTCTTTTTCTTGCCTAATGGTTCTGGATAGGGATTCTAATATTATGTTGAATAGGAGTGGTGATAGTGAGCATTTTTTATTTGTTCCTGTCTTAGAGGAAAAGTTTTCAGCTTTTCACAATGAATATGATGTTAGCTGTGGGCTTGATAATATATGATCTTTATTACATTTAAAATGTTTCTTCTCTTCCCAGGTAGTTGAAAGCTTTAATCACGAAAATTTAGAAAATTTTTTCAAACATTTCTTCTGCATGCTATTCGTGTCGTAAATTATTTTTTTTTATTTAAAAATGTTAACTGCCCTTGCATCACCAGGAATCATTTCACCTTAGCATGTTGAACATTTTAGTGTGTTATTGAATTTGGTTTGCTAGAATTTTGTTGAGAATTTTTGCATCTATATGTAAAAGGATATTAGCCTATAAGTTCTTTGTTTTTTTGTTTTGTTTTGTTTTGTTATGTGTTCCCTTGTTATTTCCTTAAGTGGCTTTGTTAATCAGGAGAATCTTGGTTTTATAAAATGAGTTTGGAAATGTTTCCTCTTTTTTAGTTATTTGGCAGAGTTTGGGAAGGACTGGCAATAATTCTTCTTTAAATGTTCAGTAGAATTCACCAGTGAAACTAACTGATCCTGTGCTTCTCTTTGTTGGGAGAGTTTTGAATACTGCTTCAATTTCCTAAGTCATTATTTGTATGATCAGGATATTTCTTGTTTGTTTGTTTTTTTGCTTCTTCTTGATCGTCTTGCTACGTTTTATATAGGAGTTGTTGGAGATTTATCCATTATTGTGACCCAGATTTTCAGCATTCTTTATAATTCTTTGTATGCTATGGTGTCAGCTGCAATTTCTCCTCTTTCAGGTAAAGTTTTATTTATTAAGCTCTTTTTTTCTCATCGTTAGTCTAGCTAAATCTTGGCAATTTTATTATCCTTTCCAAATACCAACATGTGGATTCAGTTTTTCCTAATTATCTGATATTTGTTTTATTCATTTCCATTTGAATCTTTCTTATTTTTTCCTTTTATTCCTGGTGCTTAGTTTGTTCATTTTCCCTGGTCCTTCATGTATAAGCACAAGTGGTATATTTTAGATCACTCTTTTCTCTTTTAGAAGAATCTATGATTGCTAAAATTAACTCATCCATTGACTGATTTTTCTACATTCCAAACGTTTTGGTATGTTGTCATTTTCGTTTATCTGAAGGTAGTTTCAGATTTCCCTTTTGACTTCTTCCTTGACCCATATATATTTCCAGTGTGTGTTGTACAATTTTACATATAAGGGATTTTTCTTTTTCTCTTGTTATTGATTCCTAGCTTCATAGCATAATGATCAAAAAAGATGCTTAATGTGATTCTGATCTTCTTAAATTTGTTAAAGCTTGCTTTATGTTTCAAGACAGTGTCCATTCTGGGAAATGTTCCTTCAGCACTTAAGCAGAATATGGATTTTGTTACTGTTGAATGGAAGTTTTCTATAAGTTTATTAGGTACATTTGGTTTCTTTATTAATTTTCTAAGGTAGAAAGTGGGATAATATAGTCACTTACTATTATTTGTTTTATTGTTGATTTATCCTCTCAGATCTGTTTATTTTTGGTGGGGGTGTGGTGGTATGCGTGTCTCTCACTGTTGTGGTCTCTCCCGCTGCGGAGCACAGGCTCCGGATGTGCAGGCTTAGCAGCCATGGCTCATGGGCCCAGCCGATCCACGGCATGTGGGATCGTCCCGGACCCGGGCATGAATGTGTGTCCCCTGCATGGCAGGTGGACCCTCAAGCACTGCACCACCAGGGAAGCCCCTTATCAGATCTCTTAATAGTTGATTTAAATATTTGTTTAATCCTGAAACATTCAGTACATATATGTTTACAATTATTATTTCCTCTTGATAAATTGATCCATTATCATTGTTTACTGACCTTCTTTATCACTTGAGAACTACTTTGACTGAAAGTCTGTATTACCTGAGATTGGGAGATCAAGTCCTGCACTTGTTTGGAAACTGTTTGGACTATCAGTTTCTATTCCCTCACCTTCAGCTTATGTGTGTCCTTAATGATAAAATGGTTCTTCTAGACAGCATATTTTTTTTATCATTTATATGGCAATATAACTGTTTTACACTGTTGTGTTAGTTTCTGCTGTATAATAAAGTGAATCAGCTATAGGTATATTCCCATATCCACTCCCTCTTGCATCTCCTTCCCACCCTCCCTATCCCACCAAACTAGGTGGTCACAAAACACTGAACGTATCTCCCTGTGCTATGCAGCAGCTTTCCACTAGCTACCTATTTTACATTTCGTAGTGTATATATGTATATAGGACTCTCTAACTTCATGCCAGCTTACTCTTTCCACTCACTATGTTCTCATGTCGATTCTCTACATCCACATCTTTATTCCTCTCCAGCCCCTACATTCATCAGAATGTTCTTTTTAGATTCCATATATATGTATTAGCAAAAAGTTTGTCTTTTTTTTCTTTCTGAATCATTTCACACAGTATGACAGACTCTAAATCTATCCACCTAACTGCAAATAGTTCAATTTTATTTCTATTTATGGCTCAGTGATATTCCATTGTATATATATGACACACATTCTTTATCCATTCTTCTGTCAATTGACACTTAGGTGTTTACCTGTCCTGGCTATTGTAATTACACCTGTAATGAAATTTGTGGCCCATGACCCTTTTGGAATTATTCTTTTCTCAAGGTATATACAAAGGAGTGGGTTTGCGGTGCCATATATTAGTTCAAGTTTTAGGTTCTTAATGACCTCCATATTGTTCTCCATAGTGGCTGTAACAAGTTACATTCCCACTAACAGTGCCAGAGGGTACCGTTTTCCATACACCACTCCAGAATTTAGAGTTTGTAGAATTTAGAAGTTAATGGCTATTCTGACTAGTGTGAGGTGATACCTCATTGTAGTTTGATTTATATTTTTTAATGATTCATGATATTGAGCAAACTTCTATGTGTTTTATTGCAATCTGTGTACCATCTTTGGAGAAACGTCTATTTAGGTCTTCTGCCCACTTTTGGATTGTTGTTTGTGTTTTTTCATTTAGAGCTGTATGAGCTGTTGGTAAATTTTGAAGATTAATCGTTTGTCAGTTGCTTCATTTGCAAATATTTTCTGATTCTGAGAGTTGTCTTTTGGTCTTGTTTATGGTTTCCTTTGTTGTGAAAAATGTTTTAAGTTTCATTAGGTCCCATTTGTTTAATTTTGTTTTTATTTCCATTTCTTTAGGAAGTGGGCCACAAAGAATCTTGCCGTGATTTATGCCATAGTGTGTTCTGCCTATGTGTTCCTCTAAGTGTTTGATAGTGCAGAACCTTACATTTAGGCCTTTAATCCATTGGTGTTTATTTTTGTGTATGGTGTTAGGGAGTGTTCTGATTTCATTCTTGTATATGTAGCTGTTCAGTTTTCCAAACACAACTTGTTGAACAGGATGTCTTATCTCCATTGTATATTCTTACCACCTTTATCAAAATTAGGTGACCATATGTGCATGGGTTTACCTCTAGGCTTTCATTCCTGTTCTGTTGATCTATATTTCGGTTTTTGTGCCATTACCATACTCTTTTGATTATTGTACCTTTGTAGTATAGTCTGAAGTCCTGGAGCCTGATTCATCCGGCTGTGTTTTTCTTTCTTAAGAGTGCCTTTGGTATTCAGTGTCTTTTTTGTTTACATACACACTGTGCAATTGTTTCTCCTAGTTCCCTGGAAAATGCCATTGGTAATTTGATAGGGATTGCATTGACTCTGTAGATTGCATTAGGTCATATAGTCATTTTCACTATGTGGATTCCTACAACCCAAGAACATAGTATATCTCTCCATCTCTTTGTATCCTCTTTCATTTCTTTCATCAGCATCTTATAGGTTTCTGCATACAGGTCTTTTGTCTACCTTGGTACGTTTGTTCCTATTCTATTTGTTGCAATGGTAAATGAGAGTGTTTCCTTAATTTCTCTTCAGATTTTTCATCATTAGACTATAGGAATCCCAGAGATTTCTGTGCGTTACTTTTGTATCCTGCTACTTTCCCAAAATCATTGATTACCTCTAGTCATTTTCTGGTAGCATCTTTAGGATTCTCTATGTGTAGTATCATGTCATCTGCAAAGAGTGACAGCTTTAATACTTCTTTTCAGATTTGGATTACTTTTATTTCCTTTTCTTCTCGATTGCTGTGGCTGAGATATACAAAACTATGTTGAATAAGAGTTGAGAGGGTGGGCAACCTTGTCTTGTTCCTGATATTAGTGAAAATACTTTCAGTTGTTCAACATTGAGAACGATGTTTGCTGTGGGTTTGTCATATATGGCCTTTATTATGTTCTGGAATCTTCCCTCTATGTCTACTATGTGGAGGGTTTTTATCATAAATTGGTGTTGATTTTTTTCGAAAGCTTTCTCTGCATCTATTGAGATGATCATATGTGTTTTCTACTTCAATTTGTTAATATGGTGTATCGAGTTGGTTGCTCTGCATATATTGGAGGATCCTTGTATTCCTGGAATAAATCCCACTTGATCATGGTGTATAATCCTTTTAATGTGCTGTTGGATTCTGTTTGCTACTATTTTGTTGAGGATTTTTGTATCTATATTCATCAGTAATATTGGCCTGCAGTTTTATTTTTTATTTTATTTTTTTGATGTTTTGTCTGCTTTTGTTATTAGTGATGTTGTCTCCATAGAATTAGTTTTGGACTTTTCCTCCCTCTGCTACATTTTGGAAGAGTTTTAGGACAGGTGTTAAACTCTCCAAGCCAGAAAGTACTGGCAGGACATTTTAAGTGATGAAGGAGAAAAACCTGCAACGAAGATGATTTTTTTTGAAATATGTAAGATCACACCATGTTTGTTTTTATGTCTGACTTCCTTCTTAAATACTTCTTAACTTGTTGTACTTCTTCTCAATATGTCTTACTATTACAAATGTTGATTTAACATAGTGCTCTCAAGGTTCACCCATTTTTGTTACAAAAGGCAGCATTTTCCTTCTACTATGCCTGAACATATTTTTATTGTGACACCTTTTTTTTTCCTGCCACACAATATACTTTTCTGTGCCACATTTTCTTTCTCCATTTATTCATCCTAAGTGTGTTGTTTCCTGTTATGACATTTGAGAGTGATGGTGCAGTATACATGGGATGCAGGTATCTTTATGTTTTTGTGTGTTTCCTTCCTTTGTAAAAATACCCAAAGAGTTTTTTCTGGATGATTTTGTAGTTCTAATTTTTAGCTTTTTGAGGAATCTTCAAACTGGTTTCTAGAGCGGCTATACCATTCAGCATTCCTAACAAGAATGTAGGAGGGTTCCATTTTGTCATGACTGCTATCTTCACTTTTTTGACAATAGACAATCTAATAGATATGAGGTGATATTCCACTATAGAGGTTTAGCGCTTTCCTACTATATGTTCATCATTAACCACTTATGAGGTATTTGTTTCTAATATTTTATGCTATTCTGTAGATTGCCTGTTAATTCTATTGATTGTTTCCTTTATTATATAGGAATGTTTCAGTTCAATTTTACTTCACTTAACTTTTGATTTTGTTGCCTGCTCTACTGCTGTCATAGCCAAGAAATTATTGCCAAGGCCAATCTCGAGAAGTTTATTCCTTGTCTTTTCTCAATGGATTTGAAACTTTTTGGTCTTAACTTTAAAGCAATTACCAAAATATTTTTGAGATATAATTGACGTATAATGTTGGTAGTTTTATGGTACATAGCATGATGATTAGATTTACATCTATGTTGAGAAATAATATGATAATAATGTTAGTTAATACTTCTATCACCTCACATAGTTACCAATTTTGCGTGTGTACTTTAAGAACACTGAAGATCTACATTCCCAGTAACTTTTAAACATGCAATAAAGTATTGGTAACTAAGTCACTATCCTTTAATTTAGATCCCAAGAATTTACACATTTTATAACAGGAAATTTTTGCTCTTTGACAATCATCTCCCTATTTCTCCCCACCTCACACCTATTAAATATGTATAAACGCTCTTTTTGAAGAACTCACCATTTAGATTTCATAAATAAGTGGGACCACACAGTTTGTCTTAACGTCTGATTGTTTCACTAAGCATAATGCCCGCAACTTGATTTCATGTGGTCACAAATCGCGGGAATTTCTTTATATGACTGTATAATATCCATTGTGGTAATATATACATTTCTAAATCCTTTTATCATTGATAAACTGTTAGTGATGATGCCTTGAATATTATAGATAAATATTTAGACAGTAAACATGGGAGTGCAAATATCTCTGTAAGTTAACTGATTTCATTTCCTTCAAATATGTATATTCAGAAATGGAATTGCTATGATATATGGTGGTATTATTTTTAGTATTTTGAGAAACATCCAAATTATTTTCCATAGTGGTTGTACTAAGTTACATTCCCACCAAAAGTCTGTAAGTGTTCCCTGTGTTCTACATGCTTGACTACACTTTTCTCTGTTTTCTTTTTCATAAAATCCACTATGAAATGTGTGAGTTGATATCTCATTGTGGTTTTATTTTGCATTTCTCTTACTATTACAGATATTGAGCAAATAATCATGTGTCAGTTAGTCATTTGTACGTCTCCTATGAGGGGAGTATATCTGCTAAGATCTTCAGCCCACCTTTTAATTAGATTTTTCGCTTTTTTTTAATTGAGACTTTTTATGTTTCAACATTCTCCTGTAGCTTGCATGCTGTTGGCAAATATTTTCTCCCATTCCATAGGAGAATTCCAATGCCTCCTATTCCATTGCCTCTTCACTCTGTTCAAGTTTCTTTTAGTGCAGAGGCTTTTAAATTTGATGTTGTCACACATGTTGAATTTTCTTTTTGTTCCTTCTACTTTTGGTATCATATCCAAAAGATCCATTGCTGAGACAAACGCCTTGGAAATATTTTTTTCTGTTTAATTCTATGGATTTTATGATTTCAATCCATGTTGTGTTTATTTTTGAATCGTCTAAGATATGTGTTCAATTTTATTGTTTTCCATATTGATATCCAGTTTTTCCAACACCACTCAGTGTAAAGTCTATTTTTACTCCATTATTTATTCTTGTCGTCCTTGTCAAATGTTAGATGACTGGACATGGCTGAGTTTATTTCTGGGTTCTCAGTCCTATTCTATTGGTCTATTGTCTGTTTTTATGCTAGTCTCACACTGTTTTGATTTCCGTAACTTTGTATTATGGTTTGAAACCACGAAGTGCGTTACATCCAGCTTTGTTTACCTTGCTGTAAATTGCTTTGTCTATTTTCAGGGTTCTTTCTTGTTTTGTACAATTTTTAGGATTGTTATTCTATTTGTAGGAAAATTGCCATTGAAAAGTTGATTGGGATTGCATTGAAACTATAGACAGCGTGAGGTAGCATGAACATTTTAACAGTATTAATTCTTTCAATTTAGAAATATGGGATAGCTTTCTATTTACTTGTTTCTTCTTCAGTTTTTGAAAATGTCATATTTTTAGGTGAACAAATGTTTTCGTCTTCTTGCTTAAATATATCTCTAAGATTTTATTTTTTTTGGTGTTACTGTAAATGGAAGTGTTTTCTTTATTTTTCTGGCAGCTATTTTCTAGTTATTGTATAGAAATGCTTTTAATTTTGTATTTTTATTTCATATCCAACAACATTACTGAATTCATTTATTAGTTTTAACAGTTTCATGGGGTTTTTGGTGGAGTCTTTAGGATTTCCTGCATACAGAATATGTCATCTTCAAACAGAGACATTTCTAATTTTTCCATTCCACTTTTGATCCCTTTTATTTCTTTTTCTTGCCTAATCGTTCTGGCTATTGTTTCTAGTATTATGTTGAATAGGGGTGGTGATAGTGGGCATTTTTTATTTGTTCCTCTCTTAGAGGAAAGGTTTTCAGCTTTTCACCATGAATATGATGTTAGCTCGGGCCTTGATAATATATGACCTTTATTACATTTAAAATGTTTCTTCTCTTCCCAGGTAGTTGAAAGCTTTAATCACGAAAATTTAGAAAATTATTTCAAGCATTTCTTCTGCATGCTATTCGTGTCATAAATTAAAATTATTGATTTAAAAATGTTAACTGCCCTTGCATCCCCCGGAATTATCCCACCTTATCATGTTGAACATTTTAGTGTGCTATTGAATTTGGTTTGCTAGAATTTTGTTGAGAATTTTTGCATCTATATGTAAAAGGATGTTAGCCTGTAAATTTTCTGAATTTCCTTTGTTTGTATGTTTGTTTTGTTTTGTTTTGTTTTGTGTTTTCCTTGTTATTTCCTTATCTGGCTTTGATAATCAGGAAAATGCTGGTTTTATAAAATGAGTTTGGAAATGTTTCCTCTTTTGTAGTGATTTGGGAGAGTTTGGGAAGGACTGGCATAAATCTTCATTAAATGTTCAGTAGAATTCACCAGTGAAACTAACTGATCCTGGGCTTCTCTTTGTTGGGAGAGTTTTCAATACTGCTTCTATTTCCTAAGTCATTATTTTTATGATCATGATAATTTTTGTTTGTTTGTTTTTTGCTTCTTCGTGATTGTCTTGCTTCATTTTATATAGGAGTTGTTGGAGATTTATCCATTTTTGTGACCCGGTTTTTTATCATCCTTTATAGTGATTTGTGTGCTTTGATATCAGTTGCAATTTCTCCTCTTTTAGTTAAAGTTTTATTTATTAAGCTCTTTTTTTCTCTTTGTTAGTCTAGCTAAAGCTTGTCAATTTTGTTATCCTTTCCAAATGCCGTCACTTGGATTCACTTTTTCCTAATTATCTGATATTTGTTTTATTCATTTCCATTTGAATCTTTCTTAGTTTTTCCTTTTATTCCTGGTGCTTAATTTGTTCATTTTTCCTAATCTTTCAGGCATAAGGTAAGTCCGTTATTTTAAATCATTCCTTTCTCTTAATATAAGAATTTATGATTGCTAAAAATAATTCATTCCTTAGACTGAGTTTTGTACATTCCCAAAGTTTGGGTATATTGTCATTTTCATTTATCTGAAGATAGTTTCAGATTTTCCTTTTGAGTTCTTTCTTGACCCTTAGATTTCTCCAGTGTGTGCTGTATAATTCTACGTATTAGGTTTTTTTCACTTTTTCTATTGTTATTGATTTCTAGCTTCATAACATTATGATCAAAAAGGTTGCTTAATGTGGTTTTGATCTTCTCAAATTTGTTAACGCTTGCTTTATATTCCATGACAGGTTCTATCCTAGGGAATGCTCTATCTGCAGTTAAGAATAATGTGGATTCTGGTTCTGTTGGATGGAACTTCTATATAATTTTATTGGGTACATTCAGTGTCTTTATCAATTTTCTAAGGTATAAAGTGGGATAATATAGTCCCTTACCATTATTAGTTTTACTGTTGATTTCTCCTATCAGATCTGTTAATGGGTTATTTATATATTTGTTTAATCCTGCAACGTTCAGTACATATATATTGACAATTATTATAACCTCTTGATAAATTGATCTATTATCATTGTATACTGACCTTCTTTATCAATTGTGAACTATTTTGACTGAAAGTCCGTATTACCTGTGATTGGGGGAGCCATTCCTGCTCTTGTTTGGAAACTGTTTGGACTATCAGTTTCTATATCCTCACCTTCAGCTTATGTGTGTCCTTAAAGTTAAAATTGCTCTTGCAGACAACATATTGTATTTTTTATCATTTATATGGTAATATAATTGTCTTACAATGTTGTGTTAGTTTCTGCTCTATAACAAAATGAATCAGCTATAGGTATACATATATCCCCATATCCACTCACTCTTGCATCTCCCTCCCACCCTCCCTATCCCACCAAGCTAGGTGGTCACAAAGCACTGAACGTATCTCCCTGTGCTATGCAGTTGCTTTCCACTAGCTATCTATTTTACATTTCGTGTGTATATATGTACATATGACTCTCTCACTTTGTGCCAGCTTACCCTTTCCACTCCCCATGTTCTTAAGTCGATACTCTACATCTACATCTTTTTTCCTGTGCTGCTCCTACCTTCATCAGAATCCTTTTTTTTTATATTCCATATATATGTGTTAGCAAATTGTTTTTCTTTTTCTCTTTCTGACTTCACACAGTACGACAGACTCTAAGTCTATCCACCTAACTTCAAATAGCTCAATTTAATTTCTCTTTATCTCTGAGTAATATTCCATTGTATATATATATGCCACACCTTCTTTATTCATTCATGTGTTGACTGACACTTAGCTTTTTCCCTGTACTGGCTTTTGGAATTACACTTGTAATGAACTGTGTGGTCCATGACTTTTTTGAATTGTGCTTTTCTGAGGGTATATGCACAGTTGTGGGATTGCAGGGTCATATATTAGTTCTAGTTTTTGTTCCTTAATGACCAACATACTGTTCTCTATAGTGGCTGTAACAATTTACATGCCCATTAGCAGTGCTGGAGGGTTTTGTATTCCCTACACTCTCTCCAGAATTTATAGTATATTGATTTTTTGATGACGGCTCCTCTGACTAGTGTGAGGTGATACCTCATTGTTGATTTGATTTATATTTCCATAATGATTCATGCTCAACATGAAAGGTTGAGCAAACTTTCATGTGTTTTATTGCAATCTGTGTATCATCTTTGGAGAAATGTCTATTTAGGTCTTCTGCCCATTTTGGATGGTTTGTGTTTTTTGTTTTAGAGTTGCATGAGCTGTTGGTTAATTTTGGAGATTAATTCTTTTTCAGTTCCTTCATTTGCATATATTTTCTCCCATTCTGAGGGTTGTCTTTTGGTGTTGTTTATGGTTTCATTCCCTGTGAAAAAAATTTAAGTTTCACTATGTCCCATTACTTTAATTTTGTTTTTATTTCCATTTTTCTAGGAAGTGGGTCAAAAAGAATCTTGCTGTTATTTATGTCATACAGTGTTCTGCCTATATTTTCCTCTAAGTGTTTGATAGTGTCTCACTGTACATTTAGTCCTTTAATCGATTTGTGTTTATTTTTGTGTATGGGGTTAGGGAATGTTCTAATTTCATTCTTGTACATGTAGCCATTCAGTTTTCCCATCACCACTTGTTGAAGAGGATGTCTCATGTACATTGTATATTCTTCCCTCCTTTATCAAAAATAAGGTGACCATATATCTGTGGGGTTACCTCTGGGCTTTCTACCGTGTTCCATTGCTCTATATTTCTGTTTTTGTGCCAGTACCATACTGTCTTGATTACTGTTGCTTTTAGTATAATCTGAAGTCCAGGAGCCTGATTCATCCAGCTATGTTTTTCTTTCTCAAGATTGCTTTGGCTATTTGGCGTGTTTTTTGTTCCCATACACACTGTGAATTTTTTTCTTCTAGTTCCCTTGCAAATGCCATTGGTAATTTGATAGGGATTGCATTGACTCTGTTGAGTGCATTATTTCATACAGTCATTTTCACTATGTTGATTCTTCAAACCCAAGAACATGGTATATATCTCCATCTCTTTGTATCCTCCTTCATTTCTTTCATCAGCATCTTATAGGTTTCTACATACAGGTCTTTTTTCTACCTGGGTATGTTTGTTCCTATTCTATTTTTTGCAATGGTAAATAAGAGTGTTTCCTTAATTTCTCTTTTAGATTTTCCATCATTAGCCTATTGGAATCCCAGAGATTTCTGTGCATTAATTTTGTATCGTGTTACTTTACCAAATTCATTGGTTAGCTCTATTCATCTTCTGGTAGCATCCTTAGGATACTCTGTGTGTAGTATCAAGTCATCTGCAAAGAGTGACAGCTTTACTTCTTTTCTGATTTGGATTCCTTTTATTTCCTTTTCTTCTCTGATTGCTGTGCCTGAAACGCCCAAATCTATGTTGAAAAAGAGCTGTGAGGTTGGATAACCTTGTCTTGTTCCTGATCTTGATGAAAATACTTTCAGTTTTTCACCATTGAGGATGATGTTTACGGTGGGTTTGTCATATATGGCCTTTATTATGTTGAGGAAACTCCCCTGTATGCCTACTATGTGGAGGGTTTTTATCATATATTGGTGTTGAATTTTTTCGAAAGTTTCCTTGCAGCTCTTGAGATGATCATATTGCTTTTCTCCTTCAATTTGTTAATATGAAGTATCATGTTGATTGATTTGCATATATTGAAGAATCCTTGTATTCCTGGAATAAACTCCACTTGATCATGGTGTATTATCCTTTTAAGGTGCTGTTGGCTTCTGTTTGCTACCATTTTGTTGAGGATTTTTGCATCTATATTCATCAGTGATATTGGCCTGTAGTTTTCTTTTTTTTATTATATCTTTGCCTGGTTTTGGTATCAGGGTGATTGTGGTGCCATAGAATTAGTTTTGGAGTCTTCCTCCCCCTGCTATATTTTGGAAGAGATTGTGAAGGAGAGTTGTTAAACTCTCCAAGCCAGAAGGGACTGGCAGGATATATTTAAAGTGATGAAGGAGAAAAACCTGCAACGAAGATTATTTTTTTTTTCCTATAAGTGAGATTACACCATTTTTGTTTTTATATGTCTGATTTACTTCTTAAGTGCTTCTTACTTCTTATTTCATCATACTTCTTCTCAACATCTCTTACTATTAGAGATGTTGACTTAACATAGTGCCATTAAGGTGCACCCATTTTGTTACAAAAAGGCACCATTTTATTTCTAGTATGCCTGAATATATTTTTATTGTGCCACTTTTATTTCCTGCCACACAAAATAACTTGCTGGGGCACCTTTCCTTTATCCATCTATTCAGGCTAAGTGTGTAGTTATCCTGGTATGGCATTTGAGAATGATGGTGCAGTGTACATGGTATTCAGGTGTTTTTTAGAGTCGGCATTTTTCCTTCCTCTTTATAAATAACCAAAGATTTTGTTCTGGATGATTTGGTAGTTCTAATTTTTGGTTTTATGAGGAACCTCCAAACTCTTTTCTAGAGTGGCTACACCAAACAGCATTCCCAACAAGAGTGTAAGGTGGTTCCCTTTTGTCATGCCTGCTGTCTTCTCTTTTTTGATAATAGCCAATCTAACAGATATGAGGTGATATCCCACTACTGAGGTTTTGCACTTTCCTTATGTATGTTGGATATTAGCCACTTCTAAGGTACGTGTTTGTAAATATTTTATACTATTCTATAGATTGCCTGTTAATTCTGTTGATTGTTTCCTTTATTATGTAGGAATGTTTCAGTTCAATTTCACTTCACTTAACTTTTGATTTTGTTGCCTTCTCTCCTGCTGTCATTGTCAAGAAATTATTGCCAAGGCCAATCTTGAGAAGTTTGTTCCTTATCTTTACTCAAAGGCTTTGAAACATTTAGGTCCTATCTTTAATACATTTTCCCCAACATTATTGAGATATAATTGACATATAACCTTGGTAATTATAAGGTACACAGCATGATGATTAGACTTATATCTGTGTTGTCAAATAATGTGATAATAATGTTAGTTAATACTTCTATCACCTCACATAGTTACCATTTTTTTGTGTGTGCTGTAAGAACATTTAAGATCTACTTTCCTAGTAACCTTGAAATATGCAATAAAGTGTTGGTAACTAAGTCACTATGCTGTAAGTTAGATCCCAAGAATCTACACATTTTATACCAGGACATTTGTACTCTTTGACTATCATCTCCTTATTTTTCCCAACCCCACACCTATTAAATACATATCGACTCTCTGTTTTGATGACCTCTGCCGTTTAGATTTAATAAATAAGTGGGACCACACAGTTTGTCTTTATGTCTCTGATTGTTTCACTAAGCATAATACCCACAAGTTGATTTCATGTGGTCACAAATTGCAGGATTTTCTTTATATGGCTGTATAATATCCATTGTGGTAATATATACAGTTCTTAATCCGTTTATTCATTAATAAACAGTTAGTGTCTATGCTTTGCATATTTTGGTAAATATTAATACAGTGAACATTGGAGTTCAAATATCTCAGTAAAGTAACTGATTTCATTTCCTTGAAATATGTATATTCAGAAATGGAATTGCTTGGTTATATGGTGGTATTATTTTTAGTATTTGAGGAACATCCTAATTATTTTATGTAGTGGTTGTACTAAGGTATATTCCCACCAACAGTCTGTAAGTTTTCCCTGTTTTCTACATGCTTGACTACACTTTTATGTCTTTTCTTTTTCATAATAACCACTATGAAATGTGTGAGTTGACAACTCTTTGTGGTTTTATTTTGTATTTCTCTTACTATTACAGATGTTGACCAAATATTCGTGAGCCTGTTGGTCATTTGTAGGTCTCCTATGAAGGTAGTATATCTGATAAGGTGTTCAGCCAACGTTTTAATTAGATTATTCAACTTTTTTTTAATTGAATCCTTTTATGTTTGGACATTAGTCCCGTAGCTGGCATGTTGTTGGCAAATATTTTCTCCCATTCCATAGGAGAATTCCTATGCCTCCTGTTCCATTCCCTCTTCACTCTGTTCAAGATTCTTTTTGTGCAGAGGCTTTTATATTTGATTTTGTCACACATGTTGAATTTTCTTTTTGTTCCTTCTACTTTTGGTATCATATCCAAAAGATCCATTGCTGAGACAAATGCCTTGGAGATTGTTTTGTTTAATTCTAGGGATTTTGTGATTTCTGTTCATGTTGTGTTAATTTTTGAATCGTCTAATATGGGTGTTCAATTTTATTATTTTCCATGTGGATATCCCTTTTTTCCAACACCACTCAGTGTAAAGTCTATTTTTACTCCATTGTTTATTCTTGTCGTCCATGTCAAATGTTAGTTGACTGGACATGGCTGAGTTTATTTCTGTGCTCTCAGTCTTATTCTATTGGTCTATTGTCTGTTTTTATGCTAATTTCACACTATTTTGATTACCATAACTTTGTATAATTGTTCGAAACCAGGAAGTGAGTTGCATCCAGTTTTGTTTATCTTGCTGAAAATTGCTTTGTCTATTTTCAGGGTCCTTTCTTGTTTTGTACAACTTTTAGGATTGTTATTCTATTTCTAGGAAAATTGCCATTGAAAATTTATTGGGTTTCAATTGAGACTATAGATGGCTTTAGGTAGCGTGAACATTTGAACAGTATTCATTCTTTCAATTCAGAAACATGGGATAGGTTTCTATTTACATGTGTCTTCTTCAGTTTTTGAAAATGTCATATTTTTAGGTCTAGAGATGTTTTTGTGTCCTTGCTTAAATGTAGTCCTAACATTTTATTGTTTTTGGTACTGCCGTAAATGGAAGTGTTTTCTTTATTTTTCTGGCAGCTATTTTCTTGTTAGTGTATAGACATGCAACTAATTTTGTATTTTTTTTCACATCCAACAACATTACTGAATTTGTTTAATAGTTCTAACGATTTTATTTATGTCTGAGTAATATTCCATTGTATATATATGCCACACATTCTTTATCCATTCATCTGTCCATGGACAGTTAAGTTGCTTGCATTTCCTGGCTATTGTAAATAGACCTGTAATGAACTTTGTGTTCCATGACTCCTTTTGAATTATGGTTTTCTCAGGATATAAGCACAGTAGTGGGATTGCTGGGTCCTATGCTATTTCTAGTAGTAGTTTCTTATGACCTCCATACTGTCCTCCATAGTGACTGTAACAATTTACATTCCAAACAACAGTGCCAGAAGTTTCCCTTTTCTTCACACCCTCTACAGAATTTATTGTTTGTACAGTTTTTGTTGATGGCCATTCTGACTAATGTGAAGTGATATCTCATTGTAGATTTGATTTACATTTCTTTAATGATTCATGATATTGAGCAACCTTTCATGTGTTTTGTGGCAATCTGTATATCAACCTTGAGAACTGTATAGTTAGATCTTCTGCCCATTTTTGGATTGTTGTTTGTGATTTTGGTTTGGAGCTGCATGATCTGTTGGTAAAATTTGGAGACTAATCCTTTTTCAGTTGCTTCATTTGCAAATATGTTCTCCTATTCTCAGCGTTGTCTTTTGGTCTTGTTTATGGTTTCCTTTGCTGTGCTAAAGCTTTTAAATTTCACTAGATCCCATTTGTTTATTTTTGTTTTTACTTCCATTTCTCTAGGAGGTGGGTCAAAAAGAATCTTGCTGTGATTTATGTCATAGAGTGTTCTGCCTAAGTTTTCCTCTAATTGTTTGGTCATGTCTGACTTTACATTTAGGACTTTAATCCATTTGTGTTTATTTTTGTGTATGGTGTTAGTGAGTGTTTTAATTTCATTCTTGGACATGTATCCGTCCAGTTTTCCCAGCACCACTTGTTGAAGAGTATGTCTTATCTCCATTGTATATGCTTAACTGCTTTGTCAAAAATAAGATGACTATATGTGAGTGGGTTTATCTCTGGGCTTTCTATACTGTTACATTGATGTATATTTCTGTTTTTGTGTCAGTAACATACTGTGTTGAGGACTGTAGCTTTGTAGTATAGTCTGAAGTGCAGTTGCCTGATTCATCCAGCTCCGTTTTTCTTTCTCGTTTGCTTTCGTTATTTGGTGTCTTTTTATTTCCATACACATTGTGCAATATTTTCTTCTGATTCACTGAAAAATGTGACTGGTAGTTTGATAGGCATTGCATTGAATCTGTAGATTTATTTGGGTAATATAGTCACTTTTACAATGTTGATTCTTCCAACCCAAGGACATGTCATATCTCTCCATCTGTATCGTCTTTCATTTCTTTCATCAGCGTCTTATAGTGTTCTGCATACAACTCTTTTCTCTCCCTGGGTAGGTTTATTCCTATTCTTTTTCTTGCAATGGTAAATAAGAGTGTTTCCTGCTGACAGGGTGACACCATTAGCTCCTGCTCAACTGCTCTCTCTTATCACCAACAGAAAGTTCACTTTCTGCTCTGTTCAGGGAGTCAAGAGGAGTCCAAGCTGTCTAAAAGCCTACACGTCATTTGTAGAAAGGATCTAAACTTCAGGTATCCCCTGAGGTATGTCTTTGCATCTATGGCCCATGGTGACATTTAGGGGATGTCTATTCTGGAGGGGACCTATAGGAGGTGCTGTTTAGGGACTGAGGGGAGGTATTTGGATGTCTCTTTGGGGGCATAGCATTTTGCAACAGGGCTTAGGAATATTTGGCGGATGATCATTGGTGTCCATGTTTCGATAGCACATGGTATTTGCAATGTTCTCCAAAGGGAAGTGGATTTGGGTAAAATTGGAGATTGATAATCAAGGCAGGATTTGAGGAATATTGTTTAAATAAGGGTCCTAGTACAAATGTTGGGATCTTTCCAGAATGGCCTTTGTGACCCAAGTTCCATTATAGGTTCCTCCAAGCATTTGGAGATCTGTGTCAATAAGATTCGATTCATAGGGGATCACTTTTTTCGTAAAGATAGTCTTCAACTCAGGCTAAGAAAGGATACTGGGGCCTAGTCAGCTAGGATCTGGGGAGGAACACGGTACCATTAGGACTTCATTTGCTATAGTTTTACTACCATTCATGAACATATGGTGTCCTTCTTGTCAGGAATGGAGAAAGAACAGTTGTGCTGCTGGGACACAGATATTATCATGCAAAATTACATGAATTGGTTATTCATGAGGGAGAGTATAGTCCCAATTTAGAGAGGCTCTATTTAGGACAGTTGTACATCTATCATGAAGAGTATGGCCTTTGCTCATTCATGTACATAAACCATGTATAATTTTCCCTAACGGGTTATAGATTTGTGAGCCTTGCGTCTAGCGAAGAAGTAGATACTTCTGTATATGAGGAAGGGAAAGCCTTCTGGTCCAGTATGTCAGTTACCTGCAAAGTTTCTAAATGAAAAATCCAGCATTGTTCTTTCCCAGCTGTGTGATCACAGGCAATTTTTTTTCAGCATCCATTGATGGTATGAAGGTGATGATAAGAAGAATAGCAAATACTTACATGATCTTTACAGTGTGGGGAATGTAAGTCTTTATCAGGTGTCATAATACACCAGGTAATTTAATAGTACTCCAGCTACTAATATTAATTAGGTAGTACTTACTGTGTGTCACACTCTTTTTTAAGCACTTTATTCATATTTAGTCCTTTAAACTCTACCAATGGGGTAAGTTACAATCATTATCCTCATTTTATAGATGGCCCAGAGAAGTGAGGTCCCTGTCTTCAGGTCACACAGCTGGTAATCATGGAAAGAATTACTGTGAGGGTCCAACACTTCTCTTGTGTCAACTGTGAGCTGAAACACGAAAGGATCATTGTTTCTTCCTCAGAAAGGACAGCTAATGGGTTATGTCAGAAGATGATAGAGTAAGGCCCTCCAAAAATTCTCTACATTACAAACCTACAAAGTTGCCAGACTCAACTTTTTCAGAATTCTGGAATTTGACAAAATTTCACAGGAACTAGGGAAGTATTTGCATGTTTAAAAATGACTGAATCTTGGTAAGATCAGCAAGCTCTAGAGACTTTAAATGGTCAAAAGCCCATCCTCCTTTTTTCCAGCTTAATAATAGTACATATTGAAAGAGTATGCATTCCTTTTGCATCCGAGTAGCCACCAGAAGGAGAAGAACAAAGTGAGAATTCTTTCAGAACCTCATCTCCAAATACTTATCATTATCTGATGTGAGTGAGATGTTCCTTGGAAGACTGCATTTGCAAGACTGTCTATATTTGACATAATTAGGAGCTCACCCAGTGCAAATATACTTAAACCTGGGGAGTTGTCAAAATAATTATGGGGGCAGAAAGAAAGTTTTAAGAATTAATGCCAAGAAACACCCCAAATTTGATGCAAAACATCATTATACAGATTCGCCCAGCTAAACAAACTCAAAGCAGCGTAAACTCAAAGAGATCCATAGCAACACATATCATAATTAAACTACTGAAAGCCAAAAACCAAGAGAGAATTGTGAAAGCACTGTGTAGCAACCCATGGCATGTAAGAGATTCTCAATTAAGCCAAAAACAAAGATTGCACATTAGAAAACATGCAGGGCAGAAGACACTTGGATACATTCATAGTGCTAAAAGAAAAAAAAAATAAAACAAATACTGTCAACCAAGAATTTTATATGCAGCAAAACCATCTTTTGAAACTCAGGACAAGATTAGGACAATTCCAGATAAGCACAAAACGGAAAGGATTTATTGCTAACTATCTGCCCTACAAGATGAGATAATTCCTGGAGAGAGTCCAAACTAAAATGAAAGACACTTTGATGATAACGCAAATGCAGAGAAAGGAAGAACATCAGTAAAAGTAATTATATAGGTAAATACAGAGGATAATTTAAACGAATTTTTTGTGTGTATGAATGTAGTCTGAATAATAGTCCCCCAATATGCCCACATTTTAATCCCCAGGACATGTATGTTATTTATGCAGAAAACTTTGCATATATGATTATATTAGAGTCTTCAGATGGGAAATTTTCTTGGGTTACCTTGGGTGGATCTAATCAAAATGTTTCTTATAAGAGGAATGAAGGAGATGTCAGTGACAGAGGACAAGTTAATGTGATGACAGAAGTAGAAAATGAACTGATGTATTTGAAGGTAGTAGAAGGGGTTACTAGTCTAGGAATACTGGCAACCACTAAGCAAAAAAAAGGGCAAGGAAATACATTCTCCCAGTAGAGCCTCCAGATGGACCCAATCCTGCCAACATATTGACTTTAGCCCAGTAAAATGGATTTGGGACTTGTAACATGTAGTATTTTAAAAGAACAATTTGTAAAGTTTTAAACAATTGAATTCCTAAAAATGTGTTACAGCCACAATAGTAAACTAATGCAGTTACTTTTTTCTCTTACCTGATTTAAAACATTACTCCATAGGAAAAAAAATAATAATTGGTGCTGATGTATAAAGTGTGTAAAGATGTAATTTATGATAAGAACGGCACAAGAAAAAGGATAAACTAGATAAAAGCAAAAATTCGTATTTTGAAATTAAGTTGGTATTAATGTGAACTAGGTTGTTAGAAACTGTCAGTTTACTTTATAACAACCTAACTCCAGAGCAACCACTAATAAAATGGCTCTAAAATGTATATAGTAAAAGAAATAACAAATAACCATAAAAGTGGTACACTAGAAGATGTCCAATTAGAAAGCAGATTGGAAGTACGGATTTTTTAAAAACATGACCACCTATATGTTGTTAAAGAGACAAATCTTAGTGTGAAACAAATAGATTTTAAGTAAAATGTTGCAAAGATAAGTTTCATGCCAACAAAAATCGAAAGAAAGCTATAGTGACTATACTAACAATGGATACATCAGATTTTAAATTAAAAAAAATTATGAGACAAAGGACAGTATATATTACTATATTATTATATTAGATTAATAATATATTATTGATAAAAGGGTAAATCTGTTGAAATACACAAGAATTATAAACAAATGCTCACCTAACAAAAAAGTTCCAGATACCTGAATCAAAAACTTACAAAATTTGAGAGAGAGATAAATAGGTTCAACAGCATATCCAAATAAATGACAAAACGTATGATCACCAAGGGAAGAGAAGACCTAAACAAAACTATGATATAAACCGAATGGACTTAACAGACATGTACACAACATTCCTCCCAAGAACAGAAGAATGCAATCTCCTTTCACTTGAACTAGGAATGTTCTCCAGGATAGACTTCACGTTAGGCCATAAAACAAGTGTCAATAATTTAAATCACACCAAATTGTTCTCTGACCACAAAGGAAAGAATAATGGGCATCAATAATAGGAGGAACTTGTGAAAACTTGTAAACATGTGGAAATTAAAGAACACATTCCTAAGTAAAAAAAGAGTCAAACAGTGTCCAAGGGATATTAGAAAATACTCTGAAGTGAATGAAAATGAAAACACAACATACCAAAATATGGGATTCTGCAAAAGCAGAACCCAGAGGAATATAGACATATATATATATATATTATACATTTTATACATTTGTATAGTTTTCTCCATGTCTCTTTTGCAGTTTTTTAAATATATATTAAATATGGGTTTATAGTTTTATCAAATTGGGAAAATTTCTGCCCACATGTTTTTTGAAAATATTACTTTCGGAGCTCATTGCCACCCCATTATCTTTTTCCGGAACTCCAAGTACATGTATATTAAGGCACATGACTTGTTTGACTTTCCTCCCCCCCCCACTTGTTGTATTTTGCATAGTTTCTTCTACTTTGTTAAATTTCCTAATTTTTTCTTGTGTGTTAATTTGTTAATCACGTTATGTAAAATCACAGGTCAAGAACATTAAAACATCTATTATAAATATATTTCACATGTCAAAGAAATTCCCAAGAAAGGGGTGGGCCAAAAGAGTTTATGAAGAAATAATGGCCAAAAATTTTACAAATTTGATGAAAACTAAAGCCACAGATGTTGCTGGTAAGTTTCTGGTAAGTGTTGATGGATGGAAGGTAATTGTGAATGTTAGCGTTTTGGTGTTGCATTTTGTGTTCCTTTAATATTTTTGAGTCTGTTCTAGAGAAATTATGTAGTTGCCATCTGATCCTTTCAGGGCTTACTTCTTTTTCTCTAGAGTGGAATTTAGACATAGAATACCTGTGTTGTCTGAAGAAATCAGCATTGTGTTTTTGATTTTGTTTTATGATGTACGATACATTATTTTTATTTCTTAATTGAAGGATAGTTGATTTAATATTTAATGTTGTGTAACTTTTTGCTTTACAGCAAAGTAACTCAGTTATCTATATATACATTCTTTTTCATATTCTATTCCATGATGGTTTATCTCAGGAAACTGAATAGAGTTCCGTGTGCTCTACAGTAGGACCTTGTTGTTTACCCATTGTATATATAATAGCTTATATTTGTTAACACCAAACTCCCAATGTATTGGGGAGGGTGTTAGGTGAGGAAGAAGGTGGGAGGTTTTCATATCCCTGTTTTGATAGTGCTGTTGATCTTGGGAGGGAATGAATTGGCAGATAACCCTTCATTCTTTTCATCCCCCAGGTCTCTACACCTTTAGTATCTGTGATACCTCCAATTTCTCTGACTACATCTGTGGAGGCATTGTCAGTCATGTCAAAGTAACTAAGAGGATAAGCTTTGTGAGTATGAGCAGGAGGGTGTGTTGTACGGTTCCAGGCATCTCTACGGTTTTTACTTTTTTGGTTCTGATATCTTGCTCTCCACAGAAAACCTTGCCCTCTTCACAGGTAGAGCAGGACTTTGTGATAACAGATTTTGCCAAGTATTCTCGCTCTCCTCAGCTACACATTGGCTTCCAGGCCCTGCACCAGTTCTGTGCCCAGCATGACCAGACCCATCAGCCCCACAATGAGGTAGACGGGTGGGCAAGCCAGCCAGGTCCTTGAACCAAATCTGCTCTATGCCTTTTCATCTATTTAGTTTTTCTACCTCTCCCTCTCCCCACAGTGGTGTGATTGTTCTTTTTCTCCTTCCAGGAGGATGCAACAGAACTGGTGACACTAGCACAGGCTTGAATTCTCAAGCTCTGCCAGCAGTGCAGCAAAACAGCCTGGATGAAGACCTCATCCGGAAGCCGGCTTATATGGCACCAGGGGATCTGGCACCCATCAATTCCTTCACTGGTTGTGTGGCTGCCCAGGAGTTTATGAAGGTCAGCGCGAGTGGAGACGGAGAGTGCTGGGCATGGGCCAGGTTCCTTTCCGGCCCTGCTGCTTGCTGTCCAGCTCTGATTAACCAGTGATCACATCCGCTTTCTAACCGCCTCCTCAAGTCTGCTCTGGAAAGTTTATGCAATTTATACAGTAGCTGTACTTTGATGCCATTGAGTGTCTCCCTGAGGAAAAAGAGGGCTTTACAGGGGACACATGCCTTCCAGTATGTGATTTGGGCCCACAGATAAAACATTATTGTGGATCTTTTTAAGGTGGCTTTTCCCTAACCCTCTCTTCCCTTCACATGACTCAGTGCCAGAACCGTTATGATGGGCAGGGGTCTGTATTTGGCTCCGGCCTGCAAGAGAAGCTGGGCAAGCAGAGATACTTCTTGGTGAGAGAACCTTGTGGTCAAAAGCTACCTTTAGGTCCCCTAGGCTCTGGCCACCTCTTCTGGAGTCTCCTCGTGGTGTACAAGGGATGGTGTTGGCTTGTACCCTCATCTCATCCCTCTTCCATTTTCTTCACACCAGGCCCTTTATATCCTGGTCTTGTGCCTCTTTCCTTAGAGGACCATGGATTTTTATGGCACTGTGACTTAAATATGCAGTCATAGATCCTCTTACCCTCTCTTGCCATCTGCAGGGGTAGTGAGGAGTGCGGAGTGGTTTTGGTACCCAGTGACCCTAACCATCTTGTGTCTCCCTTCTTGGCCACCTCCCAGGTGGGTGCAGGGGCCGTTGGCTGTGAGCTACTCAAGACCTTTGCCATGACTGGGCTAGGCTGTGGGGAGGGTATGGCAATCACCATTACAGACATGGACACCATAGTAAAATCCAATCTGAATCGACAGTTTCTGTTCCGACCTTGTGATATCAAGGTGAGTGGAATGGATATGGTATGTGGTTCAGCTTTGTTTTTCACTTTTCTCCTGTCTTTTTCTGGTTATCTGTCTTATTGCCTTTGGACTTTATTTATTATTATTATTATTTTTTGGTACACGGGCCTCACACTGTTGTGGCCTCTGCCATTGTGGAGCGCAGGCTCTGGACCTTCAGGCCCAGCGGCCATGGATCATGGGCACAGACGCTCCATGGAATGTGGGATCTTCCTGGACAAGGGCACGAACCCATGTCCCCGAAACGGCAGGTGGACTCTCAACCACTGCGCCACCAGGGAAGCCCACCTTAGGACTTTTTTGTTTGTCTCTTTCCTTCAGTTCTTACCTTATTTCTTTTCTCTACCACTCACTCTTTCTTCCAGGAGATATTTATTGAAAACTTATTACATCTTTCATTTGTGAGTTTAAACCTGTCCCCAGCCATCTTTTTTTTTTTCTTTGGTTTTTGGTTACGGCTAATGTGGAACTCTGGAAGCTAGATTATAGAGGGATCTATCCGGGGCGTCTCTGTAAAGTTCAGTGTTATTTTGCCTGCCCAGTGTTTATCTTTCCTTTCATTTTATCATGCAAATACTAGGTACTACTTAAGTAGTTAGAATATATAAGATAGCAAATGAAAGTTTTCTGCTTTTGTCTAGTGAGAAGACATAGTAAATGAGAGATTCTCTAATGCAGCGGAGGTTGGCAGCACTCTTTCCTCAAGTCCAAAAGATCACAACTCTTTTAAGAATACTAAGACATTATGTCCTTTTTATCCTCATTTTATCAGGTGAAAGGGTAATTTTCCACTCTGTTCTAGGAGGCTGTCCATAACCCCAAAACACAGTATTCTCCAAATGACCAGACAAATTCATGATGATACAGAACTGTGCATTAACTAAAGAGCCATTCAAAATACAGAGAAAGACAGTGGGTATTGATGTGGATCAGTATTTCACCTTTCAACTAAACGTTAAAGAAATATTGCTTGTCAAGTTTATATATATATATATATATATATATATATATATATATATATATATATATATATATATATATATATATATATATATATATATATATATATATATATATATATATATATATAAATATCAAGAGTCATCTGAAAATGTTATTGATTTTTTTTTTCTGTGAGGCTGGATATCCCTGACATCTTTCAAGCAAAACATGTAATACATTAAAGTCAGTAAATAATGAAAATTCAGCTATCTTCTAAGACATTATATAAGTAAAATTTGTAAAACTGTAAATACAGATTGACTCCTGTCATTAACGCTTTGTATTGGAGTTTCTTTCATAGTGTTTGTACTATATAATGGAATTATTCCATATTAATTAATTAATTTATTTATTTATTTTTGGCTGTGTTGGGGCTTCCTTTCTGTGTGAGGTCTTTCTCTAGTTGTGGTAAGCGGGGACCATGCTTCATCGCAGTGCGCGGGCCTCTCACTAGTGCAGCCTCTCTTTTTGTGGAG